>NC_137456.1:175566740-176081770 GCF_964235325.1 Thermobia domestica | reverse complement strand
ACTTCGACCTCACTCCCTCCATCCCTCTTACGGAGGAAACTTTCCCTTTGGTTTGGGGAAAGAAGTGAATTTCTTCGGCTTCCTCGCCAATTTGTCATTCAATCGTGTGGTCTTTGGCGAGTGAAGATCGTGGACTACCTAAAATTGTTAACCAGTCGGTGCACAGCGAAGCCCGTGAAATAATTAGTAAATGTAGCAATTCTGTCCGCATCCAACAAATGAAGGGTCTCAGCTACATCAACTTGTCTTTCCTCTTTCGAGAGAGGTATGGGAAAGCACATACTATTGACAACAGCTCCAGAAGGGGCACACTCGAAATAAAAAGGCTCTAGTTCCGGCAAGGAACTGAATTTCCCTTCTCTAAACTGAATGAACTTAAAAACTTTTGAATATCAAAATATAAAAGTGTAAAAGGTAAACGGCTTGCAAGGCTTAGGCTTTCTATTGATGAACTAGCCTTTAGACTTCTGCATCTAAACTGATTGTTGAGCAATAGTGATTACGAAGTGAGGAAAGAAGCAGAGCCGGTATGCTTTCATAAAAATTATGCTTGACCATATCGGCGATCTAAATGTGGAAGAACACGGATGGTACGTTTACCTAAACATCGTATTTACAATAACATAGCGATCCAACGCGGTTTTAAGTGGGTTAAAACAAGAAAATACATATATGTTCATATGTTTTTCGTCTCGTTTGCAAGGCTTTGTAGGCAATCTCATCTCCTCTCTAGTTTCTAATATTTAATGATTCTTTCCAACTTCATTTCCATTTTCAAAAACTTCCTCTGGTCTCGTCTCGTGCTCAATACCAATTTTCTTGTATAGTTGTAAACACAGAATTCCAGACAAAATGAAAAGAATAATTTTGAATGTAAGAAAAGAGTCCTGTCAATATCAGAGACGGATCCAGGTTAAGCATTTTAGGCGGGCAGTACAGTAGCTAGAATTGTTTGAAGGGGAATGGAATCGCTCTCACAAATGTTGAAAAAAAATCAAGAGCATAAATTCTGCCATTGAATAGGGTGATAGGGAACTATTAACTTTTCAAAGCAGTAGCAACGAAATCTTTGATAGTTCAAACATATTTGTTGACTCAATGCTAACATCGTACTTATTACTGTGTAAAATCTTTCTTTTTTCTACCTGCAAATTACAATATAAATAAGTTATTTTTACCGGTATGCCATACCGGCCGATTTTCTAACTTTCGGATGCATAACCGGCTCATACCGCCTCACTTTAAGCACTGCCCTACAGTCTTCTAAAGGTCCGGTTCATTTACAGTTCTGATGTACTCTGCCACGTATTTTCATTGATACTTGAATTAAAAGGCATTTTAGATCTTGCAATCTTAACCTCTTAATAAATGTACGAGAATCAGATGAAACATTAATGGAATAAACTTTGTCATCTTTCAGGTAATTCAATTTGTTCCAAATCTATGCGTTCATATTACCGTAAAATAAGTTTTCGCTGAAAATATTGCAGTCTCAGTAACTACTAATTTCGTCTGGGTAGGTGGAATATAGATACATGAAAGATAGTTATATCAAGAAGTAGATAGTTATATGCGTGTAACTTTAAATTCCAGTAGGAGCACTAATTCCACGTAAGGCTGTCATTTCTAAGTTATCAATAATAATAGGACCAAGCAATGATTATCTTAATTTGGCACTTTTAGTGGGTTAATTTATTAACTGCGTAAGGTTATATATATATTAAAAATTACAGTTCTAGGATTTTCTGCATAAAATCAGTCATAGTTCACATCTCCAATTACATTGACGACTACGGAAATAGCTCAATTGTGGTATACTCAATACATGGTAATGTAAGAAGTTGGGGAAAGCTTTGGTAACTCATTGATAGAGTACAAATCGTTTATTGCAGAACGCGCAAATGCTTATATGCCATCAATGTAATCTCCGGACTTTGTGACCAGCTGAACACTAGTAGTAGTCTCGTTTTTATTGATGTTTACGACAGAACACTCATCACATGAAGAACAGAGTTTCTGGTGGGAACACACTGTTTCTCTAAGTGATTCCTTCCTTAATCCTACGGAATAATACCTGTAAAATATGAGGATTTCAAGAACGTCCAATTCCCATCGTTCTGCTATGCTTCTTCTGCTGATCGGTGTCTGATCCTCATATTGTCACGTTACAATATGGCATGCCAAGATGTTTCCATGATAATTCTGCTCAGATCATTTGAACCATCGAAACAGGGATTTAGAGCTGTTGCAGTTCGAAGTATAATGGTGTTACATAATTTTCAAGACAGCTCTTCTCTTCGACCGAGATAATCTCAAAAAATAACTGAATATTCAGCCTAGTAGTCGCCATCCACGGAATTTCCCCGGGAGAGTTGTAAAATAAACGGTTCATCGTGGGACATTACGGTATAGACTGAATATTTAACTATCACACTGCACGGTTTGTTCTTCCCCGTGTTCAACCATGTAAGCTTTTGCGTTCCCAAATTTTCACGTTAAAGCCAATTCACAGTAGATACTATATTACCATTTTATAGACCTCGTACGTTTGCAATTTACATTAGAATTTGTCAAAGAAAGCAGAAATAAAATTATATACATACAAATGTATTGTTGTGTTTAAATATTTAGTACAATTCATCCTGATATAATGCTCAATTAATATTAATAATTGTAGCACATAGTGTTAATTTAGTAGTTTGTTTTCTTTGACACATTCTATATTCATAGATATAGTATTGTTATAGTTCGTAGATATTAATAATTCATAAGTATTAACAATACTTATAGTTCGTAGATATAGTATAAGTATTGTTAATTTTCTTTTATGAACATTGTTCATTTTTTATTTATCTTTTTTAATTATCTCTAATATATAACTAATTTATATTTATTATTTCTATCATTTAATTGTATGTTTCTTATGTAAACTCACCAACCAAAGGTCCTAGAAGTATAATGATTAGACCATTTGTGAACATCCTTAGTCCCATAGCACTTGCTAAATGTTGAAGTCCCACATGCTCTGATAAGGTTAAAGAAAAGTAAACAATTCTCATTCCTTTCATAATGCCCAACAGAACACACACTGCCAAAACGGACGAAAAGCCTTTGGTCAGAGTTAAAACTGAAAAAATAATGAAAACTTAATAAATCATTTTTACGTTTAATGTATTTAGAAAATCTCTTTTAAATGTAACAACAACAAATTAACAATTCAATGTATGTTAAAGGCAAGCATCCCTAGAACATGTTTAAGTTAACCAAATACATATTGCCAGAAAAAAGTTTTACTACTACTATAAATTATTTTTAAAAAGTAATTATTTAGTAACTACAAAATAAAAGTTTTCTACTGTAATTACAAGTATATATTTTTTATTTTTATATCTTCTAAATTAGAATTGTTCACTTCCATATTCGTAACTCTGTATTTTTATTAATACTTTATTTTCATTTGTTTGCTAAAAGATATTTTAGTTTCTGTAGTTTTTCTTCTTCTTTAGTAGTTTTTATTTTGTTTTTATTTTTATTTTTTGACCTGTTTACTTAATGTCAGAACTTTTACGTACTTTTAATGTCAGTAAATTTTATTTACTTTTAGACTTCTAAATATATTTTTGTCCATTCTTTAGTTTTGTAACTTAGTGATTTTGTATTTTTCTCTTCCTTACGTACTACTTTCAGTGGTAGAGCAGCATATTTGAATTTTACCCATTTAAGATATTTTCATTTAGTTCTACAGAGAAAATGTCGAATGCCTCAGTTTTCGTGTACTCAGTAAAATGCACGGACATATTTCCTCCCAGACATACTTCCTACCATCTACATAAACCTTCCAGAAATTAGCAAAACGTGTTATCAGTCACCTTGGTATACACCAGTTGCGTCTCAATTACATAATCATATGTTACAATCTGTTGTTGTTCCGGAAGATAAAGCCAGGCTCCTTGCTGCCTTATCTCCCGAAGCGAATGCATGGCTGAAGGTGATACCTTCTCCTCCTTTAGGCCTTCATTTGTCAAATGAAAGCTTTCGAATTGCTGTTACCATACGTTTAGGTATAGGTGTTTGTGAGCCACATCGCTGTCCAGCTTATGGAGATGAGGTTAACCAACGTGGCCTGCATGGCCTCATGCATGAAGAGCGCTGGTAGATTCTCCCGACACTCCTCCGTTAATGATATAATACTACGAGCCCTTAACAGCTGGAATTCCTTCAATACGGGAACCTTTTGGTTGCTGTCGTTCGGATGGAAAGCGACCGGATGGTATGACACTGGTTCCATGGATGAGAGGTAAATGTTTATTGTGGGACTTCACATGTGCTGATACGTACGCTCAATCAAGTCTCCCTCTGTTAGTAATGAATGCTGCAGATGTTGCTAATAGCAAAGAAAATACAACAATTTTCTCGAAAATTTTGTTTTCGCTCCAATAGCTATTGAAACCAGCGGAGCTTGGGGTGCAAGAAGTCTTGAATGCATTAGAGAGGTAGGAAAACGCATTTCTTGTGTTTCCGGCGAAGTTCGCTACACATCTTTTCTAATACAGCGCATATCTGTTTCTATCCAACGTGGTAATGTATCATCGGTCCTTAGCACTTTACCACCTGAAAGGAACTGGATGAGGTGTTTGTACTCTAATAAGAATAGTTTTATATATATTTGTCCCAGAACAATAGTTTTTCTTTTGTCTTTATTATTATATATTTAAATTGTAATTTATATGAATGGAAACTTAGTGTAGTTAAGAAATAATGTGATTTGATTGGTAATTTCATTGTTTCATGTTTGAGAAAATGTTTCGTACATGGATCTAAATCCCCAAATCTAAGTCTTTTGCTTATAGTTTTATTTTATGCTATTGTTAAACAAATTTCAATGTATTGTATAACAATAAAAAATATATTCAAATAAAATAATAAGTGCAGATTAGACCTAATCAATAATTTTTTGAAATGCTTATACTTTAGAGAGTTCGAGCCTTTTTATATACGAAAGTAAACATTAATGCAATAATACCAAGAAATAATAATTAAATATTATGAAGATATTCATAATCACATGATTACTGACTGAATACATAAGTATCTTGTATCAAATGGATCTCACATTTTAAAGAATGATTTGTTAATTCTAGAAAGTCGCTGCAGCATAGAGAAATATTATGAGATTGTACTTAGGTATTAGTAACAAATCTAAGCTTCGACTTATAAAGACTGATGTCAACAAAACGCGAATATTTTTAATATTAATATTATATCAATATTTTAAAAAAATAAAATCAACTTCTAAACTAAACTAAACTAATTATTAAACTTTCAAAATATACATTTGCTATAGAATCATGTTTCAACCTAAATAATTGAGAAATAATATTTTTTCACTTGCCAATTATAAATTAAATAGTATACTTAAAGTAAAAATTTTTCTTCATTCTTTATTACAGATTGAAATAAAAAACAATGTTATGATGCTTTGTGTAAAATATAAAATATATTTAACTATTGATGCAGGAAATAGCCTACAATTCTCAATAATTGTGTTGCATTATTATTACAAAAGCTTTGTTGAGTTAATGAAACTTTCATTATTCGATAATGTACATAAATATTATTTTACAGCAGACATCAGACAGAATTATTTGTTTCAACTTCAATATTTTAAACCATCCTTATTATAAAAGCTTCACCACGTAAAAGAAGTCATCAATAAATAAATAAATAAATAAATAAATAAATAAATAATAAATAAATAAAAGCAAGACGCCTCACTCTGTCACGCTAATAACTGATAGTATACAGTTAGACTAATAAGTATTGTTAGCTATACTGCCTCCTACCTGACGCCAGAAGATGTCGCTAGCATGCAGCTAATTTGCAGACGATCCGAAGGCTTGGGCGAACAACTAGTTTTATTAACATCAAACCTTTGAAATGTTATTTTATGCGAATGAAATATACAGTTAATTCAGTTTCAGTTAATAAGTACGTTGCACGCACAACACTAAGGCCCGTCTCCTGAAGAAACCAAGGTAGATAGAAGCATGAAACCTTTTGTAACCTTGAAGGGACACAAAAGACAACATTATGCTGATAAGGAAAATCCCCCTTGAGGGGGTCTAAGGGGGTTACGAGGGATAACTACGAGTACTTCGACCGTACTTACGGATGGCCGTCATGATGGATAGACACGATAGCGACAAGTAGTTTTCAGAACTGATCTCTATGGTACACGTCATTAGCTTTCAAACGAGATACCACACGATGGGGGTTGCTCTTTAAAATTTTATAGTTATCCCCCGTGACCCGCTTGAGAGCAATTTATTTTTTTTCTTTCTTTTTTTTCATATCAGCATAATGTTTTCCTTTATGTCCCTTGGAGGATCGAAAGATTTCATGTTTCTATCTGACTTGGTTTCTTCAGGAGATGGGCCTTAGTGTTATGCGTGGAACGTACTTCGACCCTACTTTACGGATGGCTGCCATGTTGGATAGGGACACACACGGTGAGGGGTGCTATTTAAAATTTTGTAGTTATCCCCCGTAGTCCCCTTGAGCGCACCTCATGGGGAGTTCTCCATATCAGCATAATGTTGTGTTTTATGTCCCTTGAAGGTTACAAAAAGTTTCATGTTTCTATCTACCTTGGTTTCTTCAGGAGACGGGCCTTAGTGTTATTCGTGGAACGCACTGTATATAGTTAGTTAGTTAGTTCGTTACTTTCATATAAATATTTCTTAAATTGCCACTACAAAGGTACATGGGGTACAATAGGAGAAATATTATTTTTCTAAAATACATACCAGATCTTGCTAATACAGATCCAAGTGTACCCATTAAATACATTATCCTTTTTTTGGGGTGAAATTTGTGAGTTACAATTGGAACAAGAAATCTTGACGTTATATCTGCTGCACCAATTACAGACATGCACGTTGCAATATCACTTATTGAATAGTTCATATTGTCCAGGAAAAGTGGGAAAAGCAATCCAAAATTAAGTTCAGCTAGAAATGTTATAGCAAGCCCTACAATAATATTAATAAATGTAATATCTCTTAAAAGATCCAGGTTGAAGAATGTTGTGAGGCAAGTTAGAACTTTCCTAACTTTAGATAAGTGTGGTCTCGTGATGACCATAGGAGAATATTCTTCTTCACATTGTTCGTTATTTTGCAAATTATCATGTTGTTGTTCAGTTTCATTATCAGTTGCTACGTACAAGGCAGGCTCAAAATCATGAGCAATACTACTCAAAGAAGCTGCTTCAACTGATGATAATCTTCGGAATGATCTTTTTCTGGTTCGCTTACTTACGTCTGATGGTTGACCTACTAAAAAAGGGGATCCCTCGGAAATTGTTCGAATGCGTTTGCTAAATTTTTGAGATGTGATTTCAGCTTGTGTAATTTCAGAGGGTTTTGTTATTTTTTCAGAACATTCAGAAGTAGACTTTGTCCGTTGTAAGCAAGAATTAAGAACAGACTGTGAAACAGGTACCTGATGTGATGATTCATATTTTATTCTAGTGTTGCCAGTCAATGTTTCTAAAGGCGAAGAATCTTTGGGCAAAAAATTATGTTGAGTTTTATTTTGTTCATTGTTCAGGTTAGCTATGACATTTAAGCTTCTATTACTATCTACATCGTTTGTAATATATTTTCTTTCTCCCAAAGAATGGTCATTTAAATTAGTCAAACTTTCTGAATCAATTTCACTTTCTGATTTTGTTGTTTCAACAGGATTTTCTTGTAGAGTTTCTTTAATTATAGAATATCCTTCTTCAGCTATTATTTCGTCTTTTAAAGATTTTGATGATGAAATAACATTATTTACTTCTTGAGAAATTTTAGCTTGGTGCTTAGAATGATCGAAATTGGCATTTGAAGATTTATTTTTGTACTTCCTTTCCATTTTAAGTGGTCGAAATAAAGCAGCTCCAACAACAGCATGTAATGCAATTCCTGCAAGAATTAGTGCAACTCCTTGGAATGCATATTCAGTTAGTAAAAATTTTATTAACAATGGAAAACAAACATTGCCTAATCCAGTTATGGTCATAGTGAGTCCCATTGCAATTTCTCGTTTACGCATGAAATATGTATTTAATACAACAAAGGATGAAGGTAGTAGCATTCCAAATCCAATACCTGAAAAAAGTAAAAATAAATAAATAAAAATATCTTGGCGTTTAGAAAATAAGAAATCGAATTAAATAGTCTGAACTAGTTTAGACATAAGATCTAACGTAGGATAAAATACCATGCCTTTTAGCTTTATTATTACTACCACAGCAGATATTCATACTATTATTACTTCTGTGACTTCATCAAGAAGAAAAATTTAAATGCCAATTTGAAAAGCTAAATATTCAGAAGTTAATTCTTACGAGACAAAGTTAATTCTCGTAAAACAAACCTTGTTTCTTAGAAATAAAATATGTTAGGGAAATGCTAGACAAAAGTAAAAGTAATTGATATTGTGTCAATACAGAAAATCTTCAATTTGGTTGTCTGATCTGAATCGATATGGTTCCTGAAATGAAGATAGTTCTCTAGCTTTCCATTCTACTTTTCTAGCTACAGCTTATGCAGTCAAATTGTTGACTTGAAACTATATTGTAAAAATCCTTCTGAGTAAAGACAAAATGGTACGCGGGAGTAGGACTTAACCATTTTATTACAAAATCTTGCTTGATACAGTATGTTACAAGTTTCTTTACAATAGAGATCCAAAGACCTTACAATGTTCTTTAATTTTAAATAAATCATTAGCGGTGAGTGATTAGGATTATTCCAGAGTCCAATGCAGATAAGGGACTAGTTCGAGAGAATCTCAGGGCCCAGACGCAGCCAAGAGAAGCAAAGGAGTGATCAATCTGGCGAGACTGGTACCATTAAGCTGCTCCTTTTATACTATTTCTTCGTGAATCCTCAATGTTCCTTGTGAGTAGTGATGTCGTAGCTCTCTTTGGGTCACATGTTGGATGATGACACATATTGTCTGCTGGTTGTTGTTGTTCATGTTGAGCACATGGATCTTTGGCACATGTATAGGATATTACAATATTGATCGCTTGAATGCCAAGTGTTGTAACTCCAAAGCTGAAATTTTCCAAAAGAGAACTTTGAACTTCAACATCTCTTGTAAATCGCATCAAATCGTTATCATCATTAGAAACTAAACTTTATGTTTTTGGTTGCAACTATTAAAAGAAATAACTAAACTTTATAAGTATGTTTTTGGTTGCAACTATTAAAAGAAATGTTAATTTTTTGTAAACTTCAAAGTTCTCTCCTGAAAAACATCCATTTGAAATTACATTACTTGGCATCCAAGCAGTCCATATAAACGAATTATTGATATGTTTTCTAAAACCTGTTCTTTTTTCTTTTCAGTATAATACAAACTCTTCAAACAACAAAAATTTACAAAATATATTACTTTGGAGTTTAATGTTATATTTCAGCACCACATACGTCCATAGGCTTAATAGAGCTTTCACTGAAAATTAAATCCCCATGTTTTGCGCGACTTAGCCACATCAAATATGCAACGATTGGATTTGGAATAAAGAGAAAAGTAAATACGACTATCTGAAGAAAAATATATGAGGTAATTAATTCGAATAGAGGTACTGAAACTAATGAAATTAACTAGCCTGTTAAGTAAAAATAACGGCATACCGTAAGAAAACCGTTATGAGGTACATTTCAACTAAATCAATTGCTAAACGTTATTGTCATGCGTTTCAGGAAACTTGTACAATATTTGTATTCGTTCTTACTCATATTATTTAGTCAAATCTCTTTTGTATGATTCTATGTAATCTATACGTAGCTAAACGATTACTAACTCAAGCCAATCTTTAAATGCTCTCTTGTTAAAATTGTGTATATTATTATATAATAATTGAAAGGTTGAGATCCAGAGTAACTTCCACGCCATGGAGACAGAAGAATCGAAAGCTAACGTTCATATTCATATAGTGTAAATATATTACTAATAACGTATTTAAAATGTATGACTTTATTATAACAAGTAATTCCTCTCTTGGAGACAAAGAAGAAAGTTCGTATAAACAGGAACCCACATGGGCAACAATTCAGAGAGAGAGGGAGAGATTTGAAAATGGAGCAGTTATTTGTTTAAAGTAACCTAACATGTCTCGGAACTAATGTGTGTATGGATATTAAACCAACAAGAAAAACGAAAACAATCGACAAATCCCATTTCCAAACCACTTTCTCTCGATAAAGATGCTCGTGCAAATCCTGTTACCAAAAACTTTTTATTTATTTATTTATTTATTTATTTTTTCATGTGAAGAATCAGTACTTGAAGTTTGATCGTACATTTTCTACTATATTCCAGGAGATCCCTGCTTCTCTAGATATTATTTTACCCAGAATTTGCCTTAGCTGCTATTTCTTTCTCAATCGAGACGTTGGATATGATTCGCGTTTATACCATTGGTTTAATGTTATAGACGTATTAGCTTCCGAGAAACTAGCTCAAACAATCACCTGTCTCCATTTTCAAATGACTCTCTGTCGGAAACTATGCATGTGCAGAACCCTGTTGAAAGAAATATTTTCTCTTTGTTTTCACAAAATCACATAGTAAAGTTTGGACACTCATTTTAGATACCTACATATTTGTTGGAGATGAGAAGTATGGTGAAATTTATTGGCTAAAAGACAATGTAACAAAAAGATAATAATAATAATAATAATAATAATAATAATAATAATAATAATAATAATAATAATAATAATAATAAAAACTTGGTTAAGTTGTGGCTTGTAGATATATTTTGATGTTAGATGAAAGTGAATTATGGAAGTAGATTCAATGCAAATTAATTTTGTAGGTCCTATTTTTAAATGGGGAGCAACTTGCTTTTTAAGAGCTACTGTTATGTTCGCTGCATAGTATGTACGGAAGCATATAGAATGTATATTAATAGAGGTTTCCAAAATGTTTATGTCGTTTTATGAGACCTAACAAGTAAACCTTACGTTTGGGTGAATCGAGTTGCTGACTGAGACACATATGAGAAAATAGTACTAAATGTGGTCAGTATTTCAGTGAAGTTGTAGGTGCGAAGCTCCAGGGGTTTAGGAGATACGGCTACCAGAACATCACATGGAAGTACAAATAGTCTTCATACAGTTGGAGGTAAAAGCTTTGTAAGACCTCTTGTAACGACAAAAGATGAATAACAAATATATGGGTACATATTAGGACTAGGGAGAAGTCATATAGCAAGGGTATACCTGACGACGGCCATCTTGAAATCCGCCATTTTGAATTAAGGTTAAGTTTTAAAAGTGGTAATAGGATCATGTGATACATGATTTAAGGCGCAAATTTAATCAGAAGAACAATGGTGACGTTAATTTTGATTTACGCGCAATTGGTAAAAAGTTACAGGGAAATTAAATATTGTTGCAGCATATGTATTAGTCCTTTACCCCACCTTGTAAATTTTGTGTTAATGATAATAATTAAATAAAAAGCAGGTGGATAAATATTAGGTCTATGGTAAGAGTTGCCTTGATGGCGGCCATGTTCAAATCCACCATTTTGAATCACACTAAAGTTTTAAACAAAACGCATAACATTGACACCTTATTAATAGCAAATTTTACCATAAATCCAAAGGTATAACCATTTTTGCTTTATCATTAACCAGCATTTGTTATCGCATAAACAAGTTGCTAATTGATGGAAAAATGACCAAAGTGGAATTGAGTCATAATTGAACTTGGGTCTTCTTGCAGAAAAGTCCTCAATTAGTACAATCAATATGTAGTTCAGAAAAGAGTGTATGACTTGCACAAATGCTCTGCTCAGTGAGCACACCTGACGAAGGCAATCGAGTTATGCTTGATACATTTGTCGTTAACAATTCCGTCAAAGCAATAGTCCTAAGGAACGATCCATTTAATTTTGTGTTGGTTAATGATAAAGCAAAAATGGTTATACCGTTGGAGTTATGGTAAAATTTGCTATTAATAAGGTGTCACTGTTATCCGTTTTGTTTAAAACTTTTGTCTGATTCAAAATGGTGGATTTGAACATGGCCGCCATCAAGGCAACTCTTACCATAGACCTAATATTTATCCACCTGCTTTTTATTTAATTATTATCATTAACACAAAGGTGGGGTAAAGAACTAATAAATATGCTGCAACAATATTTAATTTCCCTGTAACTTTTTACCAATTGCGCGTAAATCAAAATTAACGTCACCATTGTTCTTCTGATTAAATTTGCGCCTTAAATCATGTATGACATGACCCTATTCCTATTTTAAAAACTTAACCTTAAAAAAATGGCGGATTTCAAGATGGCCGCCGTCAGGTATACCCTTACTATATGACTTCCACTAGTCCTAATATGTACCCGTATATTTGTTATTCACTTTTTGTCGTTACAAGAGGTGTTACAGAGCTTTTACCTCCAATTCTATGAAGACTATTCTGTAATTCCATGTGATGTTCTGGTAGCTGTATCTCCTAAACCTCTGGAGCTTCGCACCTACAACTTCACTGAAATACTAACCACATTTAGTACTACTTTCTCATATATGTCTCAGTCAGCAACTCGATTCACCCAAACGTAAGGTTTACTTGTAAGTATAGTAATAACGTAGTAGGCACATGTTAGTCTTAGGGAAAGTTGTACATTACTAATTATCATCATTCTTTTCTTCTTTATAGTGCAATGTCCTCTGTACTGACCTGTAGATAAAACGAGAAAAGCGAAAATTGATAGTGAATAAACGTGAAAGAATTGGTTAAATGAAAAAGTTGGACAAAATGGGAGAACTCATGGATCCAAACTCACGTGCCTGATTTCCAACCATGATACTTTCGAATTAGAACGCATTACTGAGTTCAGTGTCCATTTGAAATGTTTTGTATATCAATATATCCGTAGAATACATCCAAAGTCTTTGGAGATATAGAACATAATAACAATTCATATTTAATCTCCAGTTGCGAGTAGAGAAAATCTACTCTGATTTTAATTTTTTATTTGATATCAGATACATAAACTTCGTAAATATTAGCAATAATATTGGCCTACTGTCCTGTAGTTTTACTGTTTGCCACAGATCACAATTTAATTACTAATCATTTATATTTTATAGTTAATGTTGTTAAACAATCATTGTTATTAGTCACTATGTGTTCACTTGATATTAAACGATCAATTGAATTTGAATACAAAGTCTGTTTCGAGAAATGAACAGTGGGTCAATTAGAAGGGGCAGGGGTGGAGGGCTAGAGAATGAAACGATTTTAGGGATCCAATTTGGTTGTCTGTACGACGTTAAAATGTTCAGATTGCTAATAAGGTAACAAGATGTTTCAGAGTAACTTCGTGGGAGTAAAATGCAGTGAATTTCAAAGCAGCAATATGCTATAAAATTATGCGTCAAACTATGTAAATTCGTTATCGACACTCTTGTAATGTTAAGACAGAAACTTCGTTGAAATCACAAGTGTGTAGGTTGCATAACGCGTTCAAACAAGAGCTAAAGTCGCGGAAGATGAACAACGTTCTGGGCTTCTAGCAATGCCCAGAGCTCCTGAAAATGTCGCTAAAATAAAGTCTGTGTTGAGCTATAACCGGCATCCTCCTTGAGATGGTGAACATCTTCATTATTAAGCATGGTAATGCACCAAGTCATGCATCACTGCAAATGAGAGAAATAATGTGGTAACTCTTCCCCACTCACTACACAGTCCTCACATGACAACACAAACTTGTTTGTGTTCCCGACGGACAAGTTAAATCTGAAAGAATACTTTGACTCAATTGCAATAGTTCAAGCAGATGCGACGCATTTTCTACAAGGAATCTCATATCAAGACTTCCTGTGTTGCTACAAACAGTGGTTGCAACCCTGGAATCGATGTATTGACGTTCAAGAATCCTGCTTTGAAGAATGTAATTTCTTTCGAAATAGGCCCTGATCTTTGTCTGTATTTACATAGAATGTAATTGATTATCCACTTACCAACGAGTACACCATATGTAAGTATGAGTTGCATGAGATTAGAGGCAAAACCAGTCAATAGTATTCCTGTAAAAGAGCAGACGGCACCAACCAACGCCATCTTTCTGTAACTCACTCGTTGAAGTAAAGGTCCAGTTATTAAACCTACAATGACAATGTAAATGTCATAGCAAAGTATTAAGAATAAATGTAAAGTATCTGAGACCTTACACAAATAATTAATTAGTAATCAATAGAAACTATTATATCATTCTTCCTTAGAAAATCCGAAAAAAATGGCAACGAAAGCAGATGAGACAGCCACCACCAGTCAACTAAATGTCATCTGTTTGGAGTTAAAGTTCTTCACGAAACACAATATTGGGAATTTTACTTTCTTGTATTGTTAATACTCTTATACAAAAATAAGAAAACTTTTTTTTTAATCGTTCAGGGAAAAGAAATAATTAATGGAGAAGCGACATTATTAATTGATGTATCTAGGCAACAATTGTTGTAAATCATAACTAAAACATATGGTATTAGGCGTAGTTGGTATTTGTGTTTAATAAATAAATAAATAAAATGAGAAAACGTCCTAGACGCATATTCCATAGTATTAATACTCTTATTTGATCGGAATTGTACCTAACGCTTATAAATAAAGGAAGATTTAGGTATTTTCTATTGAGATTGGATTATGTGTTATTATCTATTTGATTAACGATAATTCATGTGACTTAAAAATTTTGTTCACGAAAGTACTGAAAAATAAACATGAAATATGACTTTCAGATTAGTTATTTCGAGGATTTTAATGAAGATAATGTAGATGTCGCTACGTACTTTCAAATACCTGAAAATTATTGTTCACCTAAATATGATTTGTAATAAATCAGCATATTTATATAGTGAAAAAAGATCAATTATATAAGATTTTGAAGATTTTGCAGTTTTCCCAAGTTGGTATCTATCATTTGACGAGATAAAAAAATCTTAATGAAACATACCGGTAATTCACGTCGAAATTAATATTCTGCATCCAAGTGGAGAATATGTTTTGTGCGTTGTAAAATTTTTACATATGTAAACACTGTAATCATTTTACTGAATGCTGGAGATGACGTGAAAGTTGAAAAAATAGAATAAGAACTAAGCTGAGATAGAGCAGAGCAATACTTTTATAGAGACTGGGCATAGTGAAGCTGAAGAAGTATTGCGACTGGATGCTGTGGAGAAAAATATGGACGATTTTAAGTTCAATCAGAAATACAAATGATTTACAGATAAACGATTTCAAGATAAAAGTATATATAATAGATGAAACATTAAGGTGAATATACTGATGTATTACGGAATAAAACAAAACAAGGTGCTGATAGATAGAAGTTCAAAATATATAATGAATACGAAAAATAACAGTACTTCCAATTTTGGTACATCACAAGGGCTCAGAGTGGAAGATAGATTAACAGCTGTTTCCTAATATTACTGGAAATAGAAGAAAGAAAAAGAAACAGATACCAGTAACTAATGATTTATTCTGATCGATTGGCGAGATCTTTTGGTTCAAATTTATCATTTTCCAGTTTTCTTTTTCCGAAAACTTGATTTTGGATTACTTCCAACCACACACACACATATATATATATTCATTATATATATATATATATATATATATATAGATAGATAGATAGATATAGATATATAGATATATATATACAGACTGGACAATTTATCTGGAACATCCGTGATAATGAAGAAACCAGAAGAGGGAGAAAAGCGAAACTTTGCACGAAGCAACTATGAAGAGGGCGACATCGTTTTACGTATTCAACAGCTGCACCCAAAGAGCAGTGTTGCCATCCCAGCATAAAGTAATATTTTTTTCAAATGGCATTACGTCAGATTATTACATATTTCAAATCAGAATTTTAAGCGAAAACTTAAAATACCATATTTAGTATTCAGTGTTGCAAACTAAGGATGTTATAATATCACAAAGATCCAAAATTTGGAAGCCTTTATCACATACAGAACAACGGAGATGGACAAGATAACGCACATCGGAAGCACCTTAGCGTTGGATACTATGGTCATGGTATGACTTGTTTTGAATGTATAGCAGCGAAGTTACAAGTACTTGAAAATTTGAATTTTTTCGAAAAATAGAATGCTGAGATAAGTATCATACTTAGTTACTTGTGTTGTTTTCAATGGATGTGTAAATTATTTTTCCGTTTACAGCACTTCGATATCTCAAACTGTTCCGGAGATATGATAAACATTGCTGAAGTTTGCAACACTGCTTAAACCATGTCATTGCGTAATTACACCCACTAAAAGTTATTCCTTCAATGTTATAAAAGAGAGGAAAAACAGCAATCAGTTTAAATATTGTCCAGAAATACGCTATTTTCAGCAGTGTTGCGAACTTTATCAATGTTTATCATATCTCAGGAACGGTTTAAAATATAGAAGTGCTGCAAACGGCAAAATGATTTGTTTGCCAATTGCAAACCACACAAGTAATTAGTTATGATACTTACCTAAGTATGTTTTCGAAATAAAGCCTTTAAAAAAATCAAATTTTCACAGCCCTTGCAACTTCGTTGCTATTCATTCAAAACAAGTCATACCATGACCATAGTATCCAACGCTAAGGTACTTCCGATGAGCATTGTCTTGTCCATCTCTGTTGTGCTGTATATGTGATAGTTTCCAAATTTTAGATGTTTGTGATATTATAAGATCCTTAGTTTGCAACATTGAATACTAAATGTGGTATTTTAAGTTTTCGTTTAACATGTTCATTTGAAATATGTAATAATCTGACGCAGTACCATTTGAAAAAATATAACTTTATACTGAGATAGCAACATTGTTCTTCGGGTGGTGTTAATATGTAAAATGATGTCCCCCTCCTTATAGTTGCTTCGTGCAAAGTTTCGCTTTTCTCCCTCTTCTGGTTTCTCCGTTATCACGGATGTTCCAGATAAATTGTCCACCCTATATATACTGGTGTTACATAAATGTGTCAGAATATGTTGGCAACAGATTCCTCACATCAAAATAAGAAAAAAAATGTTCATGTGGACCTGTGCTCAAAATGGTTATTTTCGGAGTTATAGGGTGCCAAAAACGTGAAACAAGTGAACATTAAAAGTTCATAGCACCACTATTATGGGACGTATCGTAGTCGAGTCAGACATTACTGAGAAACTGGTATCTGAACTATCCAAATATCCATCTCTCAGAACCTCCGGTACTTCTACAGTCATATTGAGAGAGGATGTTTGGGAGTACGTGATCAGTTTCCACGTACCTCTCTAAAAATTGGTGTGCAAGTACTTTTATTTTAACATATTTTTACTTTAGTATTAATTTTAACTTAACAGTAATTCTTTATATTGATCTATTGATCCTTTCCCATGATTCTATATTTAAAAGTCTAGTTAAATTCTTGAATAAACATAGTAAGAAATGGACAATTCTCGAGTTATTTTTATGAACCTTCCTCGTTAACTACAGCTAAAAAGTAATGCCATTTTTCAGTTTTCTTCATTACTTAATTCTTAACATTGATTCTAAAATCATGTATACATACATGGATATTAGAAGTCTTAGTTGTTTCTTCTAACTACATCAAGAATAAATTTCTTCTACTTACATTTCTGTAATTTAAAAGACTGACAATAAAAGGTGAAGTATGTAATACAGTTGAAATCATATTGAATTATACATAAAACAATCAAAACATGTTAAACACAGTAAAAACATGTTACACCTACATATATTACACCTACATAAATTTCAATAATATTGTCTTTGAAATTCTACAAATTTTCTCGGTTCATATTAATATATGAACTCGTACTTCGTATATAAATAATTAAAATCAATAAGTAATATATATTGCTATGAAGTCTACATTTAATATGGCGATAAAGTAGAACTATAGTTATATTCTTCTACTCAAATTCTCAACTTTTTTTCTACTGAATGAATATTTATAACAAGCTAAATTCTTATCTTACCAAAGAGGTTAAAAATACAACTGTTTATGTTCAACACTACAATGGCTGCCGTAGTTCCAAGGCCTAGTTCTTCTAATCTCGACTTAAAAAGAAGTCCAAAATTATGAGGAAACGTAAATATACACATCTGTAACATAAGTTGAACACAATTCTGTAATAGATAATGCAGTGAACACGTATTTAACATTAACATAACAGTCAACGAGAAACATTGTGCGATAGATCATAAAACTTACGTTATATGATATTTATATACCTAGTATATGTTATTTTATATGATAATTATATGCTCTGTATATTCATGTCTAACCAAACTTGAAATATTTATACTGTATTAAAATACATCATTTGTAAGCTTAGAAAATTTGGAAGTAAGTATAGCTATATTTAAGTATTAAAATAAATAGAATGGCACACGAAAATCTCTTTAATAATAACTATAACCAAATAAAGAGGATTAAGTTTATAATTGAAAATTAATAATAAATATTACAAGAAATTATCATTACAAATTTGCAACCAAATGTACAGAACATTCTCTGATCTTGTTTCTTATGTATAGAAAAAAATAAGTGTCAAAAAATGTGAAGGTCGACCTCTACAATAGATAACTTATGAACATGATGTTAATTTTTTTCTTGATTTGGACCCATCATTTTTCTGTTCTAGTCCTCCGTGCTTCTCTACACTTGTTCTCAATCAATGGCAATGATTATAACTGATTTGATACATTGAAAACATTGTACACTCCGCATCAAATATTGCGACAGCTAACGCCATGCAGTTAGGCCACCCAATGTACATCTTCTTATCCCATAATCGTGTCAGGTAAAGAAACCCTCTCTCTCCTCCTTTCTTCTCTCCTATACTAAACTTAACTTACAACATGAGCGCAATTCTTATTTCAAACTACACATGTATTAGTTTCGACAAAATGAAATAACAAAACCGAGGCGAAACATGATTCATAAGTTGATGTAGGGGGAAACTGAAACACACACAATGAAAAATTGAAACCAATGGATGTCTATTACACAGAAATTCAGAAATGAAGGAGAGAGAGAGAAGAGGAGAGAAGAAGAAAACGAAAAGGGAGAACAGCAATAATTCAAACGTAGCAATAATTTACTATGTGGAATTCAAACGTAGTAAGAAAAGAACCTAACATTATAAAGTTCCGTTTCCAGAAATCCAACAATAATATAGAAATAACATTTGTTTTTACATATTTTTTCAGAACTATTCGAATATATAGATCATGCTTTAAACATTCAGTATGTAACTTTCATAATGGATAGCATACTCAGTTTCAAGTTAAACTGTAGATCTCCGAGACACATCCAGGATAATGTCTAAAGTTTAACACACATGCTTTGTTTCCGCGTGGTTCGATTGCAAATTCGGTAGTGTTCATTGAAGGTACTGTTCCAAAATACATTATAATAAACCCAGTAGATAGCGTTGTTCATATCCTCTATTTCAGACTACTAATGCAAACTGAACAAAAAAGCAAAAAAAAAAAATCGAAAAGAAAAGAAAAGAAAAAGAAAGTAAGAGAAAATAGAAGAGTTCTATTTTACTGCTAAATTTCTATCAGAAATATCCTATATTAAAAGTCCAAAGTGTATCGTAATGAAAAGTTACAAATGTTGGAAAGGAAAAGTTTGTGTTCCTCATAGATGTAGCATGTTTCAAATTTGAACTTGAAAAAACACATTGAATTATAGGATGGGAACAGATTTTGTGTCGAACTAGTATAAATAAAATTTTGTTTTCAAATAACCAAAGAGGTTACCATTTTCTAGTCTTTTCCGAAGATTTATCTGTTCCGAACATCCAGCATTGATTTAATCTCTTCCTGATATAAAGTAATTTGCACAGACAAAATGAACACGTTAAGAGCTCAAACAGATCATCGTGTCAGTCGGATGATGTTGGTTAGATTATAAACCACCACTGGGTCGAGGAGTCAAATCTGTAGTGACCAGGTAATTCAACTGAGACTCAGTAATCCAGAGGATAAGAAAGAGATTTTACTTATTACCTTGCGTTTAAACAGTATTTTTGTCAGAGATGCTCAGGACTGGAGATGTTATCCCCAGAGCACGAAAATCACGACGCCGAAGTTAACAGTTAATTAGATTCTCCAGACCAGGTATATTGGTCTCTTGTTCCGTTTTAACTTTTGAACATGAAGTACGTGTGTGAGAGAGAGGGAGAGAGGGGGAGAAGTGAATGATGCAAAGACAGGATAGGGAAACATCAAGAAAGAGAGAAAGGGGGACGAATATAAATATGAAACATACTTGTCATTACAGTGTATGATGTAGAACACACACACCGTTTATTCGAACTATCGCCAGTGATGCCTTGTAAGTTCTCCATCAGAAGATAAATCTCTGCAGCCATTATTTTATGCGAAAAAATCATACAACCTGATGGCGAATCGAACCAACATTTTCCATTTGGAAGTCTGATACGTTACCACTACACCATTTATCGCTTTAGACAAACTTTGTTTAACAATTGGTGTAGTGTTTCTTTCTGAGAACGATAACACGAAAAGTGTATACTGCAGATCAATGATGTCTTTGGAATGTTCTGGTAATTCCCTTGCCCATTCCCAACCAGCATTCGTAAATCGTCTCTATCATGATACAGGTGTTTGCTTCCACATTCTTATGTATTGCTTGTCCAGTGAGATAAGTCGATTCTTCGCAGTCACTTTATAAAAAATTAACTTTGAAGTCAACAGGATTTGAACCTACGTTCGATAGCTGTATTACTTATAAGGCCATTACGTTACCCCTACACTATCACGCCATCTGAAATTACAAGCCAAACATTACTTGTTTTAGCCTTGATCTTTGAAACGAACTGGCTTCCTTCTGTAACGTTATTTGCAACAAAGTGCACAACGGAATTGATTTATTCGACGACTAGAGAGGAATTAGTGTCCAATGATAAAGGAAAAACATACAATCGAGGAAAAGATAGAGAAATAAAACATATTTTGCAATAATTTCGCCATGCACGTTCAAAAGTATGCAAATAATAATAATAATAATAATAATAATAATAATAATAATAACAATAATAATAATAATAATAATAACCTATATTATAATATTGAAAGTATCTATGTTTGTGACTCCTAATCTGTTGAACCACCCGACCGATCTCGGTCAAATTTTCAACATTGATAAGATTCGGGCCCTGAAAGGTTTTTTATCATTCCATTTTAACGGTAAAACTTAAGGACAGGAGGAGGGGAGGAGGGTTGATATATAAAAATGAATAAAACGTAATAACTCTTCAACCACCAGACCGATCTCTGTCAAACTTTCAACATAGATAAGGTTCGGTTCTGGGACTGCTTTTATCATTTCAGTTTGACGGTGCAATGTAGGGGCCGGAGAGTGGAAGATATATATGTAAAAAAATGAAAATGAAAGTGACTGTCTTTGTGACTTCATCACTCTTGAACCACCCGACCGATCTCGATTAAATTTTCAACATGGATGAAGTTCGGGCCTAAGATGGTATTTATATATTTACTTTGACGATATAACTTAGGGATGAGGGGTGGGAGGGTTTAAAAGGAATAAATTAAACATATAAGTCGTGAAATAAAGGGTCAATCACGATCAAATTTTTAACATATGAGGTTCGGGCCTGAGAGATTTTTATTGTTTCACTTTCAAGGGAGAACTTGGGGAGGGTAATGGGAGAGGGAGATATATAAGACTAAATAAAACTTAATGGGCCTTATGCAGAGTCGTTCTGAAGCTTGATTAATTCCATACTAAAGAGTTCAACTAACATATGTTTCCTACAGTAGTCAGGCCTTTAGTGTGATGCTAATCATACTTCAAAACGACTCTGCATAAGGCGGAATGACTCTTGAACCACCAAACTAATCTTGATCAAATTTTCAACCTAGATAAAGTTCGAACCTGAGATGGGTTCTGTCATATCACTTTGACGGTGTAACTTAAGAGATGAGGAGGGAGAGCGACATTTATAAAAGAGCAAAAAATTACCAGTATAAGTGGCGAATGTATAATTTTTGGAGTCTCTGAGATTAACAGTGACACATCTGATGCTGTTTAAATTCAAATTCAGCCCCTCAACTTGGAGGAGGGGGAGACATATAAAAATGATCGAAATAATCACAATCAGTGTCGAATTCATAGTTTTCCGGTTCCCTGAGATCAACAATGACACTGCAGATGCCGTGCCCCACAACATAGGGGAAGGAGTTATATAAAACACATCGAAAATAACCGATATCAAAGAGCACTTTAGTAATCCTAAACAATAACTGAGTAACGGGACATATTACTATTTTTTTCTCAATTTAACCCAACGAAGCAGGTAATTGATGTTAATAATAATAATAATAATAATAATAATAATAATAATAATAATAATAATAATAATAATAATAATAATAATAATACACTACTGTACTGTGAATGTGAACATTTATTATTATTATTATTATTATTATTATTATTATTATTATTATTATTATTATTATTATTCATGTGCTTTTGAACTTGCACTAAGAAATTACTACAAAATATGTTTTATTTCTGTAATTTTTCCTGGATTGTATGCTTTTCCTTTATTAGTGGCCACTAATTTCTCTCAGGACCGTCTAATAAGTCAATTTTGTTGTGTTCTTTGGTTTGTTCCAAAGATCAGGGCTAAAGTAAGTAATATTTGGCATTCAATTTCAGATGACATAATAGTCATTCGTGCTCGTTCCTTCGAGCAGCTCAGGTCGCAAAGCCTGCTGGAAACATACTTCATAAGATTTTCACACATTGGTAGTGTGGTGAACTCAGTGGAATCTTTTTTGCCTATTGAGGCTAGTAGGTTTGATATTTGTGGTGATTCCAATTCCTGTGTCTAGAAAATTTGAGTGTAATGTCTTATAAGAAAGAATTACAATACAAATTTATGTTCGATAAGCGTTATCGAAGTTCTCGACCTAATTCAAGTCAAGTTTACCAATGGCTGTTAGAGAAGTTTCCTCTCCTGTTTGATCAGATTTCTGCTCTTCAACTTCATGAAGAAACTTTTAGTATTTATATTAAGTTTAAATCACTAACAGATTATGAACAGTTTGCCTCGACAGTGCCTGAGACTGTGACCTTTAATCATGGGGATGATAACGTAAGTACAGTACGAATTTTACCGGATGAGGATCCTGTAAAATTGGTGAGAGTTTATGATTTTCCATTGGAAGCTCCAGTACAGTTATTGGAAGAACATTTTCGTGCCTATGGATTGGTACGGCGAGTAGAACGACAATTTTGGGCGGCCCCGTTTCCTATGGGCATTGACAGTGGTGTGCGAGTCACTCATATTGAGCTAACTAAGCATATTCCGTCTAGATTGATAGTTGAAGGTTACAAAGTGAATGTTTCATATGATGGTCAGCCAATTACTTGTTGTTTTGTTTTTTGTCAGAGCACGTCACATACAGTGTCTACCTGTCATTTAAAGAAGAAGAATAGTGCTATGGGGGGGGAAACCGTCCCGACGCCATTGATTATGACCGAATTGGGGAAGGTATGATCCGCTTCCGGCTTCTCCCGATCACATAAGTGACGAAACAAGCTTATCTAAGACTGGATTTGCAAAGGATAACAGTGCTCCTGACGAATATCAGTTTCCTGCTTTACCAACGGGATCCGCCGCGCCTTTACCATTACCCACCATGTCGTCAGTATTGGAGGAGAAAAAAATCTTGGTGTCTGAGCAACAGCCCTCGGAGTCGCCTCTGGTCTCTACGATGATTCGGCGAATCTCAGGAATGCAGATGTGACGTGTCCAAGTGAACCCCTCTCCCAGGGTCTTAATCCTCTTAGTAATTCTGTTCTATCTCCCAGTGTTATGAAGATTGCCGTGGATCCGGCTTCCCAACAAAAACGCCGAAGGGTATCTAGGTCAACTTCAAAAAAGAAAGAACATATAGCTGTGGCTGGTGGTTCTCAAGGTGCGATACAGTCCATGTCACGTGATCAGAGTCTGAAAGGCCGTGCTACTTGAGATTCCGAGATATAGTGTACCTTCATAATGTGTTTGTTTTTTCTTTTTTGTGATTTTAGTTCACGAGTGTCTTACAGTTTCATTGAGTTGTGTGTCCAGCAAGGTGAAGATTTCTTTTTCAAGTTTTTATGTGTCATACATTTATTGTATACTGCACTGCTTTTCTATGGGCGCTACACGTAAGTTTTTGTTTGTACTGCTGTTAGTGTTTTTGTGTGGGAGTATGGCGCTGATAAATGCATTTACTTCAATTACTCTCAACATTAACAGAATTAGTTCTGTACAGAATCTAGCGTTATTAAAACAATTTATTGAACGGAATCGTGCAGATGTTTATTGTTTAACTGAAGTCACTTTTCATACATTTGACTTTCTCTCTGACTATCTTGCTATAATGAATTCTGAAAAAACCACTGGTGTAGCATTGTTAGTACGAAAGGGTCTAAGTTATGATAGGGTTATGCTATCTCAGGATGGGAGAGCCATTCGTTGCTATATTCACGGTATATGTATTATATGCTTATATGCCCCTAGTGGATTCCTCAAAACACGAGAGAGGGAAGATTTTTTTCCAGTGTCATTCCATCATTGTTACCTCCAGCTCTTAATTATTGTTTATTAGCCGGCGATTATAACGCGGTGATCGACGCCCGTGATTCGCTCACACCATCACCTCTCTGTCATGCCTTAGTTGAGTTGGTGGGAGTTCTCCAGCTCCAAGATGCTCTTCTAGCATCTCACTCTAAGCATGCAATGACGTACACCTGTACTACGACACAGAGTCGCTTGGACAGAAATTACGTCGATGCTAGCTTAAGCTGTCCTCGATGTTCATACAAATCCTTTATCGTTCTCAAATCATGCAGCTGTATTAGTTCATTTTAAAATGCCTTGTTTTCTTCCGGCGGGGAGGGAACGTTCATTCTGGAAGATCAACAACGAAGTGATGTTAAGAGATGACACTGTTGAAGAGTTTACCGAGCGTTTTAAGTATTGGGGTAAAATGCAACGTTATTTTCCAACGGATACTGCGTGGTGGACTACTTATTGTAAACCCAAATTCCGTAGTTTCTTTCAATGGCGAGGGAAATTGTCCTAACAGCACGATCGTCAGATATATGAGTTTTATTATAGGGCACTATGTGACCTCTGGGCTGCACAGCCGTCTCTACTTAATCAGGCTTGTATTAACGATATTAAAAGTAGAATGCGTCAAATCGATTCTCGAGCATCGTTGCAGGCGTATTTTTCGGAAGATCTATATCATTGTTTTCCGGAAGAATCGTCTTCATTGTATCATGTGGATCTAGTGTTTTGACAGAGAAGAGCTATATGTATTGAATCGTTAGTATTGGACAATGGCGATTCCATTTCTGACCCTTTACAGATCTTACAAGAATTTACGCGACACTACGTCGCCTTTACGAGCGCGTCGAATTCGGATTTTCTTTTTGCTCCCGAGTTTCTATCAGCCCTTCCCCAGCGGTTGACAGAAGACAATTGTCAGGTTTTGTTGCGCCCTATCACTGCGGACGAAATCTTTGCAGTTCTCAACAAGTGTAAGGGACGTAGTTCTCCCGGCATAGATGGCTTGAGTGTATCTTTTTACCGTCATTACTGGCCTATTCTTCGTGGTACAGTTGTGACACTTTTTAATTCCTGGTTGTCTAATGTACCATTTAATTCTAATACAGCTGTTGTTGCACTTATACCCAAATCGTCCAAGGCGAAGGTTGTGGCTGATTATCGACCCATCTCCTTATTGCCAGTTGATTTGAAATTATTTACTAAAGTTCTTACAGCCCGATTACGACCTATCATACAGAAAATTATCAGTCCGTATCAAGCAGCCCTGCACGAATCGCATAACATTCAATTCACCCTACGTACTCTTAGAGATCTATTTGCATACTTTCAGTCTCGCAGCGTTCCAGCAGGAGCGTTAGCAGTAGACTTAGAGAAGGCTTATGATAGTGTAGATCACAATTTCCTTCGTCTCATGCTAGACGCTTGGGGTTTTCCCGCAGCTTTCTCTCAAGTAATTTCGAATTTATACACCACCGCCACGTTTCGTCTCCAAATTAATGGACATCTATCTGACCCCATACCCTGAAAGCGAGGTTTGCGCCAGAGCTGTAGTTTAAGCTCTATTTTGTTTTCTTTAGTTATCGACCCTCTCCACTATCGATTGGCGCTTGTGTCACCCCCAGGCCCTACCCTCTTCAGTTGTCAAAACATCTATTGTTTCGCTGATGATCTGACTATCACAGGGGTTGCTCTTCAGGGAGTCTTTCCGGTTCTCAAGCGATTCTCTAGTTGCTCTGGCCTTAAGTTTAATGAAAAGAAAGCTCAGGTGTTACAATTTCACGGCTTTCAGTTACCCACTCCTACCTCAGATATGCAGACTATACCGCATGTTGCATCCTTAACTATTTCAGGCATTCCATTCACGTCACTTCCCACTCCCCATTATGAAGAAGTTTGGCAACCTATCCTCAAGCAAATTCATGGGTTATTCTTCTCCCTCGGTTTTCGCAGACTTCATTTACTGCATCGCATCTAATTTATCAATATATACGTGGCATCTAAGTTGTGGTATAGGGTTCGGGTATTTCCCCTCCCTGAGATTTACGCAAAGAGATTGGAATCCCTGTTCCTTTGGCATATATTGCGGGGTTACTATTTTCGCATTCCCAGAAATGCCATTTACCTCCCACATTACCGAGGTGGTCTAGGTTTAATTCATATCCATCTTAAATGTCAAACTCTCTTCATGGCAGATTCCTTCGTGGGTCTTTCATCCGTTGACTCTATTACGAACCATTGGTTTAGTTGTTTTTGGCCGGAGTACGATCACCCTGTCAGTCCCGCTTTTATTCAATTTGCTGATCAGTGTTCAAAATATGTCTTGATCTTTATTCGATATTGGACTTATGCCGGGGTGACTCTGGTCTCTCAGCAGCACAATGCTCGCTCATTATACTCTGTCCTCTTCACATTGTCATCTCAGTCGACTCAGTTACGAGTAGTACAACAGTTTCCACATATAGAGTGGCAGCAAGTGTGGGCTAACATTTGGAACCCAATCTTACCTTCCTATATGCAAGTGTTATGGTTTCAAGTAGTCCATCAACTTATTCCGACACGTGCGCGTCTTTATGCAATACAATCAGCCCCAGATGCCTTGTGTAATATATGTCGTTCTGAGGACACTTTTGCTCACCGGTTTACAACATGTGAGGGAGCGCCAGTGATATGGAACGCATTGCAGGTGATGGTGGGTCGTATCACTCGTCGTCCGAGTGCACAGCTTCAAATTGATCATATGCTCCTGCCGGACTTTCATTTTTTCCCCACTAAGCATCGTACAGTGATTCTTCTGATTGCAAGCACTTTACTATATTTCCAGCGGCATATCACGTTACTGGATGCACGCACTTATTTTGATTTTCTTCAACGTACACGCCGGAAATGTTATTCTCCGGAGCAGGAAAGGCTTTCTTTTAGTAGGTTCTTAGAAGTGATTTTGTCATGAAATAAAAGTTCTTCTGTCTTTTTTTTTCTGATAGGTATTTATCTATTTATAGTTTTATGCATTTATAGTTGTAGGCCCAGAATTGGTACTTTTTATTGTATGTCTAGTGATTTTCTTGTATACACTCAGCTAGTTGAGTCCCTTTTGTATTTACCAAGAAGGAAATAATAAAACTGATAGTGTAGGGGTAACGTAATGGCTTTATGAATAATAGTTATCGAACGTAGGTTCAAATCCTGTTCACGACAAAGTTAATTATTTTGCAAAGTGATTGTGAAGAATCGACTTATCATACTGGACAAGCAATACATAAGAATGTGGAAGCAAACACCTTTATCATGATAGAGACGATTTACGAATGCTGGTTGGGAAAGGGCAAGGGAATTACCAGGACATTCCAAAGACATGATTGATCTGCAGTATACACTTTTCGTATTATCGTTCTCAGAAAGAAATACTACACCATTTGTTAAACAAAGTTTGTCTAAAGCGATGAATGGTGTAGTGGTAACGTACCAGACTTCCAAATGGAAAATGTTGGTTCGATTCGCCATCAGGTTGTATGATTTTTTCGCATAAAATAATGGCTGCAGAGATTTATCTTCTGATGGAGAACTTACAAGGCATCACTGGCGATAGTTCGAATAAACGGTGTGTGCGTTCTACATCATACACTGTAATGATAAGTATGTTTCATATTTATATTCGTCCCCCTTTCTCTCTTTCTTGATGTTTCCCTATCCTGTCTTTGCATCATTCACGTCTCCCCCTCTCTCCCTCTCTCTCACACACGTACTTCATGTTCAAAAGTTAAAACGGAACAAGAGACCAATATACCTGGTCTGGAGAATCTAATTAACTGTTAACTTCGGCGTCGTGATTTTCGTGCTCTGGGGGTAACATCTCCAGTCCTGGTCTTCTCCGACAAAAATACTGTTTAAACGCAAGGTAATAAGTAAAATCTCCTTTTTATCCTCTGGGTTACCGATTCTCAATCGAATTACCTGGTCACTGCAGATTTGAATCCTCGACCCAGTGGTGGTTTATAACCTAACCAACATCATCCGACTGACACGATGATCCGTTTGAGCTCTTAACGTGTTCATTTTGTTTGTGCAAATTACTTTATATCAGGAAGAGATTAAATCAATGCTGGATGTTCGGAACAGATAAATCTTCGGAAAAGACTAGAAAATGGTAACCTCTTTGGTTATTTGAAAACAAAATTTTATTTATACTAGTTCGACACAAAATCTGTTCCCATCCTATAATTCAATGTGTTTCTTCACGTTGAAATTTGAAACATGCTACATCTATGAAGAACATAAACTTTTCCTTTCCAACATTTGTAACTTTTCATTATGATACACTTTGGACTTTTAATATAGGATATTTCTGTTAGAAATTTAGCAGTAAAATAGAACTCTTCTATTTTCTCTTACTTTCTTTTTCTTTTCTTTTTTTTTCGATTTTTTTTGCTTGTTTTGTTCAGTTTGCATTAGTAGTCTGAAATGGAGGATATGAACAACGCTATCTACTGGGTTTATTATAATGTATTTTATAACATTACGTCCAATGAACACTACGAATTTGCAATCGAACCACGCGGAAACAAAGCATGTGTGTTAAACTTTAGACATTATCCTGGATGTGTCTCGGAGATCTACAGTTTAACTTGAAACTGAGTATGCTATCCATTATGAAAGTTCCATAATGAATGTTTAAAGCATGATCTATATATTCGAATAGTTCTGAAAAAATATGTAAAAACAAATTTTATTTCTATATTATTGTTGGATTTCTGGAAACGGAACATTATAATGTTAGGTTCTTTTCTTACTACGTTTGAATTCCACATAGTAAATTATTGCTACGTTTGAATTATTGCTGTTCTCCCTTTTCGTTTTCTTCTTCTCTCCTCTTCTCTCTCTCTCCTTCATTTCTGAATCTCTGTGCAATAGACATTCATTGGTTTCAATTTTTCATTGTGTGTGTTTCAGTTTCTCCCTACAACTTATGAATCTTGTTTCGTCTCGGTTTTGTTATTTCATTTTGTCGAAACTAATACATGTGTAGTTTGAAATAAGAATTGCGCTCTGTTGTAAGTTAAGTTTAGTATAGGAGAGAAGAAAGGAGGAGAGAGAGGGTATCTTTACCTGACACGATTATGGGATAAGGTGTACATTGGGTGGCCTAACTGCATGGCGTTAGGTGTCGCAATTTTTTTGATGCGGAGTGTACAACATTTGTTTCTGAGAAATGTATCAAGTTGAAACAAGATAGAAGATCATGGATGTTTCAAAAACATCTTTAAGCTATAATGGAGACTCAAGTCCTTCATCATTTTAATGAAACTAAAATGTCTGTAAGTAAATTCTAAAATACTTTTGGTTATTTTGTGACATTCTATTACTCGTTTTTTTATCTAATAACTTTTTGCTCGCTAAATACTCGCTTTTCGATTGCTGCTGTGAAGTATTATTTTCAGTTGAAGATATATGCTGTGTTTACAGAATAGTTATTGCGATTGAAATCCATTTGTACTTTTATTTTTATTTACAATCCAGAATTTGTTCTAGGCTTTAGTTGCCTTGAACCTGGATTACTCTAAAATTTCATAGCTATTCTGGAATACATATTTTCATTTTTCAAGCTTTCTACGCGTAGGTATATACAAAAACATAATAAAGGCTTCTCAGCGACAGGAAGAATAATTACACTTCGTAGTCAGGTTAAGGATATATAAAAATAATGTTTAATTTTATGATCCTCTTCATTTATTTTCAAAGAATGATTTTAGTGAATAATACATTAATAACAATCCGTAAATAATTTTGAATAATAAGTTTGTCCTATTTTTACCTTTTAATAATTACAATAATGTCACAAATATTCTTTCATGTTACTGAGAGCAATATTTTGCGTTTCCCATTCTGTATCTTTTATATAGAATTTGTTTGAACACTAGTTTTCCGATGAATTTTTCATACTTTATATGGGAATCTTAGTGAATTATCTCCACCCCTTTCGCTTCTCCTGTAAGTTAAGTATCAAAGCACGCTTAAACACATTGTTATTTTTTTAAATGAAAAGTTTAAATGCCAAATTTCGTGGCCCTAACCTTAAGGGTTTCGAGACATGGACATATTAAAATTATTGCAACATACATTCCTTTCTTTTCCTACTTCTTTTATTTCCTGTTAGGTAAGAAAAATCATCAAGAAATGCTAAATTACATTTCAATTATTGTAAATGAGCAGTTAAAATACCAAATTCTATGTCTCTAACCTTGAGGAATTCTGGGATCTGGGTATCTTATAATAATTGCCACCCCAAATTCCCTCTTTCTGCGTCGAGTTTCCAAACACCCTTCCTCAGTGGTATATACCATACATCATAAATTCTGTTTTGTTTCTTTTTAAATAGTTTAGCTTAGGGGTTGTTTAGTCAGTCAAACACCCTCATGATATATATATTAACAGTGGCGGATCCAGGATATGATCAAGGGAGGGGCTAAACCATAGTTTGCCGCTTTATCCAGTGTAAAACTGGATTGAAGTTCATTTTATCCAGTGTATAAATGAGGGTCAAGGGGGGCTGTAGCCTCCCTTGGATCCGCCCTTGCATATATATATATATATATATATATATATATATATATATATATATATATATATATATATATATATATATATATTATAGGCCTATATACAGGTTAGTATTATGTAGTATATCAAGTAAGACAGAACATGTTTAAGATTTCTTTTCTATTACTCTTAAGATCATACAGTAGCTTGCATATGAAAGTTAACTTGTAGGTAAATTCAAGACTAACTTTGCTGCATTTTAATTATATAATATTACTTTGATCAATAGAAGTCCCTTATTCATTGTAATGCATTACCATATTTCATTTTTCAAATTTTTTTATTGCATTGTAATGAGCAACATCACTAGAATTAAAATAGATACAAGACCAAGACGATTGTATATCAATTTGCTAAATATTTGATGTATTTTCTGTTCTGGTTACATTAAGTTTTCTTTGTAAGCCTATTTCTTGGATAATAGGTAAAATACTTACATTTGTTAAACTTATTCCTAGGACAACCATCCATCCCCACCCACCATCTGGAGGTACAAAATTATCTCGTGTTCTAAGGGGCATTGGCTTCTTAGTTATTGGCATTATTTAACTGCTTTTGTTACGAAACTGAAAGGCAATATACCAGTATATCAGTAATTTTAAAGTTTTCTAACATCTCTTAGAAAAAATATTCATATTTGAGAATATTTCAAATTCTTTTCAACAATCTTACCTATTTTGCATCTATGGTAATTTAATTCGTAAATAGTTTATATATATATAAATTTCTGAACCCAAATGAGGCGGTTCAGGAAGGCTATGGGCAAGTTTTATCAGATACAAATCTCCCAGAAATTAGCGTTATCAGTCAGCTTGATATATACCATTTTCATCTCACTTTCATAACACTGTTTACAAGGGTTGTATTTCTGAAATGAAATTTTGTACTATGAAAGGAATGTGACATGGAAGTTCAAATGAGACATCCAATTTGATCCGTCAGGGATAGTTTACGAGTAATTCAAGCATTCATGTACTACATATATTGATATACATGCCAAACACAGTATATGGTGACAAAAGGGAATTTGGAAAGTAAGACCTTGCAACATTGACAGCTTTCATTTTTCAGAGGCTGGCAAAACTTGCCCGACAGTGTTTTGTTGTTGCAATGTGATGTTGGGAGTAAAGTTTATTTAAGGAACGTACAGTACCTCAAGTAAACAAATACACGCCGTGATTGTTTCATTTTATTGGTTAAAGAGCCTTGGAACATCCATGCGGCAGAATGAAATAGTCCATTGGTAAGTAAGCTGCTTTTCAATGTTTCTGTTGCTTATAAGGGTCATTACCAGAAATACAATTTCCTTACAATTAAATAACAGAAACAACACTGTATCTAAGAAGTAAATTGAATTAATGCAATAAAAGAGAATACGCATGCGCAGAAAGTGGCTTTGACCCATCTTACGCGCGAATCACAGTTTACAATATGACCGCGTGCGGGGAATATATATAAAACATTGGCTGGCTACAAGCACCGTGCGGGGAATATTGGTCTATATAAAACATTGGCTGGCTATAAGCACGTGCTTCTTGAAAGAAGTGCTGACCGATAGTCAATCATCCGATGACTGCCGGAGTAATACCATTCAATACCATTCTGCAATGTTTACATCAGGATCAGAAGGTTCGTTGAATGAACTTTAGTTTGTGAGTTAAACTGAGCGTGTGAATCTGGTATTTTATCGGGCGTTAGTACTACTTACTGTATGTAAACTGAATGCTGTGCATTCATTTTGTTTGTGTTTAACTGCAGTAAAAAAAAAAAAAAAAAAAAATGCCTCGCACTCGTGGTTGTAAGTACGCAGCTAACAACTTCTGTTATGTTTGTGGCGAGTTCACCTTCGTAAGGAACAAGAAGAAAATCACATCCATCATCAAGAGAGCATATAAGCAGTACTTTAACGTCGGAGCTGGTGATTTTGATAAACAGTGATCACCTAATATGTGTTGTGCTACATGTTATTGTAAATTAATTAAGTGGTGGCAAGGAAAAAATGTTTCATTATTTGCTATACCGATGGTTTGGAGGGAACCAAGGGACCATTTGACAGACTGTTATTTTTGCTTAATCAAAATTCAGGGATTCACGAACAGCAAATCAAGGAAAACATATTGCTTATCCGGATCTGCCATCAGCAAGACGACCTATGGCACATTCTGAAGCTTTACCAGTTCCTTCAAGCTCCACAGATATAGAAGAGATGAGTGATAGTGAAGAAAGTAGCACTACAGAACTTACATCTTCTCCGGAAAAAAGAAGGGATCCCCCGTATCAAGGCACAAGTACGCCCACGCCACGTGTATTACAGCAGGATGATTTAAATGATTTAGTGCGAGACTTAGGACTCAGTAAACAGAAAGCAGAATTGTTAGGCTCCAAGTTACAGGAATATAACCTTCTCCACGAAACAATCAACATAACCTTCTCAGGAACAGAGAACGTGCTTTTATGTCTTATTTTGCCAGTGATAGTTCCGTGACATTCTGTAATGATGTTCATGGATTAATGACAGCCTTGCACATAACATACGAACCTGATGAATGGAGATTGTTTTTGGATGCTTCGAATAATAGCTTAAAAGATGTATTGCTGCATATCGGGAGTAAACTGCCTTCAATCCCAGTTGCATATGCCACTTTTACCAAAGAGAGTTATGAAATTTTCAGAAAGATATTGACCTTAATTAAGTACAGTGAACATAAGTGGAAGTTGTGTTGTGACTTCAAGGTAATAGCATTATTATTAGGGATGCAACAAGGTTACACGAAGTATGCATGCTTTTTGTGTGAATGGGATAGTCGGGAAAGAACTTCCCACTATGTGAAAAGGGAGTGGCCTAAACGCAATTGGACAGTTGGTGCAAAGAATGTGGAACGGGACAGTCTTGTAGATCCTAGAAATGTTCTTGTTCCACCCCTACATATAAAACTTGGACTTATTAAACTGCTTGTGAAGGCAACGGATCCTAATGGGCCAGCTTTTGCATATCTTGCTGACAAATTTCCTCGACTGTCAGTTGCAAAAATAAGAGAGGGCGTGTTTGTAGGTCCGCAGATACGAGAACTGCAGAAAAATTGAAGTTTTGAGGCATGTCTCACAGAGAAAAAAAGCGCACATGGATGAATTTTACGAAAATAACCCAAAACTTCCTTGGGAGAAGACGGGACCATAAATACAAGGAGATGGTGGATGAAATGCTTGCAGCTTATCAGGATTTAGGGTGCAAAATGTCCTTGAAGGTGCATATCATGGACCCACACCTGGATTACTTCCCCAGTAGTTGCCGTGACATACCCGATGAACACGGAGAAAGATTTCATAAAGATATATCCACCATTGAAAAACGCTATGAAGGGAAGTGGATGCCCACCATGCTGGCACACTATTGCTGGTGTATCATTAGAGACAAGAGAGACACTCAGTACAAAAGAAAAAAAGTAAACCATTATGTACGGTCGACTGCTGTTTCGCATACCTACAATTCTATGAAATATATAGTGTCAACAATATATAGTAATGCTTTACAAACACAAAAAATTACGTCCTGATTACTCCAAAACTATCCCTGATGCATAAAAACTAAAATCAGATTTGAATTCAGGAGTGAAAATCCTTTCAGAATCACTACTTTGTTACCCAGAAATAGAACTTTTTTATTTTTCTGTAGAACAGTGTAATCATCTGTTGTTACAATCTGTTGTTGTCCTGGATGATAAAGCCAGGCTCCTCGCTGCTTCATCTCCCGAAGCGGGTGCATGGTTGATTGCAATATCTTCTCCACCTTTAGGCCTTCATTTGTCAAATGAAAGCTTTCGAATTGCTGTTGCCTTACGTTTAGGTTTAGCTGTTTGTAAGTCTTATTGCTGTCCAGCTGGCCAGGTTAATGAACGTAGCCTGCTTGGCCTTTCTTGTATGAAGAACGTTGGTAGATACGCCCGACATCCTCCTTTAATCATATAATACGAAAAACCTTTAACATTGCTGGAATTCCTTTAATACGGGAACCTTTTGGCTGTTGGTCGTTTGGTTGGAAAGCAATTCGATGGCAGCATTGGTTCCATGGATGAAAGGTTAATAGTTATTATGAGACTTCACGTGTGCTGATATATATATATATATATATATATACATACCAGCGTTTCCCAACCGGTGTGCCGCGAGGAAATGAAAACAAAATTATTAATTATATAGCAACCAAATTACAAGACAGGAAAAATGTGTATTTGTGTTTCACATTACTATGAACCTCTACAATGGAAAAAACATTGTAATTGTAATATATTATTGTATATACATACATTACTACTACACAGTTTGTATTTCGAAAACAGAATTTTATTAATATTTAAATATTGTGGCGTATATTAACCATGTTAATAAATTATAAGTTTCACAATGTGTTACTTGTCTGTATATTTTTAATGTTCAAAAAAAAGTATTTATCATCATTGTTATGATCATTATTGCTTCTTTATTGTTACAGGTTATTTCGTAACTTGAAATTTTAAAATATCATTCTACCCTTTCGACAAAGCAAACACTCATACAAATTACCTCCATCTGTTTTAAAAGTACAAGAGATTTGATTGTTCGTTTGTTATTTAGTGATCTTCCTTAGTGAGAGGTTGGATACAGTCTTCAAAAAGAAAGTGTATTTTTAAAAGCCTGAGTCCTATATTTCATTGGAATTGTTTTCTATTTTTGAATTAGAATGAAAAATAAGTATAATGATTTACGATGGAGGAAAACCAGTGATCGAGCTTTTTTCTCTGTGAGAAGGAGGTCAGTAATCACAGAAAAAAAAATTACGACGGGATTTTCTATTTACTACTACTACTACTAATAATAATATCTATGAGTGTGCCGCGAGAATTCAAGTTACACCCGTAGAGTGCCGCAAGTTGAAAAAGGTTGGGAAACGCTGATATATACTTTCAATCAAGTCTCCAACTGTCTGTAATGAATGCTGGAGCTGTTGGTAATCACAAAGAAAATACAACCACCTCCTCGAAAATTTTTCACTCCATTTCCTCTCGAGACTAGTGAAGTTTGGATTCAAGTAGCCTTGATTTTATTAGGGAGGTACAAGACGCATTTCTTAAGTTTCCGACGAAGTTCGTTTTACATCTTTCCTAATATAGAGCGTAGTTATTTCCATATAGCGTGACAACGTGTTGTCGGTCCTTGGCACTTTACCACCTGGAAAGAAACTTGCTGAGATGTTTCTCCTCTAATAAGAATATCAATTTATTTAAAAAAAAAAAAAACTTTGTTAATTATCTAACTATTGTAGGAGAGTTCCAATGCTTAAAAGCAGAGTAATACAAATATAAGTGCAGAAACTATGGAATTTGTAATCATATTATTGTAAACATTTAATTGTTTTTTCTTTTATAATTAAAAGTGAAATGTTTATTATATTGTTGCCTGACAATTAACGCATAGTTTGTTTACATACTATAGAATAAAGGAACATGTGGTCCTAGTAAAATACATCTACGCCATGCTCCTAATCTAACCTGGTTCTAGCAAGCATGTGTACTATCATTGGTTTGTTCAAGGGAATCCTCGGAAATGAAAGGGAAGGGAACATGAGTTCCCCCTCAAAAGAGGAAGAATAAACAAGAAGCTTCTAACATACTAGACAGTTCATCACGAAATATGTGCAGTGTTGAAAACATTAAACAAGTTTTGTGTAGATTTCTTTAAGCGCAATAGTATCTAGTTTTATTAGTGCCAAAAATATATTAGCGTCTTGGTCTCTTAAACCTGTACAAATTCGACTCTCCTTTTATGAACTCCATCTCGTTGATTCCAATAGAAATTTTTCTCAATAATTATGGGACACCTTATAGAAGAAAGATCTCCTCTAATTCTTTACCGGTGGGTAACGTACCCAAAATGACTGAAACGTTTTCCCGTTGAACGGTGATACTGATCCGTTGAATAAGGGATGTTTTAGATCGTTTATCTACCGATATAAGTGATATACGATTACCTATTTCATTGATAAAATTAGGTCCTTCTTGATCCCAAGCCCCACTTGATGGCAATTGGAACAAACCAATATTTATCAAGGAGATTAATATATATATTTAAGATCCTGAGACGAATATTCGGACCTGAGAGGAATGAGAATGGGGAATAGCGGAAACTTCATAACGAGGAACTATATAATTATACGGTTTACCAAACATTATTAGGGTCATCAAGTCTAGGAGGGAAGATCATGTAGCCAGGATGGAACAAAATAGGAACACTTTCAAAGTCTTAATTGGAAGACCATTGGGAAAACGACCATTAGAATACCTAGGCGCAGATGGGAGGACAATATGAAGACGGATCTCGCAGAAATAGGAATAAAAAGTAGAAACTGGATTCAGTTCGCTAAGAATAGAAGTCAGTGGAGAGCTTTTGTGAACGTGACATTGAACCTCCGGGTCCCATAGGCCATAGAGTTAGTTAGATTAATATATTTATTCCTTTTGTCGGTCTCCTTACGAGCAACTAAGTTACGAGACCTGCGCGTGATGACGAATATGGACGATTGGAGGGAGCATAAGCATCTGTGCAGGTGAAGTCCCAAACTAGAGCCCTTTTCTCCAAGGCACTAAAATCATTCCATCTGGTCTGTTACCATTTTATATTAATTCATTTGAATTTTAAACCTAACGCACTTTTATAATAATTTAAAAGTTTTCTATGTATAAATTAAATACACAAAAACTGCTTATGTGAAATAATGCCTTAAAAACAAGAAAAGTACAATAAAATTTGAAATATATATATAGAGTATCTAGCTCAAAATGTTTCCACTTTCTTTTAATGGAATGTCCCATTCATTTGATTCTTTTAGTGTTATCCATTATCGTGGAACTAGGCTCCTCCCAGTGTTACTCCATAGTGTTAACCCCATCGTGGGGCTACTCCGAGTGTTACCCTACAGTGTTAACCCCAATGTGCATCATTTAGTGGTGTGAGAAAAATGCTTATAGTAATCTTCAAAAATATAAAATTTCCTACATGTATATACTATATGTGATAAAGATTTAAAGGTCTATTGTTTATTAGAATGTGAAGTGTAATTTTGTGTTCATTGAAGTAGTTAATTGTCTACATCCATAACAATTTTTCGTATTGTGATTATTTTATATATATAAAATTATGCAGAAGAAACTGAATAAGTATTATTATTTTATTCAATGTGTTTTCGTCTCATGTGTGAACAGTATTTTTGTGTGTCGCGGTCTAAGCGATTGTCTGGATGTCCATGAGCATTTCGAGACGAGACATCCGAACATATCGGTACTTTATGCTCATCTCATTGTCGAGACCCGAGAACGATCCCGGAAAAGTTCTGCAATTCCTTTTTGGAAACGTACTTCAATGTCCTAACCAGGTAAGGTCAGCTGTTTTGAGAGTACACATTGGTTGGACCAGAGGAGCAGATCCGGAAAGCGGTTACAATATGAATTGAATATTGACACCGGAAGTAGGAAATATTTATAGCTTCCGGTTGTAATAGACAGATAATGTGGGAGATGGAATCTATCCATTATCGGATGCTGCTGATTCCACATTAGAAGAAGTTTCTTGCATAGTCGTCCGCAGGGGGTAAAGGGGGTCATGTTAGTTTCAAATTATATCAGACCTACTTACTCACACGCTACATTCAATATATTCAATATATTTACTGTAGTTAATAAACTTGTGGAACGAGCATTAATAAAACTGTTGTTTCACGTGAAGTATTATGTGCGTCAGATTATGTATTTCCGCGACTTTCATGATTGTCGGTCTTTTGTCCACCTGGGGAAAATCCTGGGAACATTTCTGGTTTCTTGTTATCTCTTATAAATACTACGATGTAGAAATCTATATTGAAACCGAGAATTGTACTCGTTCTTATCACTTCCGGCTTCAGTAGAGAAGAAAACTGAGATGAAATATATTCTTGGGATTCAGAATTTATACCAAGAACCGTTTGTCGCCTCCTATTACCGTTTTTACTCTATGGGAATCCATTATAACCGGAAGTAGTAGTTGGCGGTTCTTGCTATTTCAGTCTGGAGATCAGTGTTGAAACCGAAACTGTAGTTTGCATAGAGAAATAAAGGTCAAGATGAAAAGTGTTCTTGGGACGGTCAGTCGTTATCAATATCAAGAAGCCATTTCTCACTTTCACTTATCATTTTTGTTCTATGGAGTCAATAATGAATCGTCTACCTTCTTCCGGTTAGAGTAGAAAGACGCTGATAAATAATGCATCCAGTGATGAAAATTTTCCGATTCATAAAAACATACTCCACTTATTCCTACATCGTTGTATAGCCGTGATGTGAGGTGGAAAATTTTCTTCTTTTTTTTCCGGAAAATTTTCCGTTCTTAACAAGTATCAGTGATCAAGTAACAGTTCCTCAGTATTCATAAAATTGAGTGAGAGCATGTATAAAAATGTTAAAAAGTGAAAGATCGTTTAAAGAATCTGAAAATTTTCATAGCTCAGACAATTTTCAGTACTATATAGGAGCAAGTGAAAAAATTTTTCATGAATCGAAGAATTGTCTGTCCTGTACAGTGATGAAAATTTTCCGGAAAATTTTGAGACGGAAAATTTTCCGATTAATAAAATCATACTCCACGTATTCCTACATCGTTGTTTAGCCGTGATGTTAGGTGAAAATTTTTCTTCTCTATTTTTCCGGAAAATTTTCCGTTCTTAACAAATATCACTGATCAAGTAACAGTTCCTCAGTATTCATAAAATTGATTGAAATCATGTATAAAAATGTTAAAAAGTGAAAGATCGTTTAAAGAATCTGTAAAATTATCATGGCTCACACAATTTTCAGTACTATGTAAGAACAAGTGAGACAATGTTTCATAAATCGAAATATTTTGTGTCTTGTATGGTGAGTCGGAAAATTTTCATCATTTTGAAGCAAAAAGTAAAACAACTTTTTGCGAATCGGAAAATTTTCATCACGATGTAGAAACAAGTGAAAACACTTTTTTTTTTTTTTTTATCCGGACAGTTTTGGATATTATGTATAGTGATGTTAGTTTGAAAATTTTCCACTATATTTAACTGCACATTGAGATATACAATTCCTGTAGAGGAAAATTAGACAGCAACAAATTATGGTTTTCCAATTAGATTTCGGGAACCAGAAAATTTTCTAATATTTCAAGTTGGGAAGTAAAAATTTACCTAGTGAAACATTCTTGAAATGAAGAATCGTTAGATTTACACTTCATGAAACTTTTTAAGACAATATTTGTTACCAATAAATTCTACGGCAAAACAACGATGTAGGAATAAGAGGAGTATGTTTTTATGAATCGGTAAACATTCATGACTTTTAATAAATTGAAATTTTAAATAATAGAATTGGATATTTGTACTCTAGAACTCATGTTCTCTGCAGTTTGCATACACACACACACACACACACACACCGAGAGAGAGAGAGAGAGAGAGAGAGAAGTTGAATTGAGTTGATTTTGAGTTTAACGTTTCTTTGAGCAGCAAGACTATATAAGACGGGACCAACTGATTAACGTGAAATCCGAACTACTTTAGCTCCCGCTGGGAATCGAAGCCAGGTCTTCCATGCCATAGGCGCGTATACTAACCGCTTAGCAACGAAGGAGCGCGCAGATGAAAAGAGAGAGAGAGAAACACTGTGTAAAAGTTTACTTCCCAACTTGAAATATTAGAAAATTTTCCGGTTCCCGAAAGCTAATTGGAAAATCATAATTTGTTGCTGACTAACTTTTCTCTACAGAAATTCAATTTTGTAGCTGAATGTGCAGTTAAATATAGTGGAAAATTTTCCACCTAACATCACTATACATAATATCCAAAATTGTCCGGCTTATGAAAAGTTTTTTCCACATGTTTCTACATCGTGATGAAAATTTTCCGATCTATGAAAATTCCTTTCACTTGTTTCTATAGAGCAATAAAACTTTCCGATTCACAACAAGTTGTTTTACTTTTTGCTTCAAAATGATGAAAATTTTCCGACTCATAAAAAGTTTTTCAATTTTTCCATATAAGACAGAGAATAATACGATTCATGAAAATAGTTTAACTTGTTCCTACATACTACTGAAAATTGTCTGAGCCATGAAAATTTTCAGATTCTTTAAAGGATCTTTTACTTTTTTACATTTCTGTACATGAATTCAAACAATTTTATGATTGCTGAGGAATTGTTACTTGATTACTGATATTTTTTTTAGAACGGAATATTTTCCGGACTAAATGCATCTTTTCTTGAGACACTGGATCGATTCGAAAAAAGGAAACGCCTGTTGCTATTTATTACAATTTTTGTTCTATGTCGATCAACATTGAAACTGGAAATAATTGAAGTACCATTTCCGGTTTGAATAGATTGAAGAATCTATTTCTAGGACGCTGAATTGATTGCAAAAACTGCTTTTCGATATCTCTGACCGTCTATTGCTCTCATACCTAACGACAGAAGGACAGACAAAGGGAGAGAGAGACGAATATAGTTGTTTTGTAAGACTTCCGGGATCATGGGATCAATGTCTATACAAAAGCGTTTTCGGAGTTTTAACCGTCCTTGAGCAAGATAATATGGAGAAAGAAACATTTCCCATATTTAAATATACACACAAACACCTGGAATTATATGAACTTGGAACTTCCCCCTTGACGAAATTCTACATACGCTGCATGACTGCATGACTTAGCGTAGGATGGAAGACTAAGCGGAGTCATTTCACCAAAAATCGTTTTTAAAATAAATTTTACATTTTTTAAAAGGAAAAAAGAAAGAAGTCAGTCAGATTATCATGGTTTCTTTCCAAGGACAGTGTGGATTGTTGCTAAATATTAACGCGCTTGATCTGGTTAGATCAGGGGTCCTCAACCCATGGTAAGCGTAGCACTAGTGGCACGCCAGTCGCTGTTAGTGGCACGTACGATTTACGGTGATATTGATTAATATTATGCTTTGGTGGTACGCTGGTGGAAAAGATTGAGAAACCCTGGGTTAGATCATTCACACGACTGAGAAAATGCATTTGAGGAGAGAGTCGAACAGGGCCTAGAGCTTTCATAGAAGCAAGTCCTTATCTGGTTCTTCACTGTTCTGCTGATAACATTAGTACTCGTAGTAGTATACTCCATACGTATCAGAGTGATATTGATGGGCAATGCGATATACTTCACTTGAAATATTTCTGATACTATCCAAATCTACACTAATTATGCGGTTATTAAAATCTGGGACCACAAAGTAATATGAAGTATATGGTACGTATATCTAGACAAGAAAGCACTGATTCCGTTTATTAATGCATTCCCACTTATCGCAACACATCAATTTATAGCTTAGTTGAGAGGTAGTTTAACGTTTATATTAACATGCTAATGCCTTACGTTTGTTACACACTGCATGCAAAGGAGAAGAAGAAAGGGAGGAAGATGCCAAAAATCAATTCTTTTCATCAGATACTAGAGGTCTGCACGGGTCGGAATTTTTAACCCGAGCCTTTCCCGGCCCGTGAATTTACAATGTGAGGCCCGACCCGAGTCCGAAATATGTTTTAGCATTTAGACCCGAGCCCGGCCCGAGCTCGTGTGATAATCAAATGAGCCCGAAATAAACCCGAATTACAGAAACTTAATAATTAACGCAAAATTGTATTTTTATTTACAGCACTTAGAAATTTAATTTTGCAGTTGTACTTTAATAAAAGTTCTCCAGAAAGAACGGTGCAATATATATCGTTGAACAGTATTTACAAAGTTAGGCCCGAAAAGGCCCGAGAAATATGGTTGAATATTTAAAAATTCACGGCCCGAGCCCATGCATATCTCTATCAGATACAGTGACATAGCAGTCTCGGCTACGAGAAGTGGAAGTGATAGCCCTGAATTATTTGAATGTAAGTAATTTTAAAATAAATAAATAAAAACTATAAAATCAGAAGTTCTTAAACAAATATCTTCTTGATAAGATACAGTGTGATATAAGTTTATCTTTGGGTTAACTTGTTTTCTTTTATAAGCATAAGGTCATATTAGTTCACTGTAAGCTATAAAGAACAAAATGAAATAACCACCATAAAATTTCGCAAAGATAAATTCTTTCGGTAAAATGGTGTTCCAATAACCGAGAAAAGGCTCATCATCATCATTCAATGTAAATCGAATTCTGCCTCCTTAAATTCGAGTTTGATTATATTTATTCAATAATAAAGCTCATCATTATCATTATCATTATCATAGATATTTTGCTATTATTAGCAAATTACTTGACACAAACTGAAAAGGTTTCATGCTCCACTGTCCTCAATCAACACATTCTAGAAATTTTATGTTTTAACAACTTTCAAAAGTTCTAGCTTGTTTCTCTCCCCTGATTCTCTTATGATAGAATTCATTTTCAGCCAATGCCAAACCAATTTCTCTACCTCTTTCAATAACATTTAAAACTGTTCCTTTTCCCCTTACTATTACACTTTCTCATCTACTTTCTGGTCAACCAGCTAATATTCTCCATTCTTCTTCACGCCCATATGTAAGAAGCATCAAGTCTTTTTCCACCTCTTTTGCGTAATATCCATGTTTCTTCACCATAAAAAGTAATACTTTACACGAAAAATTTTGAATCTTTCTCTTAATTCTTCATTAAAAGACCCATAAAATAAACTCTTTTTCTTCCTAAATGCTTTTCTTTTTTGCCATTCCTACAACTCTTGCTTTTAATTCACATTCGCAGTTTATCTTCAATTAGTACTATCCAGGTATCAAGCACTAGTCACTTGTTCTATTTTCTTACCTTCTCCTTCTATATTTGATATCAAACTGTTTATTCAAATTAGCATTCCTTTCATCCCTCTAACACTCGTTCTCATCCTATACGCTTCACATGATTTCTTCCGACATCTTACTAATTTTCTTTCCAGACTTCGTAATAACTGCCATATCATATCAAATGGTATACTTCAAATAATTCTACATCCTACTGAAATACTTCATTATGTGAATCTTCTTCACAATCTGTCTTAGATAGTTATTTAAGTAATACCGATAAGATGCATCCTATCAAACCCTCCTTCCAATTGAATACTTCTCTTTAGTTTCTTATCCTATTCTATGATTATGGGTTTTCTATCCTTCTATTCCAAGTGCACCTTCTTCAGATTTTCTATCAATTTCTAGTTCGCCCGAGCGATTTGTTTATTTTTAGGGTTTAGTTATCTCTTAAAATTGTAAATGCGGGACAATAGAAGATGAACTCATATTTCTGATTCGATTATAACTGTATGATTACATTAAAGCAGGGACGCAAATAACCACTCACCCATTCGCCCGGGGCGAGTGGTCCTTCGGTGCGGGCGAGTATTTAATATCAGACAGAAGGTAAGTAAATGATTTCTATTGTGGGATGTAGGCTATTAGCTTTTTTCTTGGGCGAGTAAAATTTTGTTGCTTACTTGCATCCCTGCATTAAATTTATATCTACCTTTAGCAAATGTTCAACTAGTTTGACTTCCAGAAGAATTCCTATCTCTATAGGTTAGTTCGTTAAAGATTTGCAGGTAGAAATCAAAGAATTCACCCTTGCTTAAATAATATCCAGCTTTACTGAAACATTGTAAAAATCTCTCTAGGAGACGAGTGTTAACCTTTCTTTTGAAATAAAAAAATAACCCTGTAGCCAAATTTGTGTATTTCAAGTTTAACAATTCTATTTTACTAACGAAGAGGTCAGTGTCAAATATAGAAGTAGGAGAGGGAAAATCGAACAGGTGACTATTTTTCAATAATTGAGTCGTATTATTAGATTACATGAAGCGTGAGCGCGAAATAAAAATATGTTAACCTATAGTCCGAGCAAATAGCTTTATAGCAATTTACAAAACAAAATTTTCTATTTGAGAGTCTCAATAAATTTGTAATTTTCTACTACTTTGTCCTCAAATAAGCATAACTTGACAAGAGTTTTATCTCTCTTATCACCTGGATAACAGTAGGAAAACATCATTAAATACACGTTGGATATTATTATTATTATTAAAGTTATATTTACCTTTGGTCTGCCTTGGCATCAAGGAGAGAGCCTTTCTCTGTTGTGGAGTTAGTTCATTGGAGATTTATTCCTAAAAGATTTGAAATTTAACATCAAGGAATTCATCTCATCGTTTAATGATATCCACTTTTACTGAAGCATAGCAAAATCTCTTTAGAGAAACAATGTTTCCCTTCCTTTTGAACTCACAAAATTATCCTTAGCCAAATTTCTGAATTTAGACTTTAACTATTTTATCTTATTGATTACGAATGAGTATTTTCTTCAGCGTATTTTCTATATGTATTTCTTCTACTTGTTCTATTTTTTTATGTGTAGTTATAATGGACTAAGACACACTGGTCTTGAGTCCAAGTCTATAGAAGAAGTACGTGGGGAACACACACGGCAGAGTCACTGTTTCACACTGCTAGTGCCGTTCTGAAACTGACTGAGAAGTAGTGTTCACTTGCTTCTAATCTCACGTAGCAATCACAAAGATCATCTCCCCTTCTCCTCTGTGTCATTTTCTATGAAAAGAAAAGATATCACGCTAATTTTAAACAAATGCACATGCAACTTGTTTGAACCTATTCGAATACAGAATTAAACTGCAGACAAATCTTATCGAAAGAAGCAAAGAAGATCTAATCTTTTTCACAGTAAGAACTTGCTAAAGTATGAGAAAATAGCTTCTGGCACGTACCACCATACTAAAGGATTTAGGTAATACATTTATAAGCACTTCTAGAGATCTTAAATTAAACAATATAAACTCTACTCTACTATGTAGCAGTATGATTAATGCACATAATCCTGTTCGGTTATCGGTAGGAATATATAATTCTTGGTGTTAACTCACAAGGAACGGACATGAATTTGTCATCCGGACAACCGAATCAAACCTAGTCCATTCGATAAACATAACAAAGATATGTTCATGCACAAAAAATTAGGTGCCAAAGGACAAAGGCTTTCCTATTCTGTCAAAGGCTCATACCTATTTTGTCTATCAATACCAGAGCTGTAGCTAGGAGGGGGCGAGCTGGGCGGTTGCCCCGGGTACTAATAGCAAGGGGGCGCCGAACGAGCAAGAACAAAGAAAAGGTGTCAGAAAGGAGTAAACGACGCGGCGCCCCGTAATAGAGTTGGCGCCCTATTAAATCATTATTGTTGTCAGTTTGCAAAGAAATATATTTCTTAAAAATTTTCTTGCTCGCTCCGCTCGCAACCCAAAATTACATCAAATAGATAAAAAATTAAAAATAAACATCACAATAAGATTTTACTTATTACTTAATGTTATTGTACACGATTTGGTCATGACGATGTGATATGCAAGGTGTCGAGTAATGACTTATAATGTACGCAGGAGCGTTTTCAAAATCGAAAACGGTCAATGTCTGAAATACGTGTTCAGCGTTGTGATGGTGATGAGTTTGTTTAATTAATCACGCTTTTTTTTACCTAATTGGACTAATCACGATGGTAAGAATGTAGGTATGAAAATGAGAGGAGTTAAGAGACACACGCAAGCAGCTGTTTGCGTGGGAATATTTAAAAGAAAATGAAGGTAAACAAGGAGAGTAATAACATATTCCAAATCGTAGAGTAGGGGCTAAAAGGGTCAGAACTTAACCTAACGCATTTCGTCTTTTTCAAAGACTAATCACTACCAGTGATTTTTTAAAATTCAATTGACATATGAAATGCTTCCAACTTAAAAGGAATTTATAGGATCATTTCTTCATCAACTAGTTGTATCGTCAGGACATGTTTTCTGTGCATATGTATCAGTTGTGCTCTGTTTTATCTATCTACATACAGACAAAACATAAATCTTATGAAAGTCCGTTATATTTCACAAAATATTTTTTACCGTAAAAGAACTAAATAACTAACTCTATGGCCTACAGAACCCGTTCAATGCCGCGTTCATAAAACTTCTCCAATGACTTCTGTCCTTATCCAACTGAATCCAGTTTCTACTTTGTATTCCTATTTCTACGAGATTCATCTTAATATTGTCCTTCCATCTGCGTCTAGGTCTTCCTAATGGATGTTTTCCGATTGAATTTTCAGTCAAAACTTTGAAAGCTTTCCTACCTTCTTTCATTCTCACTACATAACCTGCCCACCTGAGGCTCCTAAATTTGATTACTCTAATAATGTTTGGTAAAGGATGTAAATTATGCAGTTCCTCGTTATGAAGTTTCCGCCATCCCGATTGCCGTTCCTCTTGGGTCCGAACATTCGTCTCAGGATTTTATTCTCAAGTACTTTCAGTTTGCGTTATTCCCTTAAAGTAAGCAACTGTTTCGCAACAATACAGAACAACAGGCATGATTATCGTTCTACAGTATATATATATATTTTGAGCTTTAAATTCCTCGACAGAATTCGCGACGACAAAAGATTTTGAACTGAATAATCCACTTGAAAGTATCCACTTTATCGAAAATTTTATTTGATACTTTGACACATCCATAATTTGCAGTATTACGATCCCAGTTAACTTCCATGTCTTTAGTTTTTCCTGCATTTACTTCTAAACCTGCAAGCATTTAATAATGTCTCTGCATTTCCTTCTATTATTCTTCTTTCATCTCCTGTCAGATTTACATCATCAGTATACACCATAACCTGGTAAACACCATAACCTGGTAAACACTATTCAGCTCTAGGCCCTGTCTACTATCTTTGATTTTCCTTATACGTACTCCAGAATAAAGTTGAATAATAATGTCGCCAACGCTTCTACTTGTCCCAGGCCATTCTCGACAAGGAAACTCGTGGACAGTAATTTTCCTACACCGACATTACTTTGGGATTCGTTTAAACACATCTTAATTAATCTAACTAGCTATTTCGGTATTCCAAATTTTACATGAATGCTGCCGTTCCTCTTATTTATATTGCCATCTTTATCTTCTGTTGGGGAACGTACATTTAAAACAATAATATCACACGACCCTTAACAGTAATAAAAGAAAGTCTATCATTAAAAATTCAACTAATTTAATTGCTGATATTAAAAGGATCGAAATTAAAATGTTATTTGTTTGGTCACATACAGAATAAAATTCCAAATGTTTACAATTATTACTGGAAAGTAATGCTATCACCCATTTCAAACATTTTAAAAGGAAATAGTTTCTAATGTATCTTTTAATAGAATCGTAGGTCATTCTAAAATCAATAAATAATTGATTTACCTGGGTATTGTATTCCCATTTCTTTTCGAGGCTCTGAAATTTATGGTTCTGTTGTGCATTTCTTTCCTCATGAACATTAGGTTTTGGCTGCGTGTTAAGCAAATCGTCAAAGAAATCTTTCCACCTATTCAAGATGCTATCTGTATCAATAAGAATTGTACTCAGTAAGAGTCTGTAAAGAGAATCCGTCATCTCTCTTTAATATATACGCGCGAGGTTGATACCCCTTCTTAAATTCGTTGATGCCCATGAATATGTCTCAAATTTTTATTCTTTTAGACCTACTATTATCTTTAAGTTCACTAATTTAAGCTTTCAAAAAATCGCGTTTCTCTCTTCTAAACATTTTGGAAGTTTCCCGTCGGATGTCAACGAAATTTAGTGTATACTATAGTTATACGGTTTGGATTTTGTAGCCAACGCAGTTTCACCTAATTTGTCTTCTCCGTTAGTTTGGTAATTCCTGGTTGAACCATGATTTGTTCCTACGTATTTCTGCGTGCCCAAATTTTTACCTTGCTGAAATTTTAATGCTGTTCCTAATTTGAACCCAAGTATCCTCAGCATTAGTGCTCTCAAAACCTTCTAAAAACGAGTTCCTATTACACTTCAATCTGGCATTCCTTTCTCGCCTGGTTCTCTTCTAATTTCTTTAAACTAAACCTCTCCGTTTTCAGATGTTGAATATTCTCTTTATTCAACGATAACCTCTCTCTTTCTCTTGTTACCGCTGCTACCAGATAATGATCAGTGTCACAGTCAGGTCCTCTGAACGAGCTAACATCCATTATGCTAGACTGTCCTCTTCTGTCTACTAAAACGTGATCAATTTGATTGTGTGTTCATCCCTTTGGCGAGGTCCATGTGTATTTATGAATGCCACAATGTGAGAATTTTGTACTCTTCACAGTAAGGTTTGTGGATGTTCCAAAGTTCACAAAACTAACACCGTTGTCATTACTTTCCTTATGCAGACTTTCTTTCCCTATAACATTTTCATATAGTATTGCGGGACTTGTCGAATACCCGTGATAATTCTTCTCAAAAAGTGTATTTTATATTGCCATCTTTATCTTCTGTTGGGGAACGTACATTTAAAACAATAATATCACACGACCCTTAACAGTAATAAAAGAAAGTCTATCATTAAAAATTCAACTAATTTAATTGCTGATATTAAAAGGATCGAAATTAAAATGTTATTTGTTTGGTCACATACAGAATAAAATTCCAAATGTTTACAATTATTACTGGAAAGTAATGCTATCACCCATTTCAAACATTTTAAAAGGAAATAGTTTCTAATGTATTGAAATTTCATTTCTTATCGATAGTATGAAATGTTACCAATAGTTCTACTGATCTCCAAGTGGATCTGTATACCAACAAAAGGTAGTTTTGTCAAGTTTTGACAAAAACTCCGAAATATGTCTCTTGAAACAGCTCTTATTTATAAAAGAATACGTAATGATCGCTTTTGGCTGTTGCAATGGTCTGTCGAAGCAGCTTGATAAGAAAAATCAACATAGCATAACAACAAAAACGGCTTCTCTTATTTGAAAAAAAAAAAAAACGATGAAGGAAAAGCTTGGTATGGTAAAGTAAGTGTAGGAGGCGCCGAATTCTTCTTCGCCCCGGGCGCCGAAATCTCTAGCTACGGCTCTGATCAGATCTGGACAATACTTTCCGAAGAATAAATTACAACACACACACACACACACACACACACACACACACACATATATATATATATATATATATATATATATATATATATATATATATATATATATATATATATATATATATAATTGAGCCTTTGCGCACAAGGTGGCGTTAATGTCCCACAGCTCAGGTATATTAGTCGCAACGGGTCAGGCCTAGCGTCATTTGACCGCTAAAAGTGAGCTAGTAAGTGTTCGAAAAGTGATGGAATTGTTATAATCAGACGTAAGGTCAGGGCCGGACCCAGACCTCCAGGTGGACAAAGACCTCCACTCTGATCAAATCTCAACTGGCTATCTAAAAAGAATCATGATCATAAAATGTAATATGACAAAAAAATATGAAACATATTCCCTTAATTTTCCTACTGCACTTTCACAGAAATATATTAGGTGAAGTCAGAAAGGGCCACATATATTTCTAGCCCTGGGCCTTCAGATGGAATTATCCAGCCCTGCGTAAGGTATTAGGTTTTGAAGATAATTGGATTTTTCGCAAAACTGCGCTACATGGTACAATTTTATTCGGATAAAGACGCAAATGTTGAGCAGACCGGTGAAGAAAGTGCTGTTTACGGGCAAGATACGTTACCAAACGCAACAGTCAGAAATGATATTCTCTAAACAACTGATGTATTATGTTTCTCAGAACACGGAAAACACGCGACAGTATAGAATTGGTAAAATTGTCTGGTTTTATATGTGCTAGTAGTTATTGTAGGACGGAAAAGGTAAGAAGGTATTCTGTATATTTTCGAGGTCTGAATTAGATACAGTCGAAATTAAAACGTTTGGGTATTTAAACGAAGAAAAATATCTTGAGTGTTGCATTTTAGAAATTCCTGAATTAAAAGTTGTTATTATTTGTGTATACAGGAATCTTGCTAGTAACCCAGACAACACGTACGTGTACGACACATGTGCACTATCCATGCATAAGCCGTACATTTGCACATGTGCATTTGTGTGGATGATGAACACATACATAACCCGTGCATAAGCCATACACGTGAATTTGCGTGGATGAAGCACACATACATAACCCGTGTATGTGCACGTGTGCATTTACGTGGGTTATGCACAGGTACATAACCAGTGACTAAGTCGTGCATGTGAACATGTGCATTTGCATGGATAAAGTACACATTTACATAACCCGTGCCTAAGCCGTTACATACACATGTGCATTTGCGTGGATGAAGCACAAGTACAGAACCCGTGCTTAAAGCCGCTATGTGCACATGTGCATTTGCATGGATGAAGTACACATTTATATAACCCGTGCTGTAGTCGTTATATACACATGTGCATTTGTGTGGATGCAGCGCACGTACGTAACCCGTGCTTAAGCCGTTATGTACACATGTGCATTTGCGTGGATGCAGCGCACGTACAGAACCCGTGCTTAAGCCGTTATGTGCACATGTGCATTTGCATGGATGAAGCACACATTTATATAACCCGTGCTGTAGCCGTTATGTATACATGTGCTATTGCGTGGATGCAGCGCAGGTACATAACCCATGCTTGAGCCGTGCATGTGCACATGTGCATTTGCGTGGATGAAGCACATTTAAATTACCGGTGCTTAAACCGTTGTGTGCACATGGGTATTTGCACGGCTACTGCACGTGTGTATGAGACGTCCATAATACCGTGCAAGTGTATACTTTTACTTTCATTCTTTTACTCTCATTCTCATCAACAGAAAGTAACCTCCATTTTTAGTAGGTGTCGTTTTTCCTCCAGGCGGTGTTATAGAGACTTTTCGACGAATAACAGCTGAATGATTGTAAAAACTCCATAACGTCCACTGAGCTAGGATACAAGATAAACAGGTGGCAGCATTGTACTGATGTAACTACAGTCAGGCAGTTCATAGGTTTACAAAATTATTTTCATGACCGATTAAAGCAGAATATGTTGCGTTATTTGTTACTTGGCAAACATGTCAAAGATACTACCTAAAGCTTTGCTCGTTGCAAATAATAAACTCCAAACCTAAATTCTCACTGACAATTATTAGTTACTTGTTATATACTTTGAAGGTGATGTCTTTGCAGTTATATACACACATAAAACGTGGTATTACACGTTTCCGACAAGCTGCAGACTCAGCTTCCAAGGCTGCAGCAGTCATCGAAACAATAGCGGAAATGGTTGACGATGGCTGTTTCTAAATCCAGCGTCCTACAACACACACTTGTCCTCGCTACGTGGAATGCAGATGGTCTAGAGGGGCAGAAACAAATGCTGATTAGATTTCTCACACAACACAGAGTTGATGTCATGTTTATACAAGAAACACACTTTACAGCTCGGATCACTACTTGGAGACTACCAAATTACATTGTGTACCGACAGGATAGAGTGGGCAGACAGAAAGGAGGATTACTACTTATCATCAAAAAGGCATTCCCAGTCAAGTTGATTCCAATACCACCCCTACTTACTTTGGAGGCACTTGCTGTTCAATTAATAACTCCAGGTGTTCCATTAATATTGGTTACCGGGTACAGGTCCCCGGCCACACAACTAGAGCCCACAGACTTCGATGTCATTGCTAACCTAGGGCCAAAAGTCATCTTAGCTGGAGATCTCAATGCTAAACATGGAGAATGGAACTCGATTACTCCAAACACTGCTGGAGATGATTTACATGAATATCTACTTACCTCCAACTTCATCATCAGTGCTCCACCTGACCCAACTCATTATCCAAAATTCGGCGGACAACCCGATGTTCTTGACGTCGCTCTTTGCAAAGATGTATCATTTAGTGTTCATCCTTACGTCATTTCGGATTTAGATTCTGACCACGATCCAGTCATTTTTCACGTCTCGCACCGCAGCATCGCTCATTCTGCCCCTATCTTCAAGCAAATAGAAACTGACTGGCATCTTTTCAAACAAGAACTGAACACTATGATCGATCTACGAGATCGGCCCGCCACCATTGAGGACATCGACCAAGCGGTCTCTCACATCACGTTAGCACTTCGCACAGCAGAGGCAGCGAGCTCCATCTCCATAATCTCTCCAACGCAAACCGGGCAATGTGACAGTTTCCACCTACAACTCTATATTCATCTAAAACGTTGGGCTAGACGTCGATGGCAGCACACACTACATCCAGCATATAAAACGCTGTGGAACAAACTGCGTGCAAAGCTCAAGTTGCTGACAACGCGACAAAATCAACAATACTGGGAAGACACTTTTCAAAATGTCACAGTAAATGACCGTAAAATTTGGGCATACTCCAAATCATTCCAACGAGCTACAAATGCTTCCAAAGCTAGAGTCATACAAGGACCTCAAGGTCTGACACAAGATCCTCAGACGCAAGCGAACATTTTTGCTGACTCTCTAGAAGAACAGTTTCAGCCTAACAGAGCACGCCTCGATCCCTACCTCAAACAACACATCCGAACCACACTATATAGCATAAGGACACAAAACCCAACACATGACATCACCATAGTAACACCTCGGGAAATAGAAAAACATATCAAATGTCTGCCAGGAAAGACAGCATCTGGGCCCGATGGGATTCGATCTGAGATCCTTAAACATCCAACTAGAAAACTACTGGTCTTTTTAACCTATTTATTTAACGCCATATTTCAATTATGCTACTACCCCAAGACCTGGAAGGAAGCTCGTGTCATCACCATCCCCAAACCTGGAAAGAATCCACTGCTCCCGGAAAACTATAGACCGATAAGTCTTCTGTCGCACTTGAGTAAACTCTTTGAACGTGTGTTACTCTCGAGGCTGAAAGAACATGTAGTTAATAGAGATCTCCTACCTTTCCATCAGTTTGGGTTTCGTGCACAACATAGCACTACTACACAACTCGTCCGCGTAGTGGATCACTTAACAGCGGCTTTTAACAGGAAACAACACACTCTTGGAGTCTACCTAGATGTCTCAAAAGCCTTTGATAAAGTCTGGTTAGCAGGACTATTATATAAGTTATACACCCAAGGTTTTCCGGATCGTCTTCTACATTTACTTCGTTCATACCTCATTCACAGAAAATTTCATGTGTCTGTTGACGGTGTCAAATCCACGTCTAGATCTATCAAAGCAGGTGTTCCACAGGGTGCTGTACTTTCACCACTCTTATATAATCTCTACACGGCAGATCTCCCAACCTTACCGCATTGCTTTTTCGCAACATATGCTGATGATACTGCCTTTTTCACGACCAGTAGCTCACTTGCACAGTGTTACATCTACATGCAACGACAACTAAACGGTTTTCAGGAATGGGCAAGGCGTTGGAGGATTAAAATCAATCCAGACAAAAGCTGTGCTGTCATTCACAGTAAGAGACGCATCCGTGCTCCACGAAATTTAACCTATGAGAACGCTCGTATTCCTCATGCTATTCACGCCAAATATTTGGGTGTAACCTTAGACCGTGGTTTAACGTTCGCCGCTCACATCAGGGACATAAAACAAAGGGCCTTACGAAAAATTTCAGCGTTATACCCCATCTTTCGCTGCAGTTCACTTTCCCATGAGGTTCGAGCTCACATCTTCAAGATGATAGTCCTGTCTACAATCTCTTATGCATGCCCTGCCTGGCAACATGCTTCACCCAGTCATATACAAACACTCGAAACTGTACAAACTCGAGCTGGTCGTATAATCACTGGTCACGACAGATACACACGAAACAGTCAGATTCTGGAAGATTTAGAGCTACCCACTGTTAGAGAAGTTCTACGGCATTCGCACAGTAAGTTCTGGCGTACTTTACCCAGACATATTAATCCCGCCATAGCTAACATCGGCACTGAATGCACTCTCCGGAACGTCCATCGCACGCCACGTCTTTAATATCTTTCCAGAACTCGTAATGCACTCATAATCAGCTACTCTGCGACAGTTGCAGATGTAGACTTCCATCCATAACAAAACAATAGTAATTTCCAACTAACTACCAACATATCTTTATATATTTTTATACAGTCCTACTCATGGAGTCAGGGGCTTTGGCCCGATACTCTGTACAAAACTACAACATTACCGTGACCGTGACCGTGACCGTGCAGTTATAGATGGTGTTACTGCGTAAGACACCTAATATATAAACTCCTTTTTTCGTTGCATCTCGAATTTGCTTTTACATCACCTCTGTACTACGAGGAAATCACCTGTGCAGTACATGTAAATCATCTGGGTACTGCTTCAAATCACCTCTATCGTACATGTAAATCATCTAGGTAATGCGTGTAAACCACCTCTGTCCTACATGTAAATCACCTGTGTGTTACGTGTAAATCATCTCTGTCCTACATGTAAATCATCTGGGTACTGCGTGTAAATCACCTATGTGCTACGTGTAAATCACCTCTGTCCTACATGTAAATCACCTGGGTACTGCGTGTAAATCACCTGTGTGTTGCATGTAAATCATATCTGTCCTACATGTAAATCACCTGGTTACTACGTGTAAATCACCGCTGTCCTACATGTAAATCACCTGTGAACTACATGTAAATCGAATACGTGCTACTTGTAAATCACCTGCGCGGTAGGTGTAAATCACTTGTGCGTGACGTGTACGTGTGCATTGCACATGTTCTGTGCACGTGAAGATGTTGAATAGAACCTGGCATGTATATGTGCATCACATGTACAGGCGTGCATTTATACAGATGATGCACATGTTGCATCCGTGCAATTGTACATGTATTATACGGATATTGTACGTGCATTGTGCTGTCTGGGTAAAATTGATATACGTACTGTATTTTCTAAAACGTTAGAGATAGTATTAGATCACGTAAAACAAAGTACAATTCTATCATTGTAGACGATTAAAATATAACTTTCTTACATAATGAAATTGATGTAGGTGTAAGATCACTTCTAGATATGTCTAAATTAAAGAAACTAAAAAAAGCCCACAAGAGTAACAGGGCAACATAGTCTGCAATAGTCCAGATAATGCTTCAGTTGCTTTTGTTCTGGAAATGTTGATGTCCAAAATACTGCACACAGTGGGCGGCCAATCTCAACAAATTTAGATGTTATTCTGGCAAAAACCGTTCAACCGTCATGTAAGCAGTCATAACATCGAAAATAACCTAAACATTCATAATGTTAAACCAGTTGAAGAAATCTCCAATAAAAAGAAATTCGGCGTTTGGTTGCCACGTGATCTGACTCAGAAACATTTACTCGAGCGAATTTCAACTGAAACTTAAAGAATTTGAGCCATTTCTGAAGCAGTTGATTACGAATGATGAAAAGATGTTAACCTACAACAACAGTATGCTAAAAAAGATCATGGCCGAAGCGAGAATAAGTTCCACAGTCTGTGGCAAAGCTCACTCTAACGCCCAGAAAGGTTTGATTGGATTGTTTGATTCTGTGTATTTGATTGGATTGGAAGGTCATCGTGCATCAGGAGGTCTTACTGCCAGGCAGAACAATAAACTCGGATCCGCACTGTCGATGGAATTAGTCAAAGAAAAGGGTGCTGTATATCACGCTGATAACGCTAGACCAGCGTTTCCCAACCTTTCTCAACTTGCGGCACACTACGGATGTAAGTTGAATTCTCGCGGCACACTTATATATATTATTATTATTTGCAAATGTAAAATATGGTATTTTTTTCTGTGATTGCTGATCTCCTTCTCATAGAGATGAAAGCTCGAACACTAGTTTCCCCTATGCTAATTCATTATGCTTATTTTTATTCTAATTTTAAAATAGAAAAAATTGCAATGAAATATAGGACTCAGATTTTTAAAAATACGCTTTCTTTTTCGAAAACTGTACCCAACCTTTCACTAAGAACGAAGATCACTAAATAACGAACGAACAAACAAATGACTTGTACTTTTAACTTTGCTGTTTTAACCAAAACCGGTGCATACTATTGCAATCACACAGCTTGCGATGCGTCGAAGTCAAAACACAGCTGTTGAACAAAGTGTTGTCCTGTCACTCACGTGCGAATGAGTGTTCTACGAACGTTCATTTGACGCGTACCGTACAAGTGCTTCCATTTCTCGGTGTTAGTATGACTCTCAATTTAAGCGTAACATAGCAGCTAACCGTGGAAATATGTACGAGCCGAAATACTGTCTGCTATACAGTAATAGATGTAGAATAATATATTACAATTACAGTAATTTTTTCCATGGTAGAAATTCATAGTAATGTGAAATACAAAAACATACATTTTTTCCTATGTCTTGCAATTTGGTTGCTATAGAATTAATAATTTTGTTTTGATTTCCTCGCGGCACACCAGCGGTCCATTCGCGGCACACCAGTGTGCCGGGGCACACCGGTTGGGAAACGCTGCGCTAGACCGCATACCTATCAGAAATTGAGAGAACTTGGCTGGAAGGTTTTAATGTATTCATCATATAGTCTAACAGTCTATTATTTGTTTCATTCTTTACAGAACTCCCTGAATGGTGTTAAGTTTGTTTGAAAATTGCCTTGAAAACCACGTATCACAATTTTTTGAGCAGAAACCACAGAAGTTATACCGATGTGATTATGGTTTTGCCGAAAATGGCAGAAGGTTGTCAAATACAGAATGTGGTTCGTATGTGATCTTATAATGTCATTTTTAAATTACAATAAATGTCTTCTCACTTTTGTCTTCCAATCCTCAATATTTTTTAAGCAACATGATGCTCTGACTACACATCATCCATTTAACGGCATTTGACTATACAGTGTGTCTATAAAAGAACTCCAGGGTTTTGAGGCAAAATAAGTAAAAAACGTACATACATGTGTTATACATGATTGGAAAGCTTACATTTTCACGTTTGTTTTAACAATTTAATAAAGTTCAATATGAGCCCCGTGAGTGGCACGGCACACAACAGACTTAGTTTCTATGAGCCAAATAACACATTGAGCCTTTTGTTGTGGCGTCACCATAGCGCAAAGCGCAACAATCCACATGGCACGGTACTGTCTCAAGGTCAACGCTCCGCAGCGCTGCCATCTGTTGATAAAAACATTTCCAATTAGTATGACCAAAACTTTTTGAGCTAGTCGTTTCAGAGAAATTAACTAAATTTTGCTCTCTTTTATCGTTAATAAGATATGAATTTTTAAAACCCCGGAGTTCTTTTATAAACACCCTATATTTCTATTTATTTGTTGATATTTTATCAGTTGATCGCTTAAAGTTTGGTTTGAAATTATGAAGTTTAAATAATGTAGGTTACAAAATATTTTGTCTGTATCTTAGAATATATCCGAGCAGAAAAGAAAGAAGCAAAACAATTGAAAAAACTTCTATGATTTTATCGCAATTGGCAGGCGATCTAAAAGTAAGAAACGAAGTTAATGCATTATAAGAATAGGAAATAAGCGGTATCTACATTTTAGATATGCTTTTTTGGTCAAGTAGTATTCCACTTCTGACGGACAAGGAGAATTCAACAATAATACGGTAACCCTAACGTTAGACGATAGGAAATAATTTTGTGATAAATAAGAAAACGTGCAATGAATCATTAAGAGGCTTTAGGTTGGGAAAGATATATAAACAAGTACATGTCATCCAAATTCCATGTTTTCAAATCAATGAATTCACATAGTTTTCTGGGTCATTTCAAATTATAAATTACGTGTATTCAAGTAAAGGCAAGCCAAATAATGCACTGAACTCACCTAGACGTACCGTAACCATAGTCTAGTGGTGAGAGCGCTGGATTCATGTCCGCGTGGTCATGGGTTCGAATTCCCCAATTTTCGGCGTCCACCTAGCGTCGTGAAGCAAACTGGGAAGTCACGTAAATAAAAGACGTAATGGCTACTAGGTCTAGAAAGCCCCCAATCAGGGCCGGATTTAGCATTTTGGCGCCCCTAGGCCCAATAAATTTTTCCGCCCGCTAGTCTGGTTAAAGTTACTTTCCTAAAAACCTTTATTAAAAATTATATGAGGCCTATATGTTAATTGCTTAAACACCACTCCACGATGCAATTTTATCATTGCAAGTTTTTTGAGGAATTTACTTGGTTCTGGGCTTAACAAAATACCGTTAATGTATTAACAAAAGATTGGTGAACTTTACCAACAATTATTTGTTCCAATGAACTTGAAAATCAGAATGCTTTATTAGCCTGATTTTTTTAATCAATTCAAAAAAATATGTTATGGCTATTTATTTTAATTTTTTCTCTCGGCCGTGCGCCTCCTGGGAACTTGCGCCCATAGGCCCGCGCCTATTGGGAAATCCGGCCCTGTCCCCAATACGTCGGTTAGCGATAGGGCGACGCGGCGCGCTGACCACGCGTTCGTCAGTAGGCTGGACTTGGTTCCACTACTCACTAACAGATGGCGTGGAGCGGCTCAGGTCCACAAATCGGGCAGTTACGCCAAGTGGTTTGGTTGATTTGGTGTGTATATATATATATATATAGTGTAACAAAGGTACGGCAAAATTTCAGAGGTGTATTCCTTATGGGTAGACAAGTAAAAAAAACTTCATAGACCATAAATCGGGAAATGCATCGTTACAGAGCTACACGACCATTAAGCCTCTTGACGGTGTGAAATAGTCACATTCTGGACACCTCTCAATACGACTCTATTTAAACCTCAATAGCTCGGCTCCTAATTAAACTTGGAAGATAATTTTGGTATCAATGTCTTCCTGAAGTATGAACTACGTGAAACCACATGCAGATATGGCGGGTATGTCATACAGCGAGCCTGTATCCATATCACCTGCAGCGAGTGCAGTCTTTGTTAACTGACGACTATCTGCCGCGACTATGCTTCTGTGAGTGATACCTCCAACAATGTGCCGTTAATCTCATTTTCCTATCCGCAATAGTGTTTATAAATGAGGCTCAGTTCACACGAGAAGGCATCTTCAATTACCATAATGTACATGTTTGAGCGGACAATAATCTTCATGCGATCAGTCATCAACAACAGGTTGCTCGAGTGTGTGGTGTGGTATTGTCGGTGACACTTTACTTGGCCCACATATACCCCACAGAGGCTGACGGGAAACACCTATCAAAGATTTCGTGGAAACCCACATACCGGATGGGTTGGATAACTTGCCCTTGGCAAAATCCACCCATGAAAATGCATATCAGTGGAAAGCTTCATTCTTCAGAATGACATTGATACCAAAATTATCTTCCTAGTTTTAACTAGGAGCTGAGCTATTGAGGTTTAAATTGAGACACATTGAGGGGCGTCCAGAATGTGACTATTTCACACCGTTAGGCGGCTTAATGACCGTATCTGTGTAACGATGCATTTTCCGACATATGGCCATATGAACTTTTTTTTTATTTGTCTACACATAAGGAACTCACCGTTGAAATTTTGCCGTACATTTTGTTATACCCTATATCTATCTATCTATCTATCTATCTATCTATCTATATATATATATATATATATATATATATATATATATATATATATATATATATATATATATATATATATATATATGCGTGTGCGTGTGTGTGTGGCTACACTGCATTATATCGGGAAGTTGAGTACATCAGTGTGTTCGTGCGTCAGTAGAGAAGCTCGTATTGTTGACTTGTACAATGTGTTCTGTGTTGAATATCAGTGCCTGTAGTAACAAGAAACATTTGTGAAATGGGGCAGTTTACATTAGACTAACGCATTGATATTGTGGAATTTTACATAAGGACATGCTCCATCAAGGAATGTAACAACATGTTTCAAGCGCAGTATCCTGGTAGGAAACTTCCCAAGATCAGAACTTTTCAAAACCTGTACAGGAAATGGAGGGCTGCAGAATCCGTTCAGAATGTGCAGAGAAATAAGCGACCGTCAGTGAGGACCACCGAAACTATAGACAGAATTCGCAGGGACACTATGAGAAGCTCCCGCAAGTCGGTAAGGAGGTTATCGCAGCACGTTGGTGTATCTCCTACATCATATAATTGAGTATAAAAGAAATGAGATTAAAAGCCTATTGTTTGAGTGTGGTGCAAAAGTTGAAACATAAAGATCAGGAAAAATGATCCATTATTGCAACTGGCTGTTAATATCAATTGCTAATGGTTAGTTAAACCCCTTGCTTTACTTCATGTCAGATGGGGCCTGGTTTCCCTTGATAGGTTATGTAAACTTCCAGAATTGCAGATAATAGTCGGAGGACACAGGAACGTACACAGAGGGTGGGTCCTGGGTGTTCGGACCCTCCCTCCCCGCGAAATTTCGACTTTTGTGTAAATTTAGCCTAGGGGCAATTTTAGGAATTTTAATATAAAATACCCCCATATTGAGTTTGGACGCCCCCCAAATAAAATTCCTGCGTACGCTATTGGCAAGACAACCCACATATTCTGCACGAAGAACCTCTCCACTCAGAGATGATAGGTGCCTGGTGTGTGTTGTCCGACATGCGCATTATTGGCCTCATATTTTTCAATGATACTTTAAACAGTGCCAGATATCTAGAGATCTGCGACGTTGTCTATGCCCAATTAACAGATGCAGAGAAGCTGTATGTAGTATTCCAACAAGATGGAGCAACCTCCCACACACTCAACCAAAGTATGGCCCACATCAGCAACGTGATCCCTGAAGACAGACTTGTCAGTTGAGACCTTTGGCCCCCAAGGTCTCCGGATTTAACATAGTGTAATTTTTATTTATGGGGCACACTGAAAAAGCAAAGTGTTTGCTGACAATCCTCACACAATAGACAATGTTAAACGAACATTACTAAAGAAATTAACATCACGCCTACAGAATTAAAGTGTGTTGCTGGTAATGTCATCAAACGAGGTCAGCGATACTTGGATGCCACTTTCAACATCTCTTACATAGGTATAAAGAGGTAATTGTTTAACGTTAGTATAATCTATTCATTGTTAGTCAGTTCATTGTTGCTGTTAAAGTGTTACTTGAATCCCGTGCGTGAGGCGTACCAGTATATATATATATGTTTGTGTGTTTTATATTCTATTCAATCTTTTATTCGCAACAGACTTACGATGTCTGTTGCTTCGCCAAAATTGAGTTCATATATTTAAGAGGATTTTGTTCTGTGCAAACCGTACCGATGCTGTAGTTAATTCCTAGAATAGAAGATAATTAATTTGTATGATATAATTAAAAGGAAATTATATATATAAAATTTGATATATTAAAATATAAATTTTATATTATACAGAGTGTCCCAAAAGAAATGCAACCCAAACTTTGATCAAGTATATTTTTTGAGGTAAGAATGATAGAGAAAATGAGTTTTTTTTGTACAAAAATTAGCATTGTGTGTGGAAATATTTTGAGAATAAAACCGAGTTTTTTTGGACAAAAATTAGCATTGTGTGTGGAAATATTTTGAGAATAAAACCAATAAGACAAATCGTAACGTTGAATTTCAGTAATTGTTCAAATGGCCAGAAGTGTAGGCCTAATTCAAAAAACTGCAATTGCTCATAATTGTGACGAATCTCTACTTGAACGTCTATAATATTCTATGGCTTGTAGCTGTTGTGAAGTTGTGTCGTTGTAGCTTTCCAAAGTCATTTATTTATTTATCTCTTTTGTTTGAAACAAATATTAGGCCTAGTACATGACCTGCGCTTATAACAATCTTTATATTTTAATTTATGTTATATAGTACAATTAATTTTATTATATTACGTATATTGTAATTTGTGTTATTACTTATTAACATTATTGCTTTTTAACGTCCAACTTTTATGCTTCGAGGCTAAAGGAGACACTACTAACGAAATGGGTGATAGTGGTGGAATAAATTATGTGAGAAAAACGGAAGAACCCAGGGGAAACACACGTACATGATGTTTGTCCACCAGAAGCTGCTTGATGTTAGCTGGGATCGAACCAGAGACCCCACGCAATGGAAGTTAAATCTTTATTATTTTAAAGAAAATAACGTTCCTTACACAACAATTATATTACTGATACTACATGTTATAGTGGATTACGCTATACAATGCTGCAAAATAAATTATCACCATGACATAATCTCCGTGGATATAAAAGATAAATATTGAAGAGTAGATTTATAATAGACCTGTCAAAGCTAACATTTTCTGTATTTGAAGGATTAATATTATACAAGTACAGTATGTGATCTTGTTGTGTGCATGTGAAAAACATATCCAGAATGACAATAGAAATATATATGTAACTAAATCTGTAGTAAATATTTCTATTGAATTTGTTCAGCTTTGATCCTGTATATTTATACGTACTGTATATGAAAACCGAACAAAGGCAATAGAAATATTTAGTACAGATTTAAAATGAATGTACTCTTTACAGTTCGTATTAGCTAACAATATATGAACTTCGAATCGAACTTCCATTGGCAGACACATGCGCAGGAATTTATTTCGGCAGGGGTTCAAAGCTTTTCAGGGGGTCAAAATTCAATATGAGAATAAGTTAGGTACATTAAAATTTGTAAAATCATCCCTAAAATTAGACTACAGAAAAGTTAAGATTTTGAGAGGAAGTCAACGGATCATAGAAACGATACCCATACTCGGCTTATCCCATACAAAAACTTAAGACTTGTGAGGCCTGTCATCGCTGATTTCTATGACAACATGAACATTGCGCGAGTTCCAATTACAAATGTCCTGGAAATAATTCCTCGTATGAACGAGGAGGATAAAAATAGATTCGTTAGTTCTCTCTCTCTCTCTTTCTTCTGTGCTCTTTTACAGAGAGTTATTTCTAGATTGATCCCTTTTATTAATTCTTTTATTTCCATTTTTCCTTCTATGTTTTTAAAATTACAAGTTTTGTGTGTTTTAACCCGACACTGTCATGTAATACAGATCAGTGGAAATTTATTATATCTGAAATCTATTTTAAATCATATGTTTTGTATTTCTATGTTCTGTTGCTACTAAATAACTACCTACAAATCTATTACTCTTATGAAAAATAATGATTTCCTATTACAGTTTTACACATAATTTACTCGTGCCTTTCTGATTGAAAGCAAGGTATTCGTGAACGTACGTACATAAATTTACATGCAATACCATGTTATACTTTATTACTGTAAGATATTAAACAATAGTCATGGGTTAATATTTATTCATTTTTATGTTTAAAATAAATCATAAAATCTTTAAATTTTAAATTTTATAATAAATAGATGATGTTTACTGGTGTTGCAGCTTAATTACACAAGCCTTTGGTAACAAGGAGAAAGGAAACACACAATAATTTTTTATTGAAAAAAGCAATGATATGTAAACATGACCGATTTGGATAAATAAAACTCCCAAGACTCAAACTAAAAACCTAGAAATAGACAGAAGAGAAGCAGGCCAATGATACGGGAAGAGAGGGCTCGTAGACGGACTTGGGGACATCAATAACAGTTAACTTTGTAGTAAAAATAAAATCACGTTTATCAAATGCATCTCTAAGTTTGGTAGCAAATAGACATTTCTATTTGCTAAGTTTCAATGCAATTAAAAAAATCAAATCTATATCTCTTACATAGATAAAGACAAAATTTATATTAGTTCTCTTAAAGAAGTACCCGTGGTTTACAACCCTCACAACGTAGAAAAGGAAAAAAGAAAAACTACATTGAATAGAGTGCTATGTTTGTACCACAGGGTTATCTATCATGGATCCTCGAGGTCATCCAAAATATTAAATTGTAGGGTATATAATTTGATATATAATTGAAAGAATTATGGGAAATTGAACAATTTTAGGAAATATTCTGTCGTATGGGAAACAGTTTACGAAGTCTATTGAATTCTGAATTGTTTTATAATCAAATAAAACTCACAGTTAAATTGTAACTATTTCATAAACGGTGCCCAACACAAAGAACTTCTTCCTATAATAGTTGTTTGTTTCCCTATTGAAGTATCAAATTACCTACTTTACAATATAAAATTTTAGAGTGGCCCCGGGATCCCATGATAAGAAGTGCTGTAGAACAAATGGAGCACTCAATTTGATGCACCCTTCGACATTTCCCTATCTCACGTTTTGTTTTATTCTAGGATCTTCGTCCGTTTGTGGTTTATAATCCACTGGAAGTTTCATCTGAGACACCCGGTGCATATAAAGGATGCTCTGTTTATTTATATTTTGAATAAACTTAGATTAAAAAGAAACTAGAAATGGGTGAAAAGTGATGGTCACATTTGAAACAATATGCATTCAATGAAATCGGAAGATTTCACCTGCAAAAGAGTTATGTCAAAATTGCGGATAATTTTTAACTTACCTGCTGGCTGGAAAGTAGCTCTTAGAGTTGGCTAGCCACTAAAATAAAAAATAGGAAAAAGAAAAACAACAAACAACATTGAATAGAGACTAGTGACTAAGTGGTGAATAGGTCGAACAATTGCATTGGATTAGTAGCGAAAGCATTCGGATTTTCTTTTTGTCTGTTGTTTTGCAAACGAACAAATATCTTAACTATTCAAAAATTTCCAATACCATAAATATACTACTAATCCTAATATGTATATAGTGAAAACGCCAGTCCACTATTAAATACTGGAAACAATAAAAAATAATGTGTATTAATGAATTTATTCAAATGAAAAGTGTATGTAGCGCATTTTAAGAGGCTGCTGTGCTATCCATATGGACGAAGTAGACTTGGTGTTGAATACAAATGCGACCAAAAAGGTTTTGAGTAAATTGAGATAAAGTTACCAAATTGTTTTCGTCAAGTAAAAAATACTACGGGTGTCAGCATTGCTCCTGGGAAGGCCTGCCCTCTTTCCTCCCCGCTAGTTCCGCCTATGGGCTCGGGAGGAAATTCCCTCGGAACTGCGATACCCCGTGGTCGTGCTCAAATCCAATTACCAATATTTTGGCAGTACGAACTTCACTCCCTATGTATTCAAAGTACCCCTGGAGAGAAATCTGAAATCATGAGGTCAGCTCTACCTACAGTATATTTCATGATTATAGTATTTATTGTATGCTCGAATGTTCTTCGTCTTTTCTAGGCTTTAAGTCATATCCATAGAACGTTAAATTAAGATTCTACGGAGACATAATGATATTTGTAATCCTGATTTCTATATTTCCGGGTCACGCAAGTATTCTGTTATAGTCGTGCTAGGTAATAAGATGTGCGATAATGAGTTAGCACTTTGTTTAAACGCGTGAACTTGCCAGGTTGAAGTAAATACTTGGTCTAGGCCAAGCTGAACAACATACGTGCTGATAATCACGTAAAACAAAGATAAAAAATGATTCAGCAGGTGATTGAAGGTTCTTTATACTCATGTTATTGCTTTTGCAAGTAGTTTTTTAGAAAAGATATCACAGTCAATGATTTTGTTATCTTATGTACGCGAGATATGCAGAACATACGAGAAAATATTAAAAATTAGAATATAAAAACTTGAGCTATTGATTGAGATGTTCATATTTGAAGTAACTAAGGATTTGAGTGGAATTAGTTTGAACAACAAAGATCTGCGTTTCTCAAACTTTTTTCAAGAGGAAATCAGTTTTATTATTCAGAATATTCAATAGACCACACTTTTTCCCAGACTACGTAATAATAACCAAGTAGGGGAAAAGTGAGGGGACAGAAGTGTGAAAAAAACTCTTTGTACTGGAATGTTTCGACAATAATTGAATATCCATAATTAGTGACCTGTATTTTTCGTTTTATTTTCCCCTTAAATTCGGCTATATTTTTTAAAACCCGAATTCGGTGTTATTTTTCGCGAAATAATTTTCCATGGTTCTCATATATACTTACCTTAACCAAGCAACACAGGTATTCGATCTAATTGAAAACGTACAAACTTCGTTACAATTCTCACATGAATTTTGAATAAATGTGTTGATAAACACTTTGTACGAAATCATTTTAAACGTTTCATGTACACAGAAAATATTGTAATTTAATATTTTGTGCAGTTCACTTACACATAGAAAATATTGCATTCTCTCCCTCATTTACAACTCCACAAAGTAACATTCACTTACAAAAATAAAATAAAATAAATAACAAGAATTTTAGGAATGATCCAAAAATGGATCAAACTATTGCGATCTTGACCACGAATTTTAGGAATGATCCAAAAATGCATCAAAAGATTGCGATCTTGAGCAATAATTAGTTTTTGGATCAGGGGCCACAAAATTTTTGAACGGCTCCTAAATCGGGCTTTCGAATTTTCTACGAAATAAACACATCATACTGAGTTAAGTAATAGTTTGGGTTTGGCTACACTATGTGTAGTTCTATAGATATCAGGCGTAAAATAAAATTTTTGATTGAAATTATTGGATCTTGGATCAGGCGCCACAAAAGTTTTGAACTGTCCCTAAATCGAGTTTCCTTATTTTCTGCGGAATAAGCACATGATACTGAGTTAAGTGATAATTTGGGTTGGCTACACTATATGTAGTTCTCCAGATATAAAGCATACAAGAAAATTTTTGATTGAAATAAATTTGATCTTTGATCCAAAAAACTAAATTATTTGCTTCAGATAAACGCATTTTTATGTCCATCACATTGTACTGAACATGCTTTCTTTTTTCTCTCATTTATCGAAGAACAAAATTATTCTAATTTTCTTAAGGTTGATTTTGCCTTGTCACTGCTACTACAATATTGTATTCCGAAAAAAAAAAAAAAAAGAGTTTACGTTCAAGGCAGGTTAATTATATTCCTAACAAACTCTTTGGGCACAATTTCAAGTAAATACATAAGTTCACAAGGTTCACGTTTTCTCTGTTCTCAAACAATCCCTACATAATGCATTTTAGAGACACATAGGCTTAGCTCTTGAGGTGGGGTTTTCTCAATTTCCCTTACATTTTTCTGCTTTTGTAACATTCAATTTTTAGCAGAGCAATGATGTGTCGCGATTTTATTCATGTATGAGGTAAAATTTGAAGTTATGAAAAATCGCCCATATTCGCGTTATCTCACAATTCTATTACAACAACAACAACAAAAATAGCTTCCCCTTCAATGTGTTTAGATGAATTTGTAAGGCTTATTTTCCTTTCAGCAACCTTCCATGGTTATTGTTTAAACGTAAAGTTCAGATCCCTATCTATAACTATTAACGTATAAGATTAGGGATACCATTTACCAGCAGTTCATTCACTAAGACGTTCCACCCAAAGTACCCTCAACAGAGTTGACAAAGGCATTGAGACTAGTGGTGGTATCTATGTATTGGGTTGATGCATAAGTTCCTGCGCTTATGTATATCCATGTTGATTTTTGTTACTGTCACTTAATACAGGTGGTACTTATGTAACCAATTTCTGTACCTTACTCATCGAATGCAAATGGCGTACAATAGTTGACTGATCACATTCAAAAACTTGCGCCATTTCTCGCGTTGTTTGACGAGGATTCTCATAAAGCAACTCATTCAAGCGATTTTCATCAAAATCTGAAGGTCTTCCTAAACGCGGATCATCAGACAGGTCAAACCGTCCTGCTCGAAAGCGGGAAAACCATTTCTGTGCTATTCTTTCAGCAATTGCTTCATTCTCGTACACTGCACAAATTGTTATCGCGGCTTCTGCTACACTGGATCCTCAGTTAAACTCGAAGAGTAAAATGTGACGGAAATTATCACTTTTCTCAACTTGACATTCCATATTAGTTTGTCTCAATCTGAAATCGTATACACAATAATAAAAAAAAGAAAGAAAAGAAAAGAAAGAAAGAAAGAAAAACTGTGTTTCACAACAAACAAACACCAAACTACGGTAAAACAACGGAAAAACGATAACCAACGGATAACGCCGCATTGTTGCCAACCCAAAAGAATACTGCACGAACTTATGCATCGACCCAATACATTTGCTGTGAGATACGTCTAGAGGAAACAGAAATTTTCGAGATTATTTCTCGTCTTTGCGAAATTGAATGGTATGTATTTTGTAGTTATTACTTACTCTTTAGATGAAACATATTTTTTATTTCGTTTTATTATTTTTCCATTAAATTCCACGAAATTTTTGTGTGCCACCTTTTTCTGTTTTATGATTCTTTTATAAAGCTTACCTCTTGTCTTCCATTTTATTATGATTATTCATTTCCGTATTTGTTGATCTCACTATCCATTGGTTTTTAGAATTTTTAGTGGACGATTTTTTTAAATTACAAGTATTCAACGTTATTTTTTTCTCATTCATTATAAAAGCTAACGGCTTAAAAATTTTCAACAATGATTGGCATACAAAGGGTTACCTTATGCTATTTTTTTTATCTAACTCGGCGACGGTGTTGCCATCCAATTATTCAATAAAATGGACTTCTTCAGACAATTCTGGAAATGTCTCTTTATATAAAGGTAACCAAGAAAGTTTTGTTGCTTTTTGTGGAGGTCTGTGTTCAATTGGCCCTCACACCGTGATTTGAATGCGAATGGAGATAAAGCAAGGGTCATTTGTTGGTATGGGTATATCCAGCATAGTGCCTGGTTGTGGTAGTTCAGTTACACCGTGAACTTGTGTAAGGACAGAGTGAACATGGGACTTCCACAGAGCGTCATAAGGGTGTGTATGCTGTACGAGTTCAAACTGGAATCAAACGCCACTGCAGTAGGTCAGAAGATGTGCCAGGCCTTTGGTGATGGTTTTGCGGACAGTGCAGCGGTGGTTCAACAAGCTTAAGGACGGCGACGAAACACTCGAAGACGCACCACTTGTCGGAAGACCAACACGTGTACAAAATGAAGATCTTCAGGCAGCAATTGAGGCGAACAGTGGCCAGACATGTGACGAGTAGACTACAATTCAGTATGAGTGGAGAAACCATTCGGCAGTAGCTCCATCAACTTTGGAAGCACTACAAGTTGGCTCGATGGGTCGTCCCATTGATTTGACTCCGGGCCAGAAGGCAATGCGAGCAGACACCTGTGTTTCTTTGCTTCTCTCGTCTAAGGAAGGAGCCATTTCTGAACAAGGTGTTGACATGTGGTGAGAACTGGGTTCTGTACAAAGCTCCACGGCGTCGTCATCATTGGTTAGCATTCCATGAACCGGTTCCAAAAGAGCCGAAAGCAGCACTTCACCAGAAGAAGATCCTCTTATGTGTTTGGTGGACTGCTCGCGGCATCGTGCATCGGAAACTGCTACCAGTTGGTTAGAACATCAATGCAATTGTCCACTGTGAGGAGTTGAGCGGTGTTCAAGAAAAACTCAAAATTCTGTAGCCAGCACTTCTGAATCGGAAAGGTGTCCTCCTGTTACAGGACAATGCTAACCTCTACGTGACAAGGATGATCCGGAATACCATTCTATGCCTTGGATGGGAAACACTATTGCATCCGCCATACTCTTTGGACATTTCACCGTCCGATTATCACCTGTTCTATTCCTTGGACAATCACCTTAGAGGAAACGCCAGTTCAAATCCCTAGTAGAGGTGCAAAATACACTTAATACCTTCTTCGTTTCACGGCCCACGAAATTCTACAGCGATGGAATCCATGGGCTTCCAGAACATTGGCAGAAGGTCGTCGATGCTGGTGGGGACTATTTTTGATCTTCCAGCTACGTCTTAGGTGACATATCGATGTTCGAAGGTGATGGGTGAAAAAGTAACAGAACTTTCTTGGTTTCCTATATAATTTCCCTATCATGTGCATTATAGTACAATATACTCCATTCGACAGATCACTACCTTATCTTTCCAACACGCTAAAGCAGTTCTTTATCCGCAATTACATGTCAAGTATACTTTTCTGTGAGGAAGTGTCCAAAATGGTTAACAACCTGTGTCTCGCAAACCGTTATGTAAATGAAGTTTTTGAGTTTAACTTGCCATAATTATGCCCATTACGCTAATGGTGATTATGATTAATGCAAGTGCATAAATGCAATGGAAGATAAAGCCCAAGTACGTAACAGTTTCAATATACTAAGTATATCTTCATCAAACTTCCACTTTCTCTCTTTCAGTTGATTATTCTTTTAAGTTGATTTATGAAAATGATTTCGTAAGATTTTCGACGTTAATCAATTTAAAACAGTTTTATAAATAAGTAAATTATGTAAGTATATAAGTAGATAAGTATGTATATCTTTTATTATTTTTTTAGGTGAACCAAGGGTCTCAGAAAAATGAGTCAAGGGGCTCATGTGGTACACCACCCGTAAGTTTAACATGCTTATACTAGAGTCACCGCATGAGATATAAACCAAGTGTAAGAATATAGAGGAAAGTCGGGTATTGTGGAATGCGTCGGGTAATGTGGAATACCAGTGTTGCAGCGGTGGTAGTGGGTGACGTCTAGCGAAAATGTCCTGTACTACCCTGCCAAGGGTAATGTAGGCTGCCATGAAAATATGAGCTTGCTGTTGTTGCAAGCGTCATAGTACGAGAAGCAAAAGTAATTTGTCAGAAATACTAAACTTTGAAGGTATGTATATTTTACTTATGTAATGTAATTTCTTATGCGTGAGTGGACGTCATAATTATGGTACTTAGTAAGGAAAGTGTGACGTAAGAAACGAATAATGTTTGATGTGGATTCTGCCAACCAGTTGAAAGTGAGGGGTTAAAATACCAAAATGGCGACGGGCGGGTATAGTGGAATACCTGTACGGAGGATAATGTGGAATACTATTCCACATTACCCGTTAATTATTCCTTTCAGCACCGGAACCGAATGTTTTGGCATTTTCAATGTGTACATGATTTATTTTATTGTTCTTTAAGTAAATAAAGTAAAATCCATGAATTTGTGATTTGTCTGGTAATAGTTTATTAATGGCGGCACCATCACAAATAACTCAGATGACCCTTGAAAGTGTGGCAAAACAGCCGTCGAAGATTCACGCCAGCTTCCGACAATAGTTTCTGGGGCCATTCCATCTACCTCAGGAATAGCTTCTTCTGCCATTCCATCTACGTCACGAACAAATCATCCTGTCATTTCATAAGTTCCTCTGCATCAACACACACAGATACATCCAAGCGAGTTCTCTCAGTTTCACCACAAGTTGTTTCACCATACCCTCATTAAGAAAACGCAGCTCAACTCGAGGGAGACCCAAGTCAGCAGCAGCAGTGATAACATAATCACCTTTCAGGAAGAAACTACAGACGAGTCTTAAGCCTACAAACGTCCGTTGAGGAGCAAACGTCTGTTATCTACATCCGAACAGCAAGAAGTCTCATTTGCAACTCAGAATGAACAATCCGATGACTGTCATGACAGTGATGCTACCTAAAGGTCAAATGCTCAGTGCAACTACAATGGGAAAATTTCCAAAGACAATTCAGGTGAACAATGGATTTGGTGTTTCTCGTGTTATCAATGGAGTCATACTGAGTTCACTGAAGGATACAGAGTAGACTTCATTTGTGATGACTGCTCGTAAATTTTACACACGTGCAGTATTGTACGTGTTCTTCTCCACAATTTGTTTATTGTTTTGGATATTGTTTGCTTCTTTTTTTAAGCTCGCTTTTTACATGGTATATTCATATGTACTCCTTAAGTTGAACAAGCGTACCAGTTGACGTCCCATACTTTCTTTGTCGATTTTCTATTCCAGTAGTCATGAAAATATAAATTGTAAAATCAATATGTTATTAGGAACAGGTAGAGGATAATGTGGAATACTATTCCACATTACCCTTCACTTTTGCATGATTCTGTCATTTTTTTGAAAATGCTTGTCAAACTCAGAGAATGTAACGTGTATAGCTTCTGCAGTATTGTTTTCTTAAAAAGCATACATCACAGCATATTTTAGCATAAAACCCATTATTGTAAGTTCATTCACCTCTCTTATATCGTTGAAAATAAAAACAGTATTCCACAATACCCGACTTTCCTCTACTTTCAATATAGAATAATTCTGTAGTGAAATATAGAGCATCTCTTATTTTATGAGTGTAATTGTAATGATTTAATTGTAACTTAAAAATATATTGTTGCAATTTAATTATTTCAAAATAAGGACTGTAACCATGTTTAGATTTGGGCATTAATATTTGTGCAGTAATCTCATGCTTAGCCATGTGCATTAATCTAATTGCGTGTGTCTGGTACAGATATGGTTTAGTTGCGCTAAGCACTATCATTTTACTAATGGATGTAGGGCCAAAGTAATTTTTAAAGTATTTTCTAGGCTCACACCTATTTTGATGTATCGCTTTTTGATGATGGATTATTATATCTTTTATGACATAGTATGATGATTTAAGTACAATGTAATCTACGAGTAACATCAGTGACGATTAAAGTACAACTTAATCTACAGTAAGATATTGTGACAATTTGAGTACAACGTAGTCTACAGTAACATGTAGTGACGAGGTAAGTACAACTTAAAATACATTAACATGTGTCGATTAAAGTACAACTTAATCTACAGTAACATATAGACTAGTGACGATATAACGTAATCTAAAATAACATAATGTGACGATAGCAGGCTCGTATTTAGATAAGTGCTATTCTGTGCTCGATTACAGGGTGGCAGAATTTAGGGAGCGGCAAAATTTTGGATTTTTTTAAACATTCACAATAAAATAACATTTAAAACCAGCAACCCACAGAATCCTGCGCAAGCGCGAGAAAATATATTAGTGTGTTTAATTCGCTCTAATTACATTAGCTACTAATTAGCTAGCTTATCTGATTATTTTTAAAAAGTCATCCTCTCCCACTCCACCCCAAGGGATAAGGATGAACTTGAACATCATGAAAACTAATACCGTTAAACTCAGTGACCTCGAGAACTATGAATTCTGTCGTTTTCGATTACTTTTAAGATCTCCTTCCCTCCTTGGGGAATGGAGTATGACCTTGAAGTTGAATTGGATTAAAGCTGCCACTATTCATCTCAGCGACCCCAAAAACTATGAATTCAACTCTAATATTGGTCGTTTTCGGAGGGCGGAAAATTATTTAGAGCACAGGGTCGCACAATATATAAATACGGGCCTGGACGAGAGTGCAAATTAATTTACACTAGCATATTGTGACGATTGATTATAACTTAAATCGTGTTGTTTGAATTAATTTGTTTAATATTGATAGTAATGACTGAATACCGACGTATTTTTCTATTTATTTTTTAGGCTCTCACTTTACGTTCGCTTGGCTTTATTTTTTGTTGTCAAGAAAACTTAATTCATTATTTGATCTTTGCAATCGGCCAAGATTAATTGTAAAAGTTTTCAATAACCGGTCAATTGAAGCGTAAATAACAATGGAAACTAATGTTGACAATCGAGTTTACATTTCTGTAATTACTTTTATACAGTTTTGGAAAGTAACATAACGGAAGTAACACGTTACTTGTAATGCGTTACATTTTTTCCAAAGTAACTGTAGCGGTAACGTGCTATAAATTTTTAAGTAACGCACCTAATTTGTGTTACATTTCGGATGAGCAACTACAATATACAGTATGTATTTTGTTTTTTCGGAAACAAATGTTTCTTTCCTGTAAGTGAACTTTTCAGAATGAAGCAATAGAGCATCAACTATATCAGTGACCGACAGTCACCGACACACAGAGAAACAGATAAGATCTTAGTGCCAGTTGCTGTTTTTGGAAGATGAGTACAGTCTTAGGAAAGTCACGTGTACTGATTGCAAAACATCTGGAAGATTTTTTGTCATAGATTTTGATAGCCCCAAGTCAATACATTCAGTGAGTGAGCTGTGAGTGCAATGGTAGTTTAGTTTACTTTGGTTGCTATTGTTTTTATAAAGATGGAGAACAGAAATTTGTTCAAACATTTGAAAAAATACCTTCTCCTGATAGCTGAGGATGAATTTGGACAAAATTTAAAAGTAAAGTGTCTGAAGTACCCCGTCGGAAAATATTTATCAACAGCCAGGAGTTTGTCCCGCAAAATTGAAGAAGCATCTAAAGGTAAATTTTTTTAGTAGTTACATTTCTACTGTAGGCCAAAACAGCATACACACAAATATTTGGGATCAAGCTATTGTCCGACTGCTTTCATTGATTTATACTTCTCTCATTTACTCAAATTCACGAACTACCAAAATTGAAGAAACATTCACTGAAGCTAAAGATCTTTAGAGAAAAACAATCACTTTTCAAAGATATAGCAATAATTTCATTAATGATGGATTCATCGTCTTTGATTATAATGCAGTATTCATTTCCATTTCAAGTGATGAGATATTTTTGGAAACTACTATATTTGTTTCTATCAATATAGAAACTGAAACTGAAGGCGTGTATGCGTTGTATGTTAGGCATCTCATACAACAAAATTTTGTAGAGAATCTCCCTATCTGTAAAGAAAAATCAAGAATCTCCTACTATAAGTGAACGTGATCAGATTCAAACTCTGCTGACAATATAATGTCTTAGATGGGTATAAACTTCAGTAATGCTTCAGACCTCATCTTTATAGGAGACTTCTTTTATGATGACTTCGCTACTATTTAAAGATGTAAAGCTCACACATACACACACACACACACACACACACACACCTATATATATAGGGGTAAAAGTGAGGGAGAACGCAGGAGAACGCCGTTCCCCACTTCGAAAAATATGTGCGGCGTTCCCATAGTTCCTAAAAAAATACAATGGGCAAAGATAGGCAGGGGGAACGGCGAGACATCATGGCGCTACTACCAACCGTCCCCCTATCTTTTCAGATCCACTTTTACCCCTGTCTATATGGGAGGGAGCGGCAGTAGTTGCTGGTAGTATGAGTGATTCTAAGCAAAAAATCATGTAAGAGATGAGATACGACAATTCAATTCCCGTAACGATGTTATAAAATACTCTCTACGAGTAACGGGCAGCCAACTTCCGTAAGTAGATCCCTGTTCCATTATAAATTTTTCTTACAACAGTTCTAGAAACTGAACTGGAACGCCTTTTCTGTGGCTTTGAGTACAGTTATCGTTTTAACAAAAGATATAAAATGGATAGTCTTACATTTATCATATTGCTACTTAGAAAATCTTTGTCGTTTTAGAGCGATTTTTTATTTTGATATCAGAAATCATAAAGATATAAGTCGAGCGAGGAAATAAAATGATTTAATTTGAATAATCAATGTTTGATCAAACAACGCAATCACAATAAACACTCGATTTCTCCTTATCGCACCTAAGTTCATACTTAATGTCTTCTATGATTTTGCAGTGATAAACTGAGAAATGGCATTATCGGTTTTGAAATATACGCACTCACTAGCTAAATTGCATAATTACTTACGTAATTTTAATCAAATCACAACATGGATGGGATCAACAGCCTCGTAGATAGAGGTAGCCAGGGGTCTCGGTCTAATTCAAAGTTTCAGTTGTTTGTTTAGATAAATATACGTTCACGAAATAATTAGTCAAGAAATTATTATAGCTTATTTGTTCTAAAAAACAAACAAGGAACGCAATTTTGGTTGAGGAGCCATTTAGAAACTCCAATTTTAATTTTAGTATTTCAAACCTATTGTTTCTCAAAGAGAAGGTAATATTTTTTATTTATTTATTTCAACTTGACGACTCTATTATTACGGAGATTTCTGTCTTTATTGACTTGAAAATGATTCCTTGCATCGCTGAAGGAGGGATGATTGACTCACTTCTTATTTTCAGAAATTCAAGCATTTTGAAGAAAGCGGAGTTTCATTTATTTTGTCAGTCAGGATGTTCTTGTGTTCCTTTTTCTTCTTCATGAGAGTTCGAGATGGTTTTGTGTTCTCCAAGCAGCATATTAACTTGATGGAATTACTTATTGATCTTGTGATCAATTTTCAAATTTTAGAAGCTGTTGAAATCACACTAAACTCTAGTAATTCTTTAATACATCTCAAATATTTTTGTTTCTATGTGCCTGATTCAGATACCAGGTTTCATAGTAATAGCATTTCTCAGGTGTTTGTGGAAAGGATGTCAAGTCAAAAAATACGTTTTTGGGAAAATTGAATCGATAATTTTATCATATGATAACTTTTTTTTAGATACTTCGGAATATACAAATTCATAACTTCGGTAAAATTTGATTTAATCTATGCATAGGTGTAGAGAATTTTTTCAATGATATTTTTCTGAAAGTGACTGGAAAATGGAGTTTTGTGGCTTAACACCCCCTACATAAGCACCCGAGATTTATGTATAAGAAACTATAAATGTAAGGCAATAGATACAATATGTGATACTGAGCCAAACTTCCCGAAATCTAATTTTTAAACTATTTTACACATAAAAATTACAGAAACACATTCTTACCAAAATAATACGCCACAATATCATAATGAATATTATGACATATAATAATATTTTTCAAAAACATTTAAGTCCTACACCAAACATAAAATTAAACAAAAACTCCATTCCAGGGAAAACTGCATATCTCTATAGATAAGTAACCTTTTTTTGAAAGTTTTCTAAGTCCAACATTTTATAAATTCCTGCAAAACTCCTGTAGGAGATATCCTGATATACATATGTGGAAGTACCCCTGGTTTTGTTCTTGTTTTACCTCTAGATGAATTACAGGATTTGTAAATTCACTTTCAATTTGTTTTCTACTTTCTATTTCAAACCATCAGGATCTGCAAATATATTTATAGCTTTCCACCCAGCTTCACTCTCTGTATCTGAATACGAGCTACAACGTCCACTTACATAGCACACAATCTTAATCTTCCCGATTTACCGCTGGCGCCAGGTTTGCTAGGTTTCATCCTCTTTTGTCGCTCCAAGTATCAGGAACGCCCAGACTTTTTATATGAGTCAGAGATATAGACACTGTACCCTCTGTTGACATGGAGACGACTGAAGAGCTCAGTACATTTTACAAACGATGCAGAAATACAAATTTATACCCTAACAGTCAGATATAAATTTACAATCCATTCCTTGGGTTCGATCCTGTGTTCTCAGATATGAAACCAAATTTTATACATTAGTGCATTAGCCAACTAAACTAGGTAACGAAAGCAATTAATGTTATGAAAACCAATCCTCATATATGAACAAGCACTTACACAAGAAACGCCATCTATCTGCAAAATAATCAGATAAAGGATGGTTAGTGATATCTGTTGAGTAAGCGGGTAACTATTTGAAAATAAGGAGAACTGTGTTACAAAATCGCATCCACTTGCTATGATTGCTCTCATCTATGAGGTCACCTCATTTGGGGAGGTTTCGTCATAGCTTACGTTACACTAATAAATTTCAACCTGCCCAAAATACTTCATAATAAAAAAATATGAAAAACTTACAGTGCTGCCAACCTACTTAACAAATTCAATCATATTTAACCCTAAACTTTTAGAGTGGTAATTTTATGGGATGAATTTTTTCGATGTGCTATATTCATAAATAAACATTATTGCGGTTTTCGCATAAAATTCTCAGTTAGTAACACTGTAGATGAATTACATCTTCAACAGTCGTTATTTACAAACCGACTTTTAAAACTCAAACGAATTTCGAAAGTTTATTAAAATCACAATTTTAAGTGTATGAATGGATGCATATGGCTGAGGATAAAATTACAAAACTTAAATATTTTCATTTATAACGGAATTATAAAAAGCATTAGGATTATTGTCATAAAATACCAAAACTTTTACAAAGAGTAACATTTTATCGAAAATTCAAAAATAATCCAATAAAAATTTCGAAATTTTTGTTTTTCATATTCTACAATAGACAAAATTGAAAAATTTAAACAAAAATTAATATAAAATAAAAATACAGCAATTTTCTGAGTTTGTTGATGCGAGCATAGATATGAGAATGGAATTACAAAAATCTATTATTTTAGTTTTTGTGGCTTTTGTAACCATAAAAACATTGACAGTTACATTATGAATTGCATTATAAGAGACTATGTAGATAGTGGAATCCAGTATTCGTCCTCAATTGGAAATACTGATTTTCAAAACTCAGTCCATTGGTTAAAGTTTGATACGAAGAAACATCCATTAATTTCGAATACCAATTGTGTTATTTTGAACATTTTTCAGAAGAAATTGAAACTATTAATAAGAATATTTTTTAATTGTCCATACCAACAAGTGCCTTTAACTCATATGGTTTACCTTTCTCTAGATCTTGTAAATTAAATATACTTAAGGCTTTAATATAGATTTTCTTGTTAAACTGTGGTGCCATTTCTTATTTATTATATAGAAAATTCTTAATTTTTTTATTAATACAAATTTCTAAACTTGGATAATCTTCCAATCATTTTATTTAATAGACAACCTATCTTTAATTATCTCATCTAAAATTTTATCTGTCATTTGTTCAGTAAATCAAGGGGGAATAAATATTTTAAATTCTTAACATCCGATGACATTCGTTTAAAATACTTTTCCCAAACTTAGTTTTTATTCTCTCCACTTTCTCAATTTTATATTCTGATTTAATCTGCATGTATTCAATAATTGTTTTCTTTAAATATTTCCAATTTTATTTAAGAAGTCCATATGTTTTCCCATTATATATTATATTGGAAATTTTCATTTACGATTTTTATGGAATATATCCATAAAAGTCAATACATACCACATTATAAGATAATTAAAATTCTTCGATCACTTTCTCATTCTTTGAATTATTGATAAAGTTCTGATGGATTAAAATCGCACAACTAGTTGTACTATCAGCTAAAGCTTCTACAAAATCTGCAACGATCTATATTTGCTCTTTTATTTATAAATACACTTTTTATCTACTATAATTAATTAGATATGTTGGTTTTAAATTAATTCATCTGGATCGTAATACATTCTATGCTTCTATACGTTATTCACTTAAATGTGGTATAATATTCACACATCTTAAAATAATCACTATTAGGAACATCTAAATTTCTATTTTCTTTAGGTAACACTTCATTCCGGCCATTTTTTCAAATTAATGTTTTATATTTTATTAGGATCAAATTTACTAGTCTACAAGATTTTTTAGTCTGATCTTGACTTCTATCAGTTTGGAATGTTTCTGTTAGAAAATTATGGATATCGAATTATCTTCAGTTAAATTGTGTAGTTACATTGAACTCGGAGAATGAGACTTACTGATTTTTAAAATATTGATACATATTAAGCGAGTACATAGTTTTCTATTCTTTTAATAGTTTTAACTTAATTTCGTAATTAGGCTCGTGTTCAACTATTGGCACCCTTATTTTCATATTACTTATTGTTATTCTTTCATTATGAAATGCAGTTGCGCCGGTTCCTGTTCCAGTTCATTTATACGAAACATCATTCTTCCTATTCATTTTAGTAAATTGTATTTAAAATTCTCCTTTCCACATTATATCTATACACTTGCTTAGAAAGCCGGATATGTCTTTATATAAATACAATAGTAAAATCCTTTCTCAATCCTAAAGTTTTATCTCCTTCAAAACCTAACATTTTATCTCAGTTTGTTTTAAACATAAAACTTCAGGTTTAGAAATTCTTAAAGTTCAAATTACAGTTGAAATTATTCCTGGCAATTCAATTCCTATAACATCTCCATCCTTTTTATTTCTATTTGTGATGGAAAGAAATAATCTATACGTATCGTATAATTTACGCCATGTTTCTTCGGCATGTGCACCTACAACTTAAAATTTTATAAAATAATTTGCTTTAAAAGGATGAATAAACGCATTTCCTACTTCTACGTCATATCAATATTTTCATTAGTTTTATTCAAATTGTTAAATGTTCACTTGTTTGGTGGAAAACCGCAATTCACAACTCTTGAGTATTTTCAATTCTATACATTTAAATTTGAATGTGAATGAGGTAATTAAGGAAATATTATCCAAAACGAAAAATGGAGAATTATTACCTTATGGTACCCGTCTTGTTAGAGGCCCATCTGGGTGTTGTAGAACTTTTATCTTATATAACTATTTATTACAACTAGGCTGGTTAAAAAACAATTATTTCTTTATATATTCCAACAGTAAAAATAGCCTAAATATCAACACATACAAAAACGATTTGAAGAAACAGAAATAAACTTAAAGGTCAAATAACTTATCCAGTAATGATTCATTTAACGAATGTAAAAATTATTCAATTGTTGTGTTTGATGATTTTATTTTAGAAAATCACATATGAGGTTATTTTACAAGAGGGAAATAAATATTTAGATTCTTTTTATCTTGCACAAGCATATTCAAATGTAAAAAACAATTAATAGGTGATGACGTTAATTTCTTACGCACAATTCTTCAAGTTTACAATGGTCTTAAACATGGATATAATGAGTTTGTTAGGGGAGATGTATCTTACGATAAATTTAAAGAGATATACCAAGTTAATTTTGTTTTCTTAGCAATTGATATGACAAGAAAAAGAACGATACAAAGTATAAGAATAAGATTAAGAATTTAATAAACATTTAACAATAAAACTGAAATCAAAACTTTAAACACTAAAATATATGTTTCAAATTTTTATGGTATTTCCATAAAAAGTTTTGATCAACATTCAAATGTGTAAGCATTAATGTGTAATATATAGTCGTCAGCATCCAACTTTCAAAGGTTCAACGTTCAATATCCAAACGTTGAAACGTCTAAAATTAAAAAGTTGAACCTTCAACATATAACGTTCATACTCTGAACATATAATGTTCAACGTTCCACTTACAACTTCCAGACATTTAACGTTCCAAGATTTTCTTTATAATAACTGGATGAAAGAAATTTATAGGAATATTAAGTTGAATGAATTCCTCATAAAATATTTTAAAAATAGAACAAAGAATTTATGATAAATACAAAAGCCAAGAACAAACCTAATAAATGCTATCCACGCTTTAGGAAATGAAATTAAAGTATCAGAAAGGAACAAAATTCTAATAACAGAACTTTTTCCTCTTGCATATAAAATACGAGAGTAACTTCTAGTTTATTAAAAACACCCCTATGTTTAAAATGATAAGTTATTATAGTCCTAAAATGGATAAAACAAATTGTAGATAATTTTGTAGGAATAGAATTAATTAGAAAAGATTTCAATCTCAAATATCAGTAGTAAGAACTTTAGGAACTTCCACATAAATTTCAGGAGACTATAAAGATGCAACATTCGAAAACATCGCTGATCACAAAGATAAAAGCTAAAATTGGTAATTTAGAACTGAGTTTTGAAGGCGACGATCTTATAATTGGATGTGAAATGTATAAAGAAACAATAGGATTATTAGAGTTATTGGTGAGAAAAATACCACAAGATTACACAGAGGATAAAAACAAGTATTATGGTATATTAATGGAACTTAATGCTATTTTTCAAACCAAAAACATGGAAAACAAAAGCTTCGAAAAGAAAGAAATATATGATAAACAAATTATGGAAGAACGAAATAAATCAACCAATTCTAAAAAAAAAATAAAAAATCACCAAAATCTCGAAAAGGAATAAAGCAATACACAGAATTCCCAAAGGAGTATATTTGGCTGTATATTCGAAAATTGAATAGATAGACTGATTGTTATTGATGGAGAGGAAAAAGCTGGCACAGCAGTACAAAGGAGACATATTGTACAACGAGCTGGTACAAGGTGTTTATGAGAAAATGGGTATAAAGGACATGATCAATTCTAAACTCTCACAATTTATTCCGGTATAGGTTAGTGAATTAAAATGTTGAACATATTACCATCAACCTTTTTTAACAAGGAGGAATAAGGTAAAGGGTTTGTAAACTATTTTCTTAATAAACTTCTATTTGAATTAAATATTTCATTATTTTCATACTGTCGTCTGGGTTCTAAGATACAAGAAAGATTGGAAAGAGAAGATAAAGGCATTCAGTATATGAAGCTTGTAAAGAACATTATATATATATATATATATACTACAGAGATAATAAAGAGGCAGCTTTTATACATATCGCGGACAAAGAATTAAAAAATAAGGTATGAGGAAGAGTATTTGCTAAAGATGGGTCATTCGTTACTGAAAAATTACTTGCTCTAGGAGCAATTTTAGCTATGAAACCAAAGCGAGTGCAGGATTAGGTTAAACACCAGAAAATGTAAATTTGTTTATATTTTATTAATTTTGTTGCAATTTTATGAACATTTTTATAAAGATTTTCTCCATAATATATAAGATGTGTTCAGTTAAAGAAGCTATGTTTTCTAATAAAACAAATTAATTACTTTAAAATAGATCATATACCTACAAGGAAACAATTTAACGATAAAGATAAGAGAATTAAATGAGGAAAATGAATGAATTCATTTTTAAATACAACAAAAGCGAGAAAGATAAAAAAAAAATCATCAAAAGAATATATTGTTGGTTTATTTTACGATGTTCACTATTCTCGCAGAGTGAAAAGCTGTTTGTTCTTCAGCAGCAGAAGCATGCGCTATCACTAAAACCATAATTTATATGAAAAAGAATAACCAAGAATTGGAAAAGCAAACAAGACATAATTCAGTGACGGAAAAAAGGAAAGGTGGAAATGTTAGAGGTATCCTAAGAAAATAAAACCATTAGCGAACTTCGACATAGGGAGTTTGGTGAAAATATTTACGATAAATTATTTTAGAGGAGTATTTATGAGCAATGAGTTATCCAAAAAAATCAAGACCCAGAGTGTGGTATAGTAAATTTAGATAAATCATGAAACATATGAACGCATTGAATCTATTATTGAAAAAAAAATGTTAATATATGTTTGGTTCATATACTGGTATACTACCTAAACAATTGCAGAAATATCTCGAAATTGAAAACCTTTTTATAATGATAATCACAAACAAGACTTCTTCGGTCATATGTGAACGTCTTTGTATTAAAGTCTTAAAATTGTTGAGTGACTGTTATACTTTTAGGAATGTAATGTATGAATTAAAAATTATAAAGATTTATATGTTTAATATTTTATGGTAATTATCTTTAAAAATTTTGTTTCTAATGAATACGGAACTTACAAATGAGCGCTTAAATGAAGAGATTTACAAAAGATACAAAGACGAGTTTATTTAAGTATCAAGATCAAAATTTACTTTCTATTATTGAAAATGATGGAAATATTTGATAAAGATGTTGAAAGATAAAGATGTTGCAGAAATATTAGAACATAAAGACAGAGATAAAGCAATACAAGAACATATTGGTGATGTAGAAAAAGATAACCACGGAAAGAGACCCGCTGATTCGGTGGGTCTGAGTCATAATGAAAAGAGGAAAATATTAACGAATCTGGTTTATACTCGTAAATCTTTTACTCTAAAAATCAAGGACAAAAGCGTTTAAATGCTGGGTGATACCGAAGATATTACCCACGTTAAAAAATGCAGAACAATATAAACTTTCTGATCCTCGTGAAATATTAGATCTTATTTTAAGATTTCCAAAAATTAGATTTAAAAGAAGTATATAGTTGTTGAATATCAAGGTAACAATGTGTGGAATAAGAAAACAGTTCAAAGAGAATACTTTATAGCAGGAATGCAAATAAGCAACACAATTTTACTAGCCCAAGAAACAAGCTACTAGCCCACATTCCACAATAGAAATCTTTTACATGCTTTCGTTATGATATTAAATACTCGCCCGCACCGATGAATCACTCGCCCCGGGCGAATAGACGAGTGCTTATTTGCATCCCTGCTTTATAGTAAAAATCGCAACTAATAACTGAATTAAATTATTAAGTTATTAAATTCCTCTTATATCTTTAGATTAGCGATTGCTTCTAACTAAATAAAAAACAGAAAGTTACAATTATTTTTATGGATGGTTTTCGTAAAACTTTTGTTCTTAAAACAAATACTGAATTTATATAACAATAAAGCTGAGAATAAACGATAAGGAAGAAAAATTCTACATAAAGATAAACAATAGGTTTATTTAAAAACATCAATATGTTTTTACAATTACTGATGAGAAATGGAAATATTTGGTTTAAACGTAACGATGTTGCAAAAATTCTTGAATCTAAAAATAAAGAGGTGCTACTGGAAAGCATATTGAAGATGATAAGAAAAAGTTAATCTTTTTCAGACGTCGTAAAGCACGACGTACATAATGTAAATCTTAAATCAAATTTTATTAACAAATCTGGTTCGTACTGTTTGATAATTTACTCTAAACAACCCAAACGTTGGAGTTACCAGAATTTCTTTCAACAATAAGAAAAAGTGGACAATATGTCATTTCTGATCTTAATGAAATACTAAAACTTGTATCAAACCTTCATAAACAATTACAAATGAAGGATGAACAAATAAATTCTAAGTGTGATGTAAGAATTAAAAATGAAAAATGAAAAACATGGATTTAATATATTTTATGGTAATTATTCACAAAAATTTTTGCTTTCAAACATGAAAAATATACACAATAAGATCTTTAAATATTTCGAAGAACATAGATATTGATTTTAAGGATCCACAAAAACATAGTTAAAACATTATTTGAGAAGTTGGAAGTTATTATTTGCTATATACTAAAGAAGGATATATTTGGTAATGTTAAATATAGGAAAAGTGATGTTCTAAATACCAACATTAGTTAGGAACTATTAAAACTATTAAGGAATTAGGCAATGTTAAAAGAGTTTGACTAATATAAAAGCAATAACTGTCATAATTCAACTTTTTTGGATCATCATGCCTTTATATCTGAACTAGTAGATACCTTCTAGTGTTGGAAAATTTCATGAAAAGTTTAAACATGAAAAGTTCGCGCGAAAGTTCGGCTCATTTTTTTAAGTTGTCCATTAAAAAATACCTGTAAAATTACAAACATTTTGGTATATAACATGGCTATGTTAAAAATCGAAGTAAATTTATTTTAGTTTCTCTTTTTTCTCTTTCTAATAGTAGATGATTTTCACATTTTTTCAAAAGACGTTACGGAGCGTTACAAGCGTGTATTTCAAATTCCAAGCCTATATCATAAAACAGTATGTTTTCGGCAGAAACCTTCAATTTTACATGATGCTGACCACCGAAAACTTAAATTTGACTTCCACAAACAAGTTTTTATCATAAACTCACGCATTACCAATGCAAAATTAAACATTTTATTTAATATTTTTTTCTTTGTGGAAAGCACTGATTCAGTTACACTAATGTGTTTTACGTGTTTATCCATATAATGTATAATGTCAATGTGTGTCAGTCCATCTTGTATCATTATGGTGCAAATAACTATACTGTATAACACATAGCTAGCTCACAGTCATCACACAATGTTCAGAATAAGATATTATAAAAATGACTGTCGCTAATTAGTAAATAAAAGAAAGCGAAAGTTCGGGAAAAGTTGCTTATGAAAAGTTCGGAAACGAACTTTCGAAAATGAAAGTTCGCCTGAAAAGTTCGCTCATTTACATTTCTAATACCTTCACAACAAATAATAAATCATGGGTTCATTTTAAAAACTACAGACTTCTTAATATAATCACTAAAATTGATCAACAAGATGCTGTGACATTAGAACAAGCTGAATCAATAAATAATAATATTAGTAAACAATTAGGAAGTGATAGAAATTTTCAAGATGCATTAAGAGCCTTACAAGATACACATATAAAGAAAGGCGATATTCATTATGAGATATTCGTTACAAAATAAGATTTTCGAATGATAAAGAAAGATACTTTTAAGTTAATTATTCACAAAGAAACTATAAATTTGTTGTGTCAATTGAGAATTAAAAATGTTAAGATCCAAATTGCAGCATATTTAATATATCTAATGGCTACAAATTTCTGTATAATGGAAAAATAATGGATATAAAATTAAGCCTTAAAAATACTTTCTAAATATATTTTTCACCAATACTCTAATTAAAAATTTGGTTTCGCCTTTAAAACAACGATATAATTACGTTTCAAATAGATAAAATGTCTGCTATGGAAGAAGGGCAATTATTTGTTATTATGTATATAGAAAGAGAACTTTTATAATTTTCTGTTAAATAGTAATGAAAATGTGTTAAGTGTAAAAAGCATACGAATAGAAAAATGATACCATTAGAATAGAACAAACGAAACGGAAGATATATATACATATACATAAAGAAAGAAAGAAAGGTATATGCGATATATATGGTATTGCTGAGCGCAATTTATAAAGAAGGATTGACTATATGAAGATAAAGTTGTTGGAGAAAAATGCTCAAAAAAAACCATAAAAAACAAGGAGAATTTTTGGAAAATTAAACGTTGCTACAAAAGGAATTGATAATTTATCTTGTATAAAATGGATAGTGGAGCATTAAAAGGAACTTCGAAAACAAGTAAATGTTATAAGTATTTACTAACGAGGATTGATGTGTTTCCTAAATTTACGTTTAAGATAATACTAGTGTTAATGTTGCAAAAGCGTTTGAATCAGCATTAAAAATTAGGAAACCTAATAATTTAAAACAGACCAAAGAAAAAGTTAACAAAAGTTTTAAAGAATTGATAAAAATGTAACATTAGTCATTACTCAACTTATAGTGATAAAATCTTACCGTAAAACATTTTAACAGAAATGTGGAAAATTTCACTTCTGAAGAAAATAATAATTAGTTAGACATACCAAAACTAATTGATGAATAATCAAACTCATAAAACAATTAATACGAAACTTCTAGATGTTAATAAAAGGAAAGCAAATGGTATTGGAAAAATATATATAAAAATATGTGTTAAACAAAAGTATAACAGTAGTGATTATGTTCGTATAAGCAAATTCAAAGGTTTGTTTGAGAAAGGATGTACGTTCAACTGGTCAACGGAAGAGTTTGTTATTAATGAGATTATACCTTCGAATACACCAATATATATAATAAAAGATTTAAATAACGAAGAAATTAAAGGATTTTTATTAACCGGAATTATTAAGAACTGAATATAAAGATGAATATCTTGTTGAAAAATTACTAAGAAAGAAAAGTGACAAAAGTGTATGTTAAATGGGTTTTAAGTTTGATAAATGGGTTAGTTGGATAAGAAAAGTGTTGTAAAGTTTTACCTGTTACGTAGATTTATATAAAAGTTATTATTAAAAATTGTAATATATTTAAAAATTAAATATTATAAATATTGTAAATTTGTTTTGTGTAGTGTTGGTTTTATAGATAATTTTAGAAAATTGAAATTTTCAACGAAGACTTATAAAATTGAAATTGTGAACGAAGATTTTCTATTTAGTAAATATGGAAAAACATTATGATTTAATACATGATCGAATTAAACGAATTTACAAAAATCTTAAAATACTAGCAGCATTAATAGAGAGAGAAATACTATTAGAAGAAAAAGAAATGCTATCAAACGAAAAATAAATAGTTTTAAAAGAACGATGGTAAAAGGAAGATAGACACAGAGTCAAATTGGGATAGTAAAAATCAAAACAAATCAGTTAAGGACAATGACGGTCATGATGAGGTAGTTTCTTAACTGCATGTATGATTATAAATTAATTAGATTTATATTATTTATAACTTTGAAGGGACGTTTCTATGAAAGTATTATTGCTAGTTCAACGTGTTAATAAACGTATCGATTTAGACAGTTATAAGGATATTAACTGTTGTGTTAAAAAATGAAATGCATAATAAAAAGAGATGAGTTATATTAGTAATAATGGTAAGAAAGAAATGAAAAAATGAAATCAGATCAGTGATTACAGTGGAAAACAAGAATATAATGAGAAGTTTACATTAACATACTGTAGTTGAATTTAAAAAGCAGGGGAAAGAGGTCATTACAGATTAAGAAAAGCTGATCTGATTGAACGTATTAAACAATATGAAGATGAAAGAAACAGGTTATTACTTAGACAAATATTTCCATTTAAACAAAAGATTTTTAAGAACCCAAAGTGAAAATTGAAACACCATCAATCGAAGTAAAACGGCAAGATATAGAATTTAAATCAAAATTAATAACATGGAGATTCACAAAAAGGCATAATAAATCAGAAGATTCGTTAGAACACAACATTAACAGATCAAAATCAATTTTCAACAGATTACAACTTGGTTTCAAGAAAGAGAGTTTGTTAAAACCTAATCTTTGGATGAGTTGTCAATGTAAGAATTGAAAAGGAATTCAAACCTTTCACTTTAATACAAAAACCGAGAAATATATCTATCAACTGATTTAAAAGAATTAATAACTAATATGAAACAAGCATAAAGAACAAGAATGGATGAGTTTCTGGCTGGGTTCTGGCTGGAAGTTCTGGCTGGGTTCTTATGAATATTAATATCTTACAACCAGCAATTGTTAAATATACGCCATATGAAGGATTATGATATATAGACTACCAAAACAAATTAAGAATAAATAAGCTGTTTTTAATGTAAAGTAAGAATATGAAAGATTCTTCTTATATACAATATACAGGGTGTTTCAAAACAACACCGACAACATTTGGGAGGTGATTCTTGACACTAAGATAAGACAAAAAAAGTATAGACCAACCTGGGTGCACAAATGCTTCCTTTCGGAGTTATAGGCTGACGAAAACATGAAAAAATGAACTTTAAAGGTACATAGCTCCAAAACTATGGGAGCTATCATAGTTGGATCAAGACTTCACTTAGGAACTAGTATGTGCCCTATCCAAATATCCATGCTTCAGAATCCTGCGGTAGTGTAGCAACAAATTTTATAGAGGTAGTTGGTGAGTACTTCAAATTATATGCTCGTACCCAAACAACCTCTACAAAAATTGTTGCACGAGTACCTTAGAATTCTGAAACATGTATTTTTGGATAGTCCACATATTAGTTTCTAAATAAAATCTTGACCCGACTGCGATAGGTCCCATAGTTTTGGAGCTATGGACCATTAAATTTCATTTTTTAATGTTTTCGGCAGCCTATAACTCCGAAAGGAAGCATTTGTGCACCCAGGTTGGTCTATACTTTTTGTCTTATCTTGGTGTCAAGAATCACCTCCCAAACGTTGTCGGTGTTGTTTTGAAACACACTGTATAGAACCTACTAACCTGTAAAATCTCATGCCTGTCGAGTATCCAAAAACGATGAGAAACTGAAAAAATTAGAACATAAATTGAAAGATATTCACTTTCCTGTAAAATTATGTGATATTCCAAACACTAAAAGGATACTTGATATATCCACCAATGAGAAATACTATTCGATCTATATATTATATCATACACAATACAAAAGACAAAACATGTTAATTTATTATATATAAAAGAAGATAATAAATCACATTACTATTAGATTAGAAGTTTGATCAGATTATTTTTCTCTCAATAAAGTAAACAGAGAGGAAAAGATACTTATGTGATAGCTGTTTGTTATATTGCTCCTCAAATGAAGCAGTAAAAATTATAATACCAGAAGATACTTATGTTAAATTTAAGAACTACAAATATACGATGAAAATTTCATTTGTGACTTAGGCTGAGTTTGAATATTTATTACACAGGGTAATGAGTTGTAGAGAGTGTTATCCAAAAAGCGATTCATATATATATATATATATATATATATATATATATATATATATATATATATATATATATATATATATATATATAAAGCACAAACCATTAGTATTCTGTTGTGCTGTAAAAAAGCAGTGGAACTGTATCAAATCTCGTCATATATAAAGGTAAAAATGCAGCTACAACATTCATATGAATGTTAAAGAAAGAAACTAAACAAGTATCAAACATATTTTATTACCTTTAATACAAAAACAAAAGAAATAGTTCAATGAATCAACATGTTCTTATTGTAATGAAAAGTATACTGAAAAAAAAATCGTAAATGTAACATTATGATCATATTAGAGTAGAGCGTGTTGCTCCTCTGTAATAATTGCAAGTTAAAATGTTTAAGTCTCAAAGTTTATACAAGTCATGATACATAATTTGACAGGATGTGACTCACGCTTATTTATAAAACAGTTTGGATGTGACGAAAAAGAAATAGATCTACTATCTAATAATGAAGAACTATATATATATCATTCAGTAAAATGTAGAAACTATCAAATTAAAATTTATAGATTTATTTAGATTAATTTTTTATTTTAGGCAAATTATCATCAAACTTAACAGAACAAATGGTTCATACGCAACACTTCTATCCTGATCAAGAACAATTTAAACTCGTAATAAGGAAAAGTGTTTATTCATACGATGATGTTGATGATTGCGGTTAGTTTAGAAAAAACAATTACCACCAAATGAAGCATTCTCCAACAAGCTTAATAACAGAGAACTTAGTGATAAAGACTATTGGTATGCAAAGATAATTTGTTATAAATTTAATATAAAAAGTTTGTACAATGTCGTGCCTATATTTAAAAACAGTTCTGTTATTACTAGCAGATTGTTTGAAAATGTTAAAACAATATGTATGAATGCGTATAAACTTCATTATGCTTGCCCCTGTTTTACCTTATAACGTAATATTAAAAATGTCAAATATAGAATTAGAGCTGTTAAGAGATTATTATGATATCATATTAATGATTGAAAAAAGTATAAGAGAAGAAATTAGTCAATGTTCAAAAATATGTTAAGTAAAATAATGAAAATATGAAAGATTATAATGAACATAAAGAAAATTCTTATATAATGTACGTATTTGATGCCAATAATCTGTATGAATGAGCGATGAGTCAATGTTTACCAATTGTTAGATGAAGAAAAAGTAGAAATAAATATCACAAATTTACCTGAAAATAACGATACAGGTTATATATTAAAAGTAGATCTTGAATATCCATAAAGAAAAATACATGATCAAAACAAAGACTATCCCTTATCTCCTCAAAATATATGTCCATGTGGCTCACAACAATCTAAGCTATTAGAACTCTATATGACACACAATCATAGTCATTCGTCTTGCGAATAAAATCAGAAAAAAACACTGTTGAACAAGACTGTACTTATTTAATATAAAAACACATTTACACGTGACGTTTCGATCTTCTGGCCAAGATCCTCATCAGACGTACACTCTATATGATAAAGAAAATTATGTGATTCACTATCGAAACTTAAAACAATGTCTGCCACTTGAATTAAAATTAAAGAAAATACTTCGGGTAATAGAGTTCAAACAGTCAGATTGCTTAAAGTACTATATTGATCTAAAGACACAGATGAGAACAAAAGCAACAAATGATTTTGTGAAAGATTTTTGTAAGTTGATGACCAACTCAGTATTTGAAAAAACAATGAAAAAATATTAGAAAAGGAGTTAACATTAAACTAGTAAGAAATGAAAAGAAATATGAGAAGCTTCCAACGAAACCATATAATAAAAGCACTACCGTGTATACAGAAAACTTAGTAGCTGGTCATATGAACAAGATCAAACTATTATCTAATGAATCAAGCTATGTGGGTATGTCGATTTTAAATTTGTCAAAATATTTAATATTCGATTTCTATTATAATGTGATGAAACCAAATATAAAAACAAAAAAGAAATATGCCATACAGATACGGATAGTTATATTTATCATATTCAAACGAAAGATGTTCACGAAATTATGAGAAGTTTCATTGACTACCTCAATACGAGCGATTATCTGTAAAATGACAGTTACGAACTACCCCAAATAAACAAGATAATACTTGCTATAATGAAAGAACAATTATAGAAGATTTTGTCGGATTAAGATAAAAATGTGCTCGGTTAAAACACCACAGATCGATTTAATAATAAAGAATTTAAAAATAAATTCAATAGACAAAAATGTTGCAACAAAGCGAAAGATGTTACGAATAATATTGTATATAAAAAGAGCTCACAATTAATGAATATAAAGACTTTGTTGAAAAGGAAGCTTAGGAAGAATCAAATGAGAACCGCAAGTAAATTTTCCACATTTTACTGTAGGGAGAATGTTTGCTGTAGATTATTTTTCTACATAGTCCCCTCCCAGTTCAATACACTTACGCCATTGCACAGGAAGTGCTTCAATACTGCATAAGACAAAATTCTTTTGGTTGACGTTGTAGCTACTCGTGCACCACAGAATGGACGTCTACATCAGACTTGAACTTTTTCGAACTAAAGTGCTACTTTAATGGACGAAAGATGTAAAAATCTGATGGTCCCAAATGTAGCAAGTGCAGAGGATGTGAGAGGCACTTGAAGCGTAGGTCGTCGATGGTTTTCATGGTTGCACGAGCAGAATGAGAATGGACGTTATCATGTTGAAGCAAAATGTCTGTACTCATCAATAGCTTTCCCTTTGTGCATATTGCTGACTTTAAATGATTTTTGAAAAGATTGGTATAAGTGGTACTACTCACTTTGTGCATGAGGACATGTAGTGTTTCATAATAGGACTCATCTTATTCTAAAATAAAGTCAATATGACTTTCCCTGCAGAGGCCTGGCTGTGAATCTTTTTGGTTTCAGCGAAGAAGTAACTCGCCATTCTTTGCTTGCACATTTCGTCTCCGGTTGAAAATGATGCACCCAACTTTCATCCCCCAGCTAGAAAATTCTCACCCTCCTCTTCATAATGCTTCAGCAGCTCTTGACATGCATCAAACCTACGAACCTTCAGTTCCTACGTCAGCTGTCAAGGAGTTTACGTGGTGGACACTTTTCTTATAGCTCAGTTCATCATGTAATATATGTTGTACTGAACCCAAGCTCATATTCAACAAGGAAGCCATTTCAGCCAAGTAACACGTCGGTTTTCCTGAATAAGCCAATCGTTATGGATTGGCTTTTCCTGAATAAGCTATGGACTTCTCTGTTACACGTCGATGAGCCTGACCCAAAAGGCAAGCATCAGTCGAACAAGTCGCAACTTCTATGAATTTCTTGCACCACTCGTAGACTTGCCGTTGTGACAGACATGCGTCCCCGTACATCTTCATTCTCCGATAAATATTAACCGGTTTAATATCTTCACTCCATACAAGTCGAATGTCTCCACGCTGTTCCTCCTTGGTGCAACTGCGTAGTGGTGCCACCATACTGAATCAGCTGTTACTTAGCTGCAATCTCATCTACCGGCACTGCTTCGTACTACTAGTTCGGAAAGACGTCAAGGACTTCGTCTGCAAATTTCCACACGCCTAAAGTAACAGGTATTTAATGGGACTTTTGCGGTTCTCCCTCGTAAACTGGTGTAGACACTTTGTCGTAGGATCATTATAAGATAGAAGAAAAATAAATGTAGTAGTATGTATATAGGTATTTATTTGTAATATTTCTAGATTTAAATTCTTTATTATTAAATGTCATAAAGTTTTATGTAATGTGCGGTATAATCGTTGCCGTTATATCATGTGCAACATTTAAACTCATCCATTCAAAATAACAAAATTAAGAATTTTAAATAGAAAATATGTACTCTTGAAATCTTATAATCATTCATAATTTAATCTATTTAATAATTAAAATAGCGAAGTATTTTTGTAAAATGTGTTTATTTAATTTTATATATAAATTTGCTTTAAAATGGGTTTCATCCAGTATTATTATATTGCATCTACTTAAGGTAAACTCAAATTAATCCCCTCAAAATCATCTTGTCTCCGTCCTAGTGTTCTGGTTATAGGTCTTGTTATTATGCAACCATTTCAGCTAATAAATTATCAATATTGTTCTGAGATTAAATTTTCGGCATCCTAAGGTATTAACAACTAGAACTACGGAAGGTAAAAAGTAGCAAAGAAAGGAAATAAACAGTGCACTGCGTACCGATTCAAATTCATATTCGCCATCTGCGCTGTCATTGCTTCAAACTTATTCTGAATACACTATAAGATATTTGTACTATAGAATATTAGGAACTTACCTTTTCTAGTTAGTCCTGCATATAATATATTAGTATTCATGCAGATATTAGAATCTTAAGAATATAATTCAGTAACATTAAAATAAATAAATAAAACCATAGAAGCAATCAATCTCCTACGTTTCAAATAAGTTGCCATGACAGTTGATATATAGATCTGCAATTTATTTATTTTTAAACAATGTAACAAATGCAGCAATAAACTTCACTACAGTTTTGTTTGAGTTCTTGTTTTAAACATTGTAGTACGATGCCTTTTTTTCGATGTAAGCATGAATCGAAAGTTTGGTAATCTTCTCAATAGTTTTGACCAATGTGTATTGAGTTACTTAGCGTCTTAGCTAAGAAAAGATAGTTTAACTCGCTTTTGTGCATGAGTTTTAAATATGAACCTACTACCACATCACTCCTATATTCTTGACCTGCTGTGTTAATTACGTACTGATGTTACCATAACTATCAACAACTCTTGCATGAAATTAGAATTCATGAACAGTTGAAAATGAAATGAAATCTTTGAGTTTTACGTCCCACGGTTATGCCGGTTAGGCTAAAGGAGACGGTGATTATGAGAGATGAGTGAAATGGTGGAATGAAGAAAGTGGGAGGAAACGGGAGAACCCCGAGAAAACCCACGAGCACGGTGTTTGTCCACCACAAAGTTCAGTTGGCGGGGGCTGGGATCGATCCCGGGACCCCAAGCACCAGAGGTGAACGCTCTACCACTGAGCCACCGCGCCCCCTCATGAACAGTTGTTCGAGAAATTTAACAGAGTAAATTAAAAAGTGTTTTCATTACTTATTATTTACCGCGTCATATGCGATTTGATGTACGAAAGGAACAAACAGCTATTTCAATTTATATGTAAAATTTATCGCAGGGAGTCTGCCAGAAATTAACTTCTTGATAGTTTTATGGCCTGCCTAGTTTAACTTAGACAAGGAATGAAGCATCTTCTTTTAACAAGAAAGGTAAACTTTTGTTGTATTTCAGTTAAGAAAAATAAAGTTGTTAATTTTGAAAAAAATTTTTAAAAAATCTTGTCTAATCAATAAGAAAACAGTAATCGACGGCCGTAGTTGGCATTTATGTCATATCAGTAGAAGTTACTCAAAGCTCGAAAGCTAAATTAAGTCCTTTTCTTAATTTTTGTGATCTTTTTCTGTTCTTCATTCTTCACTTCCATAATACACTTTTCTGTATGAACCCAACACGCCAAGTTTTAACACTACAAGTGAATTCACACATAAAATACACTTTTAAACAGTTCTTACTTATGGGGAAATATAATTTCACTGTCAATAATTTAAGTATGTTGTGAAGAAGTACAATGGAAAATGACTTTTTATTTTCCTTTTCATACAAAAAGAAATGTTAAAATGGAGTTGAACTTGTAGCATGAGGGCTTGAAGACAATACTCTTCCCCAATGTGTATGTTGTCGTTGTTTCTCATACATTTTCTTAAAAAAAGGAATTAAAAACCAGACTAGTGATGTTGTAAGTTGCACAATGCAAAGCACCATAAAACAGGAACTGTAACCGTTTGCATCTTGTGAAATAGTGCCTGAAAATATATAGAAACAAAATTATCTTTATAAATTAGCCATACTTGTTAATGTTAATATATCAGTAATACTGTAATACAAATATATAAGTGAAAGCAAAATTATTTTATTTAAATTGAAACAATTTGAGTGTTAGTATGTTTTAGTTTGTACTCTCATATATTCAGGTATTAGTGCGGATATTCTTAGTGTACATGATCAATTTGGAGAGCTATTAGAATTAAGAAGTAACAGAAAACCAGAATGGACTAGTGATGGGAAGCAAGGAAGACTTCACGTCACTAAGCTGAAAACTAACTATCGAAGCGTCGACCTTTTAGGACTTTATTTGTTATGTTTTAGTTTAATCCTATGTACAACATAATTTATAAGCATATAACCTACCTTTCTAAATGAAATGTGTTTCAAGCAAAATCTCCAAATACTGTTCATAGATAGCTGATTTGCTCGCACTAAAGCTGTCAAAATATTCATACAAATACATACTTCAAATACTAAAACATGCAATAATGATAATAATAATAATAATAATAATAATAATAATAATAATAATAATAATAATAATAATAATAATAATAAAATCAGAAACTGATTGTCGTGAAAAGGCTACAAATTAAAGTTTTCCCACATCTAGTAGATACAAAATAAGGAACTGTCAGTGGATGAAATTGAACTTAAGTAAAATTTCTTATTGCTAATTCTTTGTTTCCATAAATATTACCCTTTAATTTATATTTTAATTTATAGAAAAGACTCAAACTGATTTTTTCCATGTATTGTAAAGTTACCAGCTTGAAGAGCAATCTTATCAATATGCTCAAAGGTACTCACTTTTGCTCCTCTAAATTCTTATAGATTAACTAACTAACTCTATGGCCTGTGGAACCCGGAGGTTCAATGTCGCATTCACGAAAGCTCTCCACTGACTTCTACCCTTAACCAACTGGATCCAGTTTCTACTTTACATTCCTATTTCTGCGAGATAAATCTTAATATTGTCCTCCCATCTGCGCGTAGGTCTTCCTAATGGTCGTTTTCCGATTGTTATTCCAGTTAAGACTTTAAAAGCGTTTCTACTTTTTTCCATTCTAGCTACATGACACCTGCCCACCTGAGCCTACCTAGACAATATTTGGTAAACCGTATAAATTATGTAGTTCCTCGTTATGAAGTTTCCGCCATTTCCCATTCCCGTTTTTCTTGGGTCCGAATATTCGTCTCAGGATCTTGTTCTCAAATACTTTCAGTCTATGTTCTTCCCTCAGAGTAAGCGACCATGTTTCGCAACCATACAAAACAACAGGCATGATTAACGTTTTATATATTTTAAGCTTCATATTCCTCGACAGAATTCGCGATGACAAAAGATTTTGAACTGTCTAATAACACGAATTCCCTGATTTTAGTCGACATCTAATTTCTTCGTGAATATGATTTTCATCTGTTAATATTGATCCTAGATATTTGAAAATACCCACTTTACCAAAAGTATTATTTGATATTTTAACGCATCCATAATTTGCCGTATACGATTCCGACGAATTTCCATGTATTTAGTTTTCGTTGCATTTACTTCTAAGCCCATGTCTGCAAGCGTTTAATAAGACCTCTGCATTTTATTCTATTGTTCTCCTATCATCCCCTATTAAATTTACGTCATCAATTTTTATAGATGGTTCAAGACATTAAACGTCCAATTTTCGCTGATAGCTGTCAGCTTCAAGATTTAGGTAACGAACAGTATTTTGATCGGGATAAGGAGTATGAACATTAAATGTTTCCCCTCATAAATAAAAACATCTTATTGCTGCACAGAATACACATCCCAAATTTCTCTTTCTCTTTTTTTCTTCAGTAGTTGATGGTAACTGAAGGTGTCAATGGGGTTGTTCCAACTTCTGTTTAGAGTACCCATGTCGAAATTTAATTTTAGTTCCCTCATTTGAATGGAAAGAAGTCTCATAAGCCTATGTTTTTATGAAAGATTTTTTTTTTTTTTTTTTTTTTTAATGAATTACACTTTATCGACATTATGTTTCGTGTATTTCAGGTGTTTCAAAAGGTTTAATGTTGGGACATACTTATATGTGGCATCACAGATATCGTCATCGCTCTAAGAGTGGTTACTAACTTCCTGAATCTGAGATTTTGTACGTTAATGGTGCAGCAAACTAAACTGCAAGAGAATAGTGAGATTAGGTGTAGTAGTAAGAAAAAAACATAAAACTAGAAGCACAAAACGCATATTGACTTTAATTAATATTTCCAAATCGATTTTTGCAATAGTTTTCTAATTTGGAAAAAGCTGTATCTGAAAGCTAATACTTTGGACTTCTATCAGAACGATGATATGTTCTTTTAGCTTAGAGAGTGTGTTCTTATTTCTCATGCCTATACTAGTACCTTGGCTCGTACATTAAATTTAATAGACATATGCGCACTTAAACGGATGAGCAAAGAAATTTTTATGATCTTCTTAATTTTTTTCCTAAGTTATTTGGGGGCAATAAAGCTGTATTAAAGTCATGCGTCCTGTTAACTTCCGTATTATATTTGAAACCACATGAAACGAAAGGTATGCATGCTTATTCACTGATATAACCATTTTTGGATAGTATCAATCCTGTAACCAGGGCCATATGTAACATTTTTGCCGCATTGGACTATTAAAAAGAATACCGTCTCTTCAATATCAATAAATACCGATGTCCAAAATTTGAGACAGAGAATAATAATCAATATTTAAGCGGAAGTGGAAAAAAGAAATATAAGAAATAAATAAAATAATACATAAATAATATTATATAGATAATAATATTATTAATAATAATAGAAAAAAATACATTCTAGGATAATATCTGGCCCTATAAAATTTGCCGCCCTGAGTCATGGCCCATGTTAGCTCATGCATAAATACGATCCTGTCTGTAACTATTTTCCTTTCCAATATTTAACAAAATGTTGATTTTAGTTGCTATATCGTTATCATTGCAACAAAGAATTAAGGATCCACGAAATATATATATATATATATCGGGTGTTGCAAAATAAGTGTTACAACTCTTGGGAGGTGAATCCTGCCACTGAGACAAGAAAAAAAGTTCTCTTGAACTTTCGGCTATCGTACATAGTTTCAGATCTACAAGGTGCCGAAAGCGTGGGAAATTGACTTTTGGACGCCAATAGTTCGGAAACTGTCCAACATAAAGAGGGCGGGTAAAAAATTCACTGAAGAAGTCATACCTGTTCTATTGAATTTTGCATGTTTCACAACACTACCATGCACGCGCAAGGGATTCCCCAAAGGAACGTAGGGAGTCCCGGATAATCTTCCAAATGAAACTTGGTCTAAATGGACATGAACTGATAGGCTTTCTACCAGGTAACAATAATTCGTTTGTCTTAAGTCGATATCTGGAACAAATACAAAATGGCGGACACCTTTATGCCCGTTGTGTGTGGTTGCATAATCGCCAGGTACGGATGCTGTCCAACAGTGACGTTCTGAGTATTAATTGTAGCGAATGTGTACTCAAATGCTCTAGAAAGACATCCGGAGTGTCGGTAGAGCATAACAGATGAAGCAGAGCGATTCACATGTGTGGAAACACTTAACGGAAAATGCCCAGAAATGCACTCATACTCAGTAAACGTGAGTTCAAAGCGTCGGAAATGTAAGGATTAGCGTCAAGAACATGAAAGCCATTGCCAATTCACCAATAATATTCCCTCAAACCGATGCAATGTGATGTGCACGGTTGCATACCAATAAGGATGCAACAACTGAGGCCAAGTTGAAATTGTGCAATGGACTCAGTAAGAAAGTGGGTAAACTAAAGGAATGTCACTAGTGGGATCGCATGATCGATATTGAAATGTAGCCAATGTGTGTTGATATCAACATGTAGCTAATGGACAAATGTCAACATGTCGCACTACTGCTGGGACACCATCTCACGTGCGAAAACTAGGAAAATAACGTTGTACATTCTGCTATTACATCTGGTGCACCTTTTGGTAGAACGTAACTAGGACACGATTGTATCAATGTCCCTCTTTGTTTGGGACATTGTCCCAAAGTCGACACATATGAAAAGAAATATCTTAATGCATGGTTCAAATTGTGATAGAGCGTGAAAATAACAAACTTGTATCATGTCTCACGTCTTCTGGGACATATGACGTACTCGATATCAAAATACCTCCAAAAATTTGTATCTTTCACACAGTACACATGCCAAGACAAAGACGAAAATGAACTAATTTGGCACATGTAACACTACAGCTGGAACACCATACATATGGAAAATAAAACATGAGAAATAAGAAGAAACGTCTTAATGCTCTGATTGTTTACAACTGTGCAGTAGGAGTAACAAAATGAAACACACAAGCATGTCGGGAGGCTGTACAAGAGCGCTTGCCAAACAAAGTGGGTACTCCTCAAAGAAATGTATACAGAGAAAGTCAGGCTCCCTCGAGCCTCAGGGCTAGAGCGCTCGCTTTCGCTCGCGTGGTCGCAGTTTCCATTCCTACTGGGAGCCCACGGCCTCAGATTCAAGACCCGAGTAGTTATTTCCTATTTTTCCCACGTGGGACGGTGTCCCAGCAGTAGTGGCACATGTTGCCATTTCTCCACTAGCTACATATCGATATCAACACACAAATTGTCCGCATTTCAATATCGATCATGTGATCCCACTAGACATTCATTTAGTTTACCCAGTTTCTTAGTGAGTCCTCTTGCACAATTTCAACTTGGCCTCAGTTGTTGCATCCTTATTGGTATGCAACCGTGCACATCATATTGCGTCGGTTTGAGGGAATATTATTGGTGAATTGACTTTCATGTTCTTGACGCTAATCCTTACATTTCCGACGCTTTGAACTCACGTTTACTGAGTATGAGTGCATTTCTGGGCATTTTCAGTTAAGTGTTTCCACACATGTGCATCACCCTGCTCCATCTGTTGTGCTCTACCGACACTCCAGATGTCTTTCTAGAGCATTTGAGTACAAATTCGCTACAATTAATACTCAGAACGTCACTGTTGGACAGCATCCGTACCTGGCGATTATGCAACCACACACAACGGGCATAAAGGTGTCCGCCATTTTGTATTTGTTCCAGATATCGACTTAAGACAAACGAATTATTGTTACCTGGTAGAAAGCCTATCAGTTCATATCCATTTAGACCAAGTTTCATTTGGAAGATTATCCGGGACTCCCTACGTTCCTTTGGGGAATCCCTTGCGCGTGCATGGTAGTGTTGTGAAACATGCAAAATTCAATAGAACAGGTATGACTTCTTCAGTGAATTTTTTACCCGCCCTCTTTATGTTGGATAGTTTCCGAACTATTGGCGTCCAAAAGTCAATTTCCCACGCTTTCGGCACCTTGTAGATCTGAAACTATGTCCGATAGCCGAAAGTTCAAGAGAACTTTTTTTCTTGTCTCAGTGGCAGGATTCACCTCCCAAGAGTTGTAACACTTATTTTGCAACACCCGATATATATATATATATATATATATTTTCAAATATTAGCTTCTGCTTTCTTTGAGTTTGCCAACTTAGCGTGTACGCATTGGGTGCCTGTTGTATCCTTCCGGTAAACCTTGGAGTGGAATTTGTTCCAACTTGATGTTATTCGCATGTTTCTCACCTGAAAATGCTGATAGTTGTCAAGGAAAATTCGACGTTTAGTATAATTTCTTGAACGATCTATAAAAATTTTTAGGAGCAAAACTAAGTACCATTGCTTTTTACATCCATTATTTTGACCTTGTGTTTCACGTTTGCTATCCACCATGTAATTATTAGGCTTGTAAAATGCAATTTCTACAACAATACGGCTAATACTCAACTTGCGTGAAAAATAAGTTAACACATATGCTTTTAGCCTAAATGTAAACTATAAATTATCAAAATATAGTCATTATCACGCAAATAGATAGTAAAACCAACACACACTTCTTTTCATAAAATATGCACTTGCATATAAATACATTTTCTAGATAGTGTAATATTACAGCTCTTATCATTTTTAGTCATTATTGTGAATACGCAGAAATAAGACTCCTACAGATTATACTTTAGATAATCTATCCTCCGGAAAATACCACGAAAAAAAAAATCAAAGTTGGAGATATTACTTTGAGAAATGCATGGCGGCTGGTAGGTAGTGACACTGTGAGATGTCACTCCCTAGAGACATGAAAATAAAGGAAAAGAGTTATTTGTTATTAAAAAGTAGCACAAAGTTGTTAAATGAGCACGTTAAATATCAAACTGCCTTCCCAATAGTTTCCCTTTCTGCCTGCTTCGACGTCCTCTAATTGTTAGATTTAGCTGCCGTTTCAACACTACTTCTGTGATTGTTACGGCATACTGCTAAAATGATTTGTACAGTGTACTATATGCAACCTATTAGTTGTATTAGGGAAAGACTGTCCACTACTTCTGGTTTCGTGACTACAAGATAAGATTAGTAGCAAAAAACTATTCGCAAAAGGCAGGAATAGATTACAGTGAAACGTTTAGTCCAGTAGCACGTTACCATACAGTAAGAGCAGTGTTAGCTGTAGCGACGAAAGAAAACCTATTGATGAAACAGTTTAATGTTAAGACCAGGGGTAAAAGTGGATCTAGAAAAATAGGAAGACGGATGAAGTCATGCCGTTCCCCGTGCCTATCTTTGTCCATTGTAATATTTTAGGAAGTGGAAGGACGCCGTATATATTTTTGGAAGTGTGGGAACCCCGTCCTCCTGCGTTTTCCCTATTTTTTTTTAACCACTGGTTAAGACAGCATTTCTAAATGTCAAGTTTGACGAAGAATTCGATGCGTCGACCGGAAGAATTCGATGACGACAGTCAACGAATGTGTAAACTGAAAAGAAGATTATATGGACTGAAACAGGGATCAAGGTGTTGGAATCAAAGGCTAATGAATTTCATGAACCGTTAAGGTTTCAAAACAAGTAAAGCAGACCAGTATTTGTTTGTGAAACAGCAAAAAGGAAAGAAATTACTAGTGACAATCTTTGTCAACGATGGAGCTCCTCCGTGGCTAAGCGGTTAGCGTATGCGCCTTTGGTGTGGAAGACTCGGGTTCGATTCCCGGCGAGAGCTCATGTGGTTCGGATTCCACGTTAATCAGTAGGTCCACGTCTCATATAGCCTCGCTGCTGAAAGGGACGCTAAACTAAAATCAACTCAACTCAACTCTTTGTCAACGATGGTCTTGTGTTATAACAGTGACAAAGAAATAGAGCAATTCCTATAGCAACTTCAGTTTGAATTTAAAATAACAAGTGGAGAAGTTAGTAACTTTCTAGGAATGCAAATAGAGAGATGGAAAGAAGGATTTTTTATGTCAGTATGTGTATATAAAAAATATTCTGAATCAGTTCAGAATGGAAGATGCAAACTCAGAGGTGACATCTAGTGGTAAAAGTAACGGCGATTTGGATGAATTAAAGTACCTTATCGCGAAGCAGTGGGAAGCTCGTCATATTTAGCTCAAGTGACATGATCTGATATTGCATATACAGTATCACAAACAGCATGAGCTATGCAGAATCCAACAGAGGCAGATTGGATAAATGTGAAGAGGATCTTCAAGTATTAAGATACTCCAAATTTAGGATCACTGCACACCCGTGAAAAAGACACAACAAGCAAAACTTCCAGTGATGCAGGTTTTGCAGATGATCTCAAAACAAGAAGATCAACAAGTAGGGTGGTCGCAACGTATAAGGAAGTGCAGTTGCGTGGTCTAATAATCTGCAGAAATTAGTGTCACTTTCAACTACAGAAGCAAAGTTTATTGCAATTAGTGAAGGCGCGAACGAACTAATGTAGTTAAATCATGTTCTACTAGAAATTAGTTTTAAATATGATGAGAAACGAGGGTTATTAGATAAAATGCCAGAGCAGTTAAGTTAGCAAGAAACCCATAATGTCGCAAGGCTCAAGACACATGAAAGTGTATCATCAATTTCTACGTGAATGCTATCAGGAGGGGAAGATAAGTGTAGATCATATTCCTGGGCAAGAACAAATAGCAGATATATTCACAAAGCCTCTTGAGCGAGTGAAATTTCAGTACTTTCGCAAAAGTTTGTATATAACAGATTATTTTTTTTAAAGTAAGTATACAATGTGCTTAGCAGGAAGTGTTGGAGTATAAGCTGACTGTATACTTAAGTGAGGACATATATTTATGATGTGTAAGTTGTTTGTTAACAACTGTAAACAGTATTGGCTGATTAATGAAGAAGAAGAACAGTCTGTAGTCTTAGTAGCCTGTGTCAGTTGATAGTTCTTAGGTCGCTAAACAGTAAATAAATATAGATATACCATATATAGTCCTTCACTATAGAAAAGGAGTAAAAACTAACAATGGAAGGAGTTCGAACTTGTTTTTTTTTTTCGGGGGGGGGAGTCACTTTCCATACTCATTTTCTTGTAATTTATATGTAATTTGTATGAAAAACTTAAACTAATTTTTACGTGCTCTCAAGACTTCTATGTTACGGTATGTGATATGTTGCTGTATTAAGAGAAAAGTTCAATACTCGTTTGGCAGAGCAACGAAGGCAACACAATAAATATAACAAGATTGAGTCATAACTTGTTCTGGCTATAAAAGACCTAATAAAGTACGAAGAACACATGTTCTTATAGAACGGAATCTCTAACCGAAATGTTTCATTATTTTTCTTATATTTGAATCATTGAAATTTTTTATTTTCTTTACATTGTACTTCAATTATGTTCAATTAAAAAAGTAGTTACACAATTAATTAATGAAGCTTAGTGTTCCTTTCCAGCGCCGTGGTTATATGAGACGGAAGCTGTTGCTTAAGATGGAATCTAAGCCGCTACTCGAATCTGCATCCGAAGCAAGTACCATCACCGAGTAACGCACACAGAAAGACATTTGGCCACAAATGGAACACAAAATTAGTCACTACTGAATAACATGAAACAAGATTTTGAAAGGTTTTCCTGTATTGCAACATTTTGATTTTCAATTGTATTTAGTAATAATTTCTTTGTACACAAATCATAAAAATCGTAAGGCAGATTTCCATCAAGTCCTGGTCCGCAACAAAGGCCTGGTCACGAGCAATTTTAATAGGGAGCAAATTAGTATTTACGTAAGCTACATAACCTCGTTTATTACTTGTCAATATACCAAAAATTCACATAATATTGTGAAGCCATATGTCAGTAATACAATATTTACCTACAAACACAAATGTAAAACGAAAGATAAAGACTATATCTTTATTTCAGACATAAATTTTGCTTTGAAAATAAAGATTTGCACTTTCCACAAGCAATATGAATATCAAAAACTCGTTGTCGATCTGGTTGATGTAAACGGTTAACATTCTCTTTCGTAATCAGAAAGTACTAAATTTTAATCTTGAGACCAAGAGAGGATTTTCTAGCATGTTTCCTCATAGCTTCTAGATGAATGTTAGGATAGTACTTGTAAATATGTATATGACTTGCTAGACTTTTCTTCTGATACTTTCTTTCCTTTTATAATTGTTATTAATGTTTTCATTATAAAAGAGTCTCACCCATTTATATTTGGGAGAATAAATAAATAAATAAATAAGCACATTTGAGGACAGTGCAGTGGGGATTCGAATTACTGTAAGTCCATTGGTCAGATTTTCGGTGTTATTCCATTGTTATCTTGTATCTATTAGTAATTTTAAGTGGATATGAAGTGAGTCAAGTAAATACATTTATGGATGTTTACTTGAGCATTGATATTTTCTATGTGCAAAAATGCGTTGAATTCACTAAGAATAGTAAAGCACTAGTTGTATACAAGTGATGAAAATAAAATAAGCATTTTTCTCTTTTTGTTGAATTTTATATTAAAAAAAGAAAAAGAAAGAACCAAAAAGCGCGTTATTTTTAATTTGAAGTATATTCTTTTGAAAATGTTTTCCATCGTTCAAGCTTTGCTTTTAGTATTCGTAAATTTGATTCAAATACTCAGTGAGCAGAACAGTATGTTTATCGTAAAAAATATTAACGTGTAAGTTTCGCCTACTACCACTTTGGTTTCATAGTATCCGATGAAGCCGAAGTGGTTAGATGGCAAAACTGTCACACGTTAATAACTTTTTACAATAAATGTGTGTTGTTTTGCTCAGCGAGTAGTGTAAATCAAATTCTTTTGAAAATTAATTATTCATATCTTTTGATACGAAAAGAAATGGTTTACCAAAGAACAGTCGTTAGTAAACCTTGATAATTCACATTCAATTAATTTTCTTAATAGCTTTGAATGATTGAAACAATTTGAGAAGCTATTTCGTAATATAAAGGGAATACGCTATAATATAAATGGAATACTTACATCAAACTGCCATTAACCGGTAACTTTTAGTTGGTTAGTTGGTTGCTTTGGAGTTAAGAGTCTCTTTTTTAGTACCAAGTCAATGTGAGAAAAGAGCCTGCAGCTGAACAGAACATACAAACCATATGAACCCTGACAATCATGCCCTCTCCCCCAACTATTTTGCTGCCATGGAGTTCCTCAGAAATTCTTCAGAAAGGAAATAACATAGCTTGTTAGCGATTTTTTGGTCACTCTTAGGCTTAAATTTCGTTATAAACACAAAACAATGTGCATTTAAAGGCGTTTATGTTCTCCAAATTTCGTAGAAAATAATACACCTAATTCAAGATTTAGTAAACAATTATGTAAATTCTGAAATGTATACCTTTGCTGTCTTTAATTAAACAGTAAGTAATATTTCAACTAGTAATAAGATTAATGAAGTGCCTGATAAGCTAAATAATTTGCACTGACTACATAAATGCATTTAGTACTCGGTTCTATGTTCGATGGGAGTCAATCCATGAAAAAATGAAATCTTCAAGTTTAACGTCCCACGGTTATGCCGGTTAGGCTAAAGGAGACGGTGATAATGAGAAATGAGTGAAATGGTGGTATGATGAAAGTGGGAGGAAACGGGAGAACCCCGAGAAAACCCACGAGCACGGTGTCCACACGGCGCGAGCTGGGATCGAACCAGGGACCCCAAGCACAGGAGGTGAACGCTCTACCACTGAGCTACCGCGCCCCCTGGTAGTCAATCCAGTTAATGTTAACTTTCGAAGCATAACTGCGGCCTACAATATATTATCAAAATAAGCAATAAGAGATTAGCAAATAAAATTACATCTGTCACCTACCTAAAATTGCACCTTCCAAAAGAAGAAAAACTGCTGTAATTGTTTTAATAAGTCCTTCACATTTACCAAAGTAATGATCTCCTAATGATTCTTTTGCAGCACTTTTGCATGTAGCCTCCACGGCACCTTCACCCAGACCAAACAGGGCAGAACCAAATGTCAACCACTCTTGAGATTGTGCCATAGACATCACTAGAAGAAATTTGAGATTTGATTAACAATTTCTAATATTATTTTGTGAACATCTAGTACTATATTTTTCAACAAATCTAATAATGTAAACTAAAATTACAATGCTTTAATTAGGAAGGTGTCAACGTACTTCATTCTTTGTAGAGAGACCGTTCTTGATTCAGTAAGCATAAAAATTGGAAATATGATAAAGATTTACTATTTTTTACATAGTAGGAGATTTACTATTTTCTTCTTCCTGGGAGAACTTATCAAAGAGAGAGAGAGAAAAAAAGAATCGATAAGTATGTTTTCGAGATATTTTATTCTAGATTTACAAAAAAAAAAACAAAACAAACAAAAAAAAAAACAAACTTTAAACATGTACAACAGGTAAAAAGAAGAATTCGCATATTCTCTTTAAAGTTCTGCAATATATATTAACAAAAACCACTAAATCGATAACTACAGAGAGAGAAAGAGAGAGATAATAGTGAAATAAAAAAGAATTTGGTACGTAAACAACAGAAAGGTAAAAGAAGAAGAAATAGAACTCATATTTTATGCACTACGTACGGCATAACTTTCATCTGTGTAAAGATCATACAACATTTCACATTTCTTCAACTAAAAGATTTAAAAAAATGCTGCATTGTACACATTCTCTCATCTTGTGAGGACTTAATGTCGGTAAATTCAAGTGGAAGTAGGTTTTCCGTATTTTGTTCCGTTTCAAAAATATTTGAGATCCCAACGTTATATGAAACACTCTTCACATTCATATTTAAATACACTGTCAATTATCATGCTCACAGGATCATACACTCTCTATACAGAAAAGGTAAACCTGCCATATTTTTTTCATGAGAATACAGGGCACCTTCGATCTTCCCCAGCACAAACTTTCCTACACAAGCCATTGAACTGTAGCGCTGGTTATGAACAACATTATAATAAGCGAAAGTTTCCTAAGCTGCAGATACTTTTCTCTCTTCGTTCCCTGCAATTAATTATACGGAGTGAAGATATTTACAATCCAGCTACAAAAGAATCACCTTAAAAATATCAAGTGACGTCTTATCAAAATGCTTTACTTGAAAACAATATGCAAATAATCTCGTTTTATTGAAATCAGTGATAAAATCTACCTTCAATATTCTTTGCGAGTTTAGCAATATTTATTTACATGACTGTATTTGCCAAAATTACGTTTGTCAGTTTAATCTGATGAAAACTTAGCTGATTTTTCTTCTTGCGTCGTGTTTGTATGTGTGCTCGATTTACATATTTCTAAGGACTAGACTAAAGCACAATTCTGTGCTCCCATCCTCTCAAAAAGATTATTTATAATTCTTTTTAACTTAACTAATGTCTTGCTGGAGTAAAAGCCACTCGTGTTCCCTGTGCTTGTAGTTGTAGAAGCACCAGTAGTGTAGCCAGGATGTGTGTTTGGGGGGGGGGGGGCAAGTGCTGTTATAGGTACATATAGAAAAATTACAAACAAAGAATATATAAACATAAAAATATATAAAAAAATACAAACATCAAAGTACCAAAGTACATTGTCGGACCTCTTTGGGGGGGGGCCTGGCCCTCCGGGCCCCCCTTCCCTACGCCACTGAGAAGCACTCAATGTTTGCTTCTTTTTTGGTGTTGGAAAGTGACCGAGTTCCCACCACGTGCAATGGAAAAAGTAACATTGCAAATTTTGCAGTCAACTTCAGAGTTCAACTTCGTTGCTTTCAGAAAATGGTACTTTTCCTTCAAATTGAAAGAATACGTGCCTTTCAGTTTAGGCATTCTTGTTGATACAAAATTGGAACACTTCACTTGTGATGTATTATCGACAGATCAGCTCATGCACTTTATCAGAGCTTGCAGATCCCTTGATTGTTAATGGATAACTGCAACTCTGCGCTGCTAGTCTATTGGCTTGCTTGGTATTAAATCAGAGAGGTTGGTATGGTAACTTGCTTGAAGCTGTTATTACAGCTCATTGTTCATACACTAATTACAGGATTTCCGGTCCCGGATTCCCATTTGCTACATCGTACCTGTGAGAAAGTGGTTTTTCTTCCATGGTAAGAATTTAAACAAAGACAAGAAATCGCTTATCAGTTGAAAATGACTTGACAATCTGCATCACGAAGATTAAACCAGACATTGCTAGACTAGTGATATCACACCATGTTTAGGTATCTCATTAGCTTTCAATTTTAATTGTTTTTCAATTTGCAGGTTTTGTTGCACTTGTATTTTTCTGGTATTTCAATATGCAGTTCTCATTAGTTTCATACCGTATCTCTTTCATTTAAATTGATTTTTAAACAACTCTGATCCCGTTGAAAACGTTTAGTAGATCTATTTTTTGTTGTTCTTCACAGTAGCGTTTATGTATAAAAATAAAAATATGCCTATCAGAACAACATTCAAATTAATGTTTAAAAATATTTTCCGGCAGTAGACTCTAATTGTATTTATCTCTTCCATTTATCTTCGCGACCCTCATGAAACCCTCTCGTGACCCTTTTAGGGGCCGCGACCCCCAGGTTGAGAAACCCTGATCTAGGTGGATAGTATCCAATCGAATTCCATACATGTTCAATTGGGAACTGATCTAATGATCGTGGGGACAAGAGAGACATCCCATGACTTGTAAAGCATGTTGGGCAACACTCATGATGGGTGAGCAGGCACTGTCCTGTTCAAAAGTATGTTTTTCAGATGGTGCTGGAAATGCAACAAAATGGTTTAGATAATGCTCTGAATGTGTACTGTACTCAACATTCAATGCAAGAATACCAGAGGCTAACGGTATATGTAGACTACTACATATCTGTACACCATGATCAGGCCCATATTTAGGTAAGTGCTATTCTGTCCTCTAGCACAAGGCGGCAGAATTTAGGGGGTGGCAAAATTTTGGATTTTTTAAGATTCACAAAAAAAGTAGTATTGACCTTTAAAACTAGCAATCCGCAGAGTTCCGCGCAAGTGCGATAAAATGTGTTAATGCGTTTAATTCGCTCTAATTACAGTAGTTACTAATTAGAGCTTTTGTGATTATTTTAAAAAGTTATCCTCTCCCATCTCCAGCCCAGGAGGTGAGGATGAACTTGAACATCATGAAAACTGATACCGTTAAACTCAGCGACCTCGAAAACTATGAATTCAACACTAATATCTGTCGTTGTCGATTATTTTTAAAATCTCGCCCCCCTCCCTGGGAAGTGGAGTATGACCTTGAATTCGAATTAGATTGTAACTGTCACTATTCATCTCAACGATCCAAAATCTATGAATTCAACTCTAATATTGGTCGTTTTCGATTATTTTTAATATGCCTTCATGTTATTCTTATGGGAACTTTGCACCCCCATATCTCAGTTCATAGCTGGAACAGATCATTTCTCTGAGAACTTTAAAACATATTAAAATTTCATGTTTCTCTGTATTATGGTTCTCGAATTGAAAATCGCTACATACATGCAGACAAACAGCTTATTGTATTATTAATATAGATGTTATTAAATCATTATTGACGATGAATAATGTAAACAAATTTTTTTTCTATCAGTTATCACCAGTAATTATTGGTGTTCCACAGTGACGTCCACCAATGGTCACCTACCTTCAGACACAACACCACATCATAATCATCATCGAGAGATTAGACCATTTAAAATTACGTTGTAACTTTTGTAACTTGTAATACCTAAACTGCTAGTCAACAAGAGCTGGTATGTTTGCAAAACCACGGCTTGTTTCCTTGTTTGAAACATAAGTTTCTACGCGGGGGGGGGGGGGGGGGAGCAATTATTTATGGCACAGGGGCGCACAATATATAAATACGGTCTGACCATGATACTTCGCATTTGTATTTGTATTACTATCGCATGCATTGTGTAATGTGCCGCTCAACTGGTTGGCGTCATACATATAAACAACTCCTCTTAATATTTGCATGGTACGAAATTTCAGTGCTTTGTATCTATTAGTTTAAAAGTTACAAGGGTGTATTAAGATAAATAGTCCACCCTGATATACCGGTATATCAAACAAAAAGAATCAAAAAGAAGAGAAAATTAAAAGTAAAATAAATAAAAATGGAGAAAATAAAAAAAAAAACTACAATTTGCATGAGAAACATAGGAAAATAACAGATAATATGTGGAGCTCCAAGGATGTTACAAAGGTACAATGTAAGATAAGATAGAGGAATATTTTAGTTAGCTATTGAGTAAGTGTAGTGTTTAAAATAAATAGTGAATTGATCACAATAGCAGGTGGATTATTATAGAAAATTATGTAGCGCGAAACTTCTAATATATAAATATCACCTAACATTATTGAAGTTGTTAGCTTGAAACGTTAAAGATAGGTGGGACATGTTACTATGTTGCTCGTACAGCGAATTTTCCCTCGTACTAGAACTCCATTTGGAAAGCCTTTTAGGTAAGAGTTCCATGAATAGGCCTTAAAATGGTGGGGAGATTATATAAAACAGGCCTTTAAGGAAGTAAAGTGGATCCATCCCAACTGGATTGATATGGGACAAAATAAACTTCTTTTCTCTATGACTATGAATCCTTTTGTTAGTTATTACGCAAAGTAATAACCTTTTAGTACTTGAATATACACTGCCCAGCCAAAACATTGTGACTGCTTACTACTTTTTAAATGAAGTCGTTGAGCTGAGTAAAAGATCCCACACATAACAGAATCGCCCGCCTAGCGGTGACAGAGATCTTACTTGATCGGTCAGTGCGACGCTTATGCGCAGAATTTGAAAGGCCGGCGATATATTAGAATGTGATAAAAGCCAGATTGTGATGGGCGAGAGTTGCAACCGAGCATCTCGGAAACAGCGCCATTTGTCGGGTATTCGTGAAGTTCTGTGATTTGTGCCTTCCAAAAGTGTGAAAAGGAAGGCGAAATCAGCATCAAATGCCAAGGCGTGGGGCGGCCATATCTCATTAAAAATGTCGGACGTCATAAATGTCGAGGTTGTTACAAGACAGGGTGCAAATTGTGGCACAATTAACAACATACTTTAACAGTGCACAAGGCATCAATGTGTCTGCGTACACAGTTCATTGTACATTGTTACATATGAATCTCCACAGCCGACGTCCCACATGCGTTCACCTCTGGTGCATGGGGTCCTGGGTACGATCCCAGCTCGCGCCAAGTGAACTTCGTGGTGGACAAACACCGTGTGCGTGGGTTTTCTTGGGGTTCTCCCGTTTCCTCCCACTTTCCTCATTCCACCATTTCGTTCATTTCTCATCATCACCATCTCCTTTAGCCTAGCCGGCATAACCATGAGACGTAAAACTTAAAGAATTCGACGGAAATATCCACGATAAATCACTCTAAATAAAAATGCAAACGATTAAAACATGTTTGTTATTTGTTTAAGCAGATTATGAATCTATGCAGATGATATAAATATCCTACTGCTCAAAGTATTTTGTCATTTTTTATATCATAAGTTACCGAAGGACCAACATTGAAATCATTCATTGTAAAGTTTCTGCTATCGCTTTTTTTTTTTAAAGACGATTAATTATCTCTAGTTTTTGTTGTATAGTGAAGGTCACATGATTAGGCTTATTAGATTTATTAGTATTTGAGGAGCTCATGTTGGGCTTCGAGAACATTTTAGAGTACAGCACACTGTATGCATATAATTGTAATATTGTGCAAATGTGATAAGTAACTCGCTAGAAAATGTAAAACACTGTGCTAGAGCAAAAACTGACAGTCAAGATAGACACTGAGGGAACTAAAAACACTTGCAACGCAGTAGTGAGACCTAACGGTCTAAGTAAGGAAACGTCTGAATTCACACACACACACACACACACACACACACACACAAATTGGAACGTGAGTAGTTCGATCGATGCTGGGTTACAGAATGCTCCGAACCGTAGAATCCAGGATTAAAGAGCGTATACTAGGTATAGTATTGATAAAAGATAACATTCAACAGGCGCAGCTTGTCGCCTTAGATCGCATGGTTGTCCAATTTATTTTTATTTATTTGTTTATTTGTTCGTTTATAGTTAGGATTTTTTAATAAATTACTTTAATAAAATACTTTGTAAATCAATTAGATTCTTATTCGGTCCATTTCAGTAGAAATAAAACTTTAAATTGTTATTGTGTTTGAACCTTAGAAATATGTGTTAGTTTGTCTTGCTGTATTAGAATTATACTTTCTTTTATAATAATGTAGATAGTTCACGGTTTTGAAAACCCTTGTGTATGTGATAGAAATACTTTTTATTTTATTCGTATTTTATTAGTCTTGATTTCATGTTTTATGAAAATATCCTTTATGTAAATCGTAACTCTAGTGATATAAATTAGTGAATTTCTTTATATTCCAACTTATAGTAACTATCTGTATTGAAATTAACACACGCGTATATTGAATTTATAAAATTCAACCACAGTAATAATAACTTACTTCCTACAAATACTTACAGTAAAAACTTACTGAAGTAATGAGGCTTCCAAGAGTATACAAATATTTTCTTCTTTTTCTTAATAACTTTGAAAACCAAGGCGAAATTACCATAAAGCACAGCCACGAAAATCCAGCCACAGAGATCAAAAATGCAGATTCTTGTTCATTGCAGTTAATTTGTCTACCCTTGGCTGGCATCAAGACAGTAAATCCCAAAAGGGAGAGCTTTCTCGCCACGTAAATTAGTAAAACGGGATAGAAGCGCCTTTGTTTAGCCACTGACAATGGAATAACTTCAGAGAATAAAGTACTTACTGAATTCCATAAAGATAAAAAAGAAAATGTTGATCTGCGTTTTGACCAATAGTTTATATCACTTATATCACTTTCACCTGTATCAGAGGTTACAGATACTAAACGATCCCTAGATGTCACTGATCCATGTTCGGAAATGCAACCATCGTCGTAGCTATCTGGAGGTCTCAGATACTTTTCATTGAAACTTTGGAAAGCATTAACTGTTTCTTGACTACAATCTATCCAGTCACCATCTGAGTCTACATATCCTTCAGTAAACGGATCATCCTCAACATAAAAAGAGCTTCTCACAGTATAGAAGTCTTCATCTGAACTAAGCGCAGAACACGCTTCTGGTGTTAACAACTCTTCTTCTTCTTTATCACTGTTCATGTCTTTGCTTTCGTATTCTTCATCTTCTTCAAGATCTTCATCTTCCTCAATAATTCGCGGCAAGATTTCTACACCTGCATGATTTTTTCGACGAGAATTAGGTGAAGAAATATCTGTAAATGGATTTCGAGCTGGATTTCTCCAAACACTACATTGTAGATCATTCATTTTAAAAGCACTTGTTCTCCATTTCAACAGTCCATTTGGAGTTTCATCTGTGAGTGTGTCAGTGTCATCACTGATCATTGTATATGTTCTCGGCCGTCCTTGAATTAAAACTTCTTCACGAACACATGGTTTTCTCTTAAAGAACATAGCACCGATGAGAGTTTGAAGCACAACACACGCATGTAAAACAGGAGCTTCACTGTATGTGAAACCTTTAATAATAGCTAATAAAATTAGGGGGGTCACAAATTGTCCTAAAGCTGCTCCAGCATGGCATATTGCACGCACAATACCTCTTTTGTTGATGAAATGAGTGTCGACCATAATTTCAGCTTGCGTCATGACTATACTCGCACCCAATCCTAGAAGTACAGAAAGCAATCATCAGTTCAAACATTATCTCAATGGATTCGTTTTAAAATGCAAAATGAAAAACAGAATATTACTAGTATAAATATGTATCAAAAACGTATAAAACTGATTAGCTATCTCACATATCAAAATTTAGCACTACACAACACAGATTAACTATATAACACTGTATATAAGCATATGTTGGTATTAAGAAAGTATTTGGACATAAAATGATTTAAGTATTGTATTATATCTAACTTGACATAACTAACAAGGTATACGAAGAACAATTCTCAATAAAAAATGTAATTACGAAACTTAGATTCCCGACAGTTTACAATAAACTAATAATAATAATAATAATAATAATAATAATAATAATAATAATAATAATAATAATAATAATAATAATAATAATAATAATAATAATAATAATAATAATGTTTATTTCTGTGGCATGAACAGCCTAACCGCAAAAATACAACACTTTATCAGACAAAATTAACACATACTTGCGTACAATGTAAGCTACCTACTAAAACAATAAAACATAATGACAAAATAAAACAATATCGGATTAATAATTCCTTGTCAAACTTAATACCAAATATTGTTAGTCTCAAAATAGATACTTCGTCAAAAATACTAAAAATAATATTTGTCAAACTCTAAAATTCATGTTTCTATACTGATAAAAAATACATTAAACTAAATTAAAAGAATTGGTCAACCTTCTTAAAATTACAGATTTTGGATTCAAAGGAACTAATGTTGGTCTATTTCTCGTATTATACATTGGTACTCTTATACCTATATTATGCAAGCAATATTCACTATTCTGTATTGTCTAGTATTTTCTCAATAAAATCTCTCTATAAGTTTTCTTTTGTCCCTCAATGCCTGTAGTCCCCAAAATTAATTCCAGTATTCATAAATACGTGAGTAGTAATGTCTATTCATTTTATGACATAGTAAGCTAATAAAACATTTTTGTACTGACTCAGTTTTGTTTGCCAATGTTATACCTATATTATTCCAAATAACTACACCAACTCTAACCTTGATCTTGCAAGCATCTTGTATAAATGAAACGAAATGAAATTTTGAGTTTTACGTCCCACGGTTATGCCGGGTAGGCTAAGGGAGACGGTGATGAGGAGTAATGAATGAAATGGTGGAATGAAGAAAGTGGGAGGAAACGGGAGAACCCCGAGAAAACCACGCACACGGTGTTTGTCCACCACAAAGTTTACGTGGCAAGAGCAGGGTTTGAACCCGAGACCCCTAGCACCAGAGGTGAACGCTCTACCACTGAGCCACCGCGGCCCACACATCTTGTATAAATATGCATATGAAATCCTTTTATCTTTCTCGTCCCTTGAATTATATCATTTATGTGATAGGTAAATTTCACATTTCTGTCAAAAACTATACTCAAATCTTTAATCTGTTCGGCTTTATGCAATGTAACTTCATTAACTACATATTTGCTCACGTAGTATTGGGTTTTGTTAGTGTATGATATGTATGATAGTGTTAATAATAATAATAATAATAATAATAATAATAATAATAATAATAATAATAATAATAATAATAATAATAATAATAATAATAATAATAATAATATCATCTCAAGGATATTGACAAGTCTGCGCTGATCGTTTTTACAGATAATTGAACAATAAACATACTCATCGCTCAATAGTCTTCTGGAAGGTTTCTATTAATACTTGAGACAAAGCCATGGTCCATTCTCGTAAGGACAAAAGTGAGTTAAAAATGCAGATTATGAGGTAAAAGACAAGATTGAAACGAAAACTCCACCACAGCCCACTTCATCCATTAAAATTTGTAATTACCATTTACAAATAACCTTTTTCAGTTGTAACTATGAATATTTTTATAAGCACCCTACCTGTTAAATGCTTCTTGGTTTGCAAGCGGCATTAATTCTCTGCATGTTAAACAACTTATCTCATTTATTTTCATTTTCAGGTTAACCTATCAGTCAATCACTCATCCTTCCGTTACAAAAGTAAACTGTTATTCAGTTATATTTGAGTCAGTTCTCTCAAATTTTCCTCGATAGTGAGGTTCCTATTATTAAAAGTTATATTCACTACGTGTGATGTGTTTGTTATCCCCATGTTTTAATCTTCTTTCTGGTGATGACTTGTAAAAGGGAGGTAGGACTATTATGAATTTAATATCTGCTTTTGAGTGTGTAAGAGAAGATACATCTTCATAGAGAAGAAGGATTAGTTACTTCAATGTTGTTAAGATGTAAGACTGCAACTGTGCATTAATCTATTTTGGCTAGTACCTGGGAGAATGTTTGGTTTTATATGTATATATAGGGTGTTTCAAAACAACACCGACAACGTTTGGGAGGTGATTCCTGACACCAAGATAAGACGAAAAGTAGAGACCAACCTGGGTGCACAAATACTTCCTTTTGGAGTTATAGGCTGCCGAAAACATGAAAAAATGAACTTTAAAGTGTAATAGTTCCAATACTGTGGGACCTATCATAGTTGGATCAAGACTTCACTTAGGAATTGGTATGTGCCCTATCCAAATATCCATGTTTCACAATCCTGCGGTAGTGCAGCAACAATTTTTATAGAGGTAGTTGGTGAGTACTTCAAATTATATGCTCGTACCCAAACAACCTCTACAAAAATTGTTGCGTGAGTACCTTAGGATTCTGAAAAATGTACTTTTGGATAGAGCACATATTAGTTCCTAAGTAAAATCTTACCCGACTACAGTAGGTCCCATAGTTTTGGAGCTATTGACCTTTAAAGTTCATTTTTTCATGTTTTCGTCAGCCTATAACTCCGAAAGGAAGCATTTGTGCACCCAGTTGGTCTATACTTTTCGTCATATCTTGGTGTCAGGAATCACCTCCCAATGTGTGTTTGTGTGTTTGTGTGTGTGTGTGTGTGACGGCTGACAGTTTTCATACCATAATTGTGTGTATGATCACTCATAACTTCAGAACAAATGCACTAATTTTGTTCATCTTCTTTTTATTTGAATGAGTATGCTTTCACGGTAGTTTCGCATAAATTTTATTAGGATCTGACGGTAGACTTTGCAGCTAAAGCATGAAACTCTTCAACATTTGATACTGTTAATATCGAAATTAACTGCTTTCACAGTTTACATGTTCACGCGTAACCTCAACATAGATGTACCGATCCTGATTATTAACTTTTAGCTTTATAGAATACAGGGAGTCCATAAAGTCCTGCAGGAATATAAAACTCTACAACTTGGAAATTACGTAATGTATTAACAAATACTTTTTGGTGTACTTACAGAAAGGTTCAAAGTTTTGTTTCAGCTAGTTAAGGTTCATCACCAAACCTTCAATTGTGCACCATTCACGTCCAAACACTCTTGCAGTCTTTTTGGAAAACCAAGAATTACATGTTGGCGGTGCTCGTCTGGAATGTTCAAAATCACATCAGTTATTTTGTTCTTGAGATCGTGCAGAGTAGCTGGCTTCTGCGAATTCACCTTGGTCTTCACGTGTCCTCACAGCCAGTAATCAGAAGGCGACAAATATGTTAATCTTGCAGGCCAAGGTGTGGGTCCTCTTCGGCCAATCCATCTCTCCTTAAATTCTTCGTTAAGAAACTATCGAACTTGAAAGGCGTAGTGCGGCGGTGCCCCATCCTGTTGCATGTGGACCTCATTAAGGATGCCTAACCTAGTAAGTTCTGGCAAAAGGAATGTTTGTACCATGTTCAGATAATTTTTACCATTTACTGTCTCTTCCTCGAAGAAAAAGGGCCGATAATGTGGTCCACTGAAACAGCACACCACATTACTACTTTGGGACTACCCCGCTTGTGCTCCTCGAATTCACGTGGATTTTCCACCCCCCCCAAATTCGGCAGTTGTGCCTGTTCACTTTTCCCACACATGAAATGTGGCTTCATCTGAAAACAGAAATCGAGACAGAAGGTCACATCTTCTTGTAAGCGGGTAAGCATTGACTCACAGAATTCCATTCTCATCTCACAGTCATCCTCTATCAGCTAGTGCACAAATTTTAACATATAGGGCCGGACATTCAAATTCTTGCATACGATCTTGTGTAACGTTGACTTCGGTATTCCCAGTTCCAATGACCTACGTTTAAGCGTTTTCATTGGACTCCTGGCTAAGCTGTCCTGCGACGTATGAATCACATCGTCACTCGTTCCTGGCCTTCCACTGCGTGGTAAATCTGACATACTTCGCGTTTCTTTGAACTTCTCGTACCACCTCTTGATACTTATTTCTGCTAAGGCTGTTTTCCTATACGTTGTTTGGAACTTTCTCCGCACTAAACGCAAGATTTTAATTCCGCAAACCATAAAACACATTGTGACTTTTCTTCAATAGACGCCATCTTAAGTCACGTGATTACCAGCGCAAACGTCATCGAGCATTGTGGCCAGAACAAAACTTAAAACTTCCCTTATTCCAACCCCAAAAATTTATACACTTAAACGTAACTGTTTCCAAGTTATAGAGTTTTACTTTCCTGCAGGACTTTATGGACTCCCTGTATACTTTCTCGCAGATCTCATACAAATGTTGTCAGGATCTGATAACAGTAATTGGACTATGGAACTCCTCAATAGCTGATAGTGTTAATACCGTGAGTCCGTTCACGTATAATTCCGTAATGTGTAGTCCCATTTTAATATATATATGATGATGCATGTTAGACAGCCCGACCCATTTTATAGAAAATCAGTATACTACTTTTAGTTTAGGTGTTTATCTAAACTACTGGGTTAACGAAATGGTGGAAAACTAAATAAATTTTAAACGAAAATAACCGACTTCCAAAACGCACTAAAAAGTAGAAAATCAAAACTTTTCTAAAGAAGAATCAATGTTACCCGACTTTAATAACAGCTTCAATATATGGAAAATAATAAAAGCGCTAGAAAGCAGAAAACAATATATATATATATAACAATATATATATATATATATATACGAAAATCAAAAGTCTTGAGAATGCCATGTGGAAACGCGCCGTTACGGGTCAAAGTAGAATAAAGAGAACTTGAAGAGGTCGATCACTTCAAGTATCTGCGAAATATTTTGAAGAGAAACGTTTACTGTACCAAGGTCAAGAATTGCCATAGCCAAAGAAGTATTTAACAAGAAAAGATCACTCTTAACTAGCAGGTTGGACTAAGGAAGAAGTTGGTCAAGTGCTATATATGGAGCACTGGACTGTATGAATCAGAGACTTGGACATTACGGAAGTTAGAGAAGAAATATTTAGAGAGCTTCGAAATGTGGTGTTGGAGGAAGGTGGATAAAATAAAATGGACACAGAGAGAGAGTAACAAACGAAGATGTTTTAAAACGGATAGGAGAGAAGAGAACGCTTTTAGCCAGCATCCTTCGTCGGAAGGCCAATTAAATTCGACATACCTTGAAAAGAAATTGTCTTTTTCATAGTGCCATAGAAGGGAAGATGGAATTAAAGCAAGAAATAGGAAGGAGAAGAACACAGCTGATCGATGATTTGAGAAACAGAAGAAAACATTGAGAGTTAAAAGGGGAAGCTAAAGATCGAGAAACGTAGAAGAAACATTTCCAGGTCCAAACCTTAAAAAAAAAAAAAAAAAAAAAAAAAAAAAAAAAAAAAAAAAAAAAAAAACCCTCAAGACCTGCCAAAAGGCAGAATACTTAATAATAATAATAATAATAATAGAGAGTGAGTTATTAGTGACTCGAGAAAACATGGTATGTCACATTTTGTAAATTTGGAGTAAACTGGAAAAGAAAGGTTCAAGATTCCCACGCAATTCAATGCAGTGACACATACCAAACAAATTTCCCGTGCCATCTGCGATACATTTCCAAAATAATATTACCAACATACTGTTCTATGGTTAAACCCCAACCCATTCCACATAATAACTCAATTTTACTAGAAGTGGTGCTTATCATTATGTTCGCCCTTTCAGCTCATATATATACAGGGTGTTTCAGATAAAACGTCCAGTGCTTATAAATCCGAAACGGCTGAGAATAAAAAGATGAAACAAAAACTGAGATAGGAAAATGTCATAGGACGCATCACATGATGTTGTTGTGGTGACCCCCAGGGCCCTCCTTCAAGGGGGCCAGGGCCCAACTTCAAATTTTCAAATAGGAACATGTATTGAATCATACCTCATTCAATAGTACTTGAAAAACGAAACAACTTTTGTAGGAAACAATTTTCGATTTGGGGCACCGTTTTCAAAATGGCCGCAAAAAGTGGGTCCTATATCAGATGAAACGTCCAGTGCTTATAAATCCGAAATGGCTGAGAATAAAAAGATGAAACAAAAACTGAGATAGATAAATGTCATAGGGCGCATCACATGGTGTTGTCATGGTGACCCGCAGGGCCCTCCTTCAAGGGAGCCCAGGGGCCAACTTCAAATTTTCAAATGGAAACATGTATTGAATCATACCTCATTCAATAGTCCTTGAAATACGAAACAACTTTTGTAGGAAACAATTTTTGATTTGGGGCACCGTTTTCAAAATGGCCGCAAAAAGTCCTGTATCAGTTTGAAGTTGGCACCTGGGCCCCCTTCACGGAGTTTCCTGAGGGTCACCACAACAACACCACTTGATATGCTTTATCATCGTTTCTATCTCAGTTTTTGTTTCATCTCTCTATTCTCAGCCGTTTCTGATTTAGGCCTATAAGCACTGGACGTTTTATCTGATACAGGACCCACTTTTTGCGGCCCTTTTGAAAACGGTGGCCCAAATCGAAAATTGGTTCCTACAAAAGTTGTTTCGTTTTTCAAATACTATTGAATGAGGTATGATTCAATACGTGTTCCCATTTGAAAATTTGAAGTTGGCCCCTGGGCCCCCTTGAAGGAGGGCCCTGGGGGTATTCACAACAACACCATGTGATGTGCCCTATGACATTTTCCTATCTCAGTTTTTGTTTCATCTTTTTATTCTCAGCCATTTCGGATTTATAAGCACTGGACGTTTTATCTGATATAGGACCTACTTTTTGCGGCCATTTAAAAACGGTGCCCCAAATCGAAAATTGTTTCCTACAAAAGTTGTTTCGTTTTTCAATACTATTGGATGAGGTATGATTCAATACATGTTTTTATTTGAAAATTTGAAGTTGGCCCCTGGGCCCCCTTGAAGGAGGGCCCTGAGGGTCACCACAACAACATCATGTGATGCGCCCTATGACATTTTCCTATCTCAGTTTTTGTTTCATCTTTTTATTCTCAGCCATTTCGGATTTATAAGCACTGGACGTTTTATCTGAAACACCCTGTATATGAATATTTGTTAATCAGTCTGTCTATATTGTTATTCGTTTTATGTAATATGTTTACGACATTTGTGAGTATACTTTTGGAACCATTTAGAAATTAAGGAAATAACATTTTCACTTCTAACATGAATATTCATTTCCGTACTTACAATATGAACCTATTTGAAAAATGAATGTTATTTCATATATGCCTCTAATTTATGTAGCACTAGTAAACTAACTTGTATAAGCTATTCAGTGTTTTTCATTGTGTCTGACTGGTTTACTAGCTAACTACATTAATGTTCATGCTGTTCACCAACTTTATTATTATTATTATTATTATTATTATTATTATTATTATTATTATTATTATTATTATTATTATTATTATTATTATTATTATTATTATTATTATTATTATTATTATTGATAGATACAGTTTTCTATGAATGTTCTTGTTATTCCCTGAATTTTTCCCCTTCATAGAAAACAGGTTGAACATTGTTCAATCATGCCAATGTTTTCAGCTTGTGCCCACTCTTCCTGATGGAGCATAGATTAAAATATTCTTCTGCTTGTATAGTTGAATTATGTTGAATCTTTCGTTTATATCTTTTTCTTTTTAAAAAAGGAAAGTACAAGAAATAACTGCGGATAAGTATAAAAAAATAATCAGAAACAGGCAACATTGTATTAACGTGAAATGAAAACCATTCCCTGTTATATAAATAAGGAAAAAAAATTGACGTTGTGTTTAGAGAGACACCAGAAGTAAAAATCTTATTTCAGAAGTTTATAAATGTTTATAGAGTTATACAGAGGTCTATATTAAATACCAAGTACTTGCGTATTCGCTTCTTGTCAATTTCTGCGTAAGTTAATCGATGAGAATCGAGGTAACAAAGAAACATAGTCAGCTGAAATGTGATTGTTGGCATTGCTAATATAGGAACATAGTCACTTTGAATAATATTGATTTGATGGAATTAAATCAAAACAAATGAAAATCTTCTTTGGCTGTTTGCCATCTTTTCCCAAGTCAACAAAAAATTAAAAATTTGTACATACATTTGCGAGAGAATAGCCTTTTAGTTTAAAGAGAGATGGGACAAAGTTTTGTGAACAAAAGTGTACATAGTGATCGAATAAATTCTAATGGATGGGCAGTGAGGATATTTCTTCTTCTTTTTATTTTAGCTTCGTATTTTATCTCATAATCTTATCTTAGCTTACTTTAGTCCTTACCAGAAGACTTTTCCGAAATACCAAGAGAAACCTTGTATCGTGGCTGACATAAGTCTTTGACCAGGTAATGCCGACCGCTTTGAAACAGGCCGCGGTGGCTCAGTGGTAGAGCGTTCACCTCTGGTGCTAGGGGTCTCGGGTTCAAACCCTGCTCCCGCCAAGTGAACTTTGTGGTGGACAAACACCGTGTTGCTGGGTTTTCTCGGGGTTCTCCCGTTTCCTCCCACTTTCTTCATTCCACCACTTCATTCATTACTCATTATCACCGTCTCCTTTAGCCTAACCGGCATAACCGTGGGACGTAAAACTCAAAATTTCATTTCATTTCGTTTTGAAACAAATGCAGTATGAGGATTAAATCTGTCATATCTGTAGTTTCGTGTGGAGAAGAAACAAACTTGTGAACTAAAGGTTTAAGAACAACCCAAGTTATTAATATAAACTTTACCGAAGATTATTCACTTATATCATCATAAAAGAAATAAGAAAGACATTTTGAATCGAAGAAATATAACATACAACTTTCCAAGCGGAGGCAAAGAAACCTAACGTAACAAGACTAAAGATGAATCGTTTACGCGTTGTGATCGCGGTTCAGTGGTCAAGGCGCTTGATCAGTAATCTGGAGATTCTTGGTTCGAATCCATGTCGGGCTTTTTTTACTTTAGGATTTTTGATGGCGATTGATCGGCGATGACATACGTTTTATTATATTCAGATATTTGAATACTCGGATGTTTCAATACTTGAAATATCAAATCTTTAGGAATAATAGTAATAATAATAATTATTATTATTATCTCGTAGAAGATTAAAAGCTAGAAGCTAATTATCACTCAAGTCATACCTTTACAAGCAGAAACGTGACATTTGGAAAGAATATTTCGGTTTTGTTTAATGTTGCCCATGAGAAGAAAACAAAAGTAGAAACGTTTTAAGTAAAATAACTGTAATAAAAAGAACTGAATATCATTGAACAGTAAGGCAACTTGTAGAATATGCAGATGTAATTATAAAAGCTTTGCTACAAAAATATATACACAGACCATAATTCAGTGAGCTCTAAAATACAAAGTAACAAAATAACGTATAAGATTCAGTATACAGAGCCATTGTTACTTAAAGAGTGGCATACGCTATTTCGAGAATGGAGATAAGACGAGAAATGTTTACGATACTTTTTGTCTCGTCTCGATTCTCATCTCCAAAGCGACACGATAATTTGAGTTAGTCTTGTCCCGTTTCGAATGTAAAATGTTAATTCTCATGTTATTTTGTTTGTTTTAAAAGCGAGATGAGAAATTCCTCTTCTCATGGGCAACATTAACAAAACCGAAATATTCTTTCCAAATGTCACGTTTCTGCTTGTAATGGTATGATTTGAGTGATAATTAGCTTCTAACTTTTAATCTTCTACGAGATAACAATAATAATAATAATTATTATTATTACTATTATTCCTAGAGATTTGATATTTCAAGTATTGAAACATCCGAGTATTCAAATATCTGATATAATAAAACATATGTCATCGCCGGTCAATCGCCATCAAAAATCCTAAAGTAAAAAAAAAAATGCCCGACATGGATTCGAACCAAGAATCTCCAGATTATTGGTCAAGCGCCTTGACCACTGAACTGCGATCACTACGCGCGAAACGATTCGTCTTTAGTCTGGTTATGTTAGGTTTCTTTGCCTCCGTTTGCAAAGTTGTATGTTATATTTCTTTGATTCGAAACGTTTTTCGTATTTCTTTTATGATGCTATAAGTGAATAATATTCGGCGAAGTTTATATTAATAACTTGGGTTGTTCTTAAACCTTTAGTTCACAAGTTTGTTTCTTCTCCACACGAAACTACAGATATGACAGATTTCATTCTCAAACTCTGCATTTGTTTCAAAGCGGTCGCCATTACCTGGTCAAAGACTTATGTCCGCCACGATACAAGTTTACGAAACAATGTGTGTTTTTCGAAGAAAGAAAATTTTTACAAAAAAATACTCGGACAAAAATTGATATCTTATCTTCATTGTAAAGATTATCCAAAGTGTCTACTAAAATTCCACAATGAAATTTCGTGACTTTTTCGTGACCTTTTCTTTATCAAATCATAAATTTTCCCAACATTTTCAAGAGCGAATTAGGCCGAAATTTCATCCATGAGATACAAACGTACTTTGCTTGCGATTTGGTAGCGTCTAAAGCCGACCATAGACATTTTTGGTGTTGAATTTCGATGTTTTATAAAACAAAATATTCCAATCTGTACATACATTTGCACAATTAAAAAAAAATCGTGACCCAAAAGCTAAATTCCGTGACTTTTTCGTGACTTTCATGACCGTTTTCTGATTTCATGACTTTTTCGTGACATTCGTGACTTTCGTGACCGATAGACACACTATTATCTTACTTGCTATACCCAGATATTTTGAAGGGAAATGGTGCCATATTATCGACCAGCTTGCCAAATTAGTGGAAAATAGGCAAATGAAACAAAATTTAAAGAAAATAAATTTACATCTAATTAATATGGTTGAATAAATAGATTTATTAGTTGATTTAATATTCTTGAACGTTGCCACAATTAATACAAAGTAATTTGCTTTACAATATAGTAAGGAGGGTGAGTAGAACAAGATATAACAAATAAAAAAATAAAACTAAATTAGTACATAACTTCATAAAGGCTTGAAGTACTGTATATATTCCAGTAGATCTCTAATAATGTATTTTATAGTATCTAATGAAAAAGCATGTGAGTAATATAACACTTTGACCAAAAAGAAAAAAAAAATCCAAAGTGAAAGTGCGGAAGGTTTACAGAATATGATTGTAAATTTTACTTATTACTTACAACTCATGTTTCAGAATTAAATACAGGGCTATACGTTACTGCTACCCGTGCCTCTCTGCCAACAACAAATACATTTCGAACCTATGCAACGTTTATTATCAGTTATTGGAAGGGATAATTAATCGATCGATTTGTATTTCGGTTCTTTTTCAGCAGCAAGACTGTATAAGATGGGAACTACATTTTAAAGTGAGATCAGAACCACTGTTGTGATTCATTCAATTTAATTTCATTTCTATTGAAAATCGAACTCTGGATCTCATGAAACAAAGATACACGCGCTAATCACTAGTTCAGGGAGGAAGCTAGAAATAAAGCAGAAAAACTAACTAAAATTAAACATAAAATTGAATAAATACGTTCAAATGCAAGTGCTTTTAGAAAAATAAATTTCCACGGAAATTTCGACTTCCTGTTAACCTCCTTAGGTAATACGGTATCTGGCTTCAAAGTTGACAGCACAACAAGAAATTTGATCCAGCCTTGGTTCAGTTGGCTCTCGTCGAAATATAATCTCGAATTTTTTTTTTTTTTTTTTTTTTTTATTACGCCGAATTAAAAACAAAAGGTAAGACTTAGCAACTAACTTCTCTGTGTTATTGTAAGACTTAAAATTTTTGATTCTTCAGTGTATTGTGAATTACTGAGTTCCAAATATTGAGTGCGCTCTTTTTTCTTTCTTTTTTTCTTTTTTTGTTTATTTTCCTTCCCTCACAGAAATCTTGATAAACTATTTTGGTTTGTAAATTATCTCAAAATAACTTCTATATTCCCTTAAAAGTTTTTGTTTGGTTTTACAACCTATTAAAACCGATCCTTTAATCCTCTCTAGGGTTAATTGTTTATATTGAAAGATCTGATAGAATATAGAATATGCTAGAATCTTATTTGTGTTTTGTTTAGTCTTTTTTATGATATTGCTTCTCAGAGACACTCATATCCTAGAAACAACTATTCAAGGGCAGAAAATACACATACTTAGATATGCGGACGATATCGTAATGTTGGCAGACAGTTAAAAAAAAAAAAAAAAAAAAAAAAAAACCTTAAAGACAGGTAATGATCAAAATAGAAGGTAATCTGAGGGAAGAAGAGCAAGAATACTGTTACTTAGGGAGCAAAATAACGAGATGCAAACAAGGTGTAAAACCAACAGTAGATTAGGCGAAGAAGGAATTTAAGAAAAACAGAATTCCTAGCTGGAAGCATGGCATAATATTGAACACAAGGCTAATGAAAGCATATATGTGAAGTATATTTATGTGTGGCATAGACATTAGGAGAAGAGGAAAGACGGAGAATGAATGCTTTTGAAATGTGATGCAATAGAAGAATTGAAAATTAGCTGGGTGAGTGGACATGGTATCAAATGAGAGAGTACTGGAAATTGGAGAAAAAAGAGTACACTAAAGAATATTTCGAAAAGACAAGATAGGATGATTGGACACATTATGAGACATGGAGGAATCACGCTAGTAACTATAGAAGGAATCACAGAAGGAAAGATACCTAGAAAAAGGCCACGATTAAAGTATATGGAGCAAATAATACAAGATATAGGGAAGAAAAACTACCAATAAATGAAAAGACTGAATCAGGATAGGAAGGATAGAGAGTTACACCAAACCAATCAAGAGATTGCTGACCTGAGGTTATGAGGAGATGAAGATGGTCATATTTTTTCTACAATGTTTTCTTTTTCGATAAGTCAATCTTTCTATTTCTGTCATATTCTTTATTTTGTGAAGGTTACGACTCCTAGTTCTTCTAATCATTTCGTAAATAAGTTTATAGCATTTTCTTCCCGATTACAAGAACATAATATCTAACTAAAAAAAGGTTTAGAGAAACATCTAAAACACAATAAGTTACATAACTTTAAAGAAACAAAATTGTATTTAAACCCAACAATAATATAGTGGGATTTGTTGTTGGTTCATTTGTTTATTAAAATTTAAAATCCGAGACTAAATTTGAACAGGGATCAAAAGTTCGACCAGAGCACAACTACCATTTAGACGTATTTTCGGAATGTACGATGCGTGTTATCAACTCTGAAGCTAGATAACACAACCATAGAAGAACATGAAGACAAAGTCTTCGAAGAAATTTACTTTTCTAAAATTATCTATAAATGGGACAGATGTACGTATTTTTTTAAAAAGAAAATTAATTTACATTTCTGTTTTTTTCTTTACTCCTTCAAAACCCTGTGTAAGTTTGAAATGTAGTTGTTTGCAGAGAGACATGTAGTAATGTAATTATAATCCTACACATGATTAATTATATTATATAATTTCTCAGATTTTCCATAGTTGAAAATCGATAAAATATGAAAGAATGACACAAATGAAATATTTCAAAACGTGATATCGTACGTCATTGATTCACAACGGATAAAAGCCGACAACAGGGCTTATACAGTATATATGCATGTAGTGTTGAATGCCGGCAAAAAATTTGGGTAGGTTTTGTTCAGTTAACTACTATAAAAAAAGTAGTTAAGCTCAGTACTCATCAAGCTCAGTAACGAGAAATGCATATCAAATTATTGAATACCTTTCTATTCGTGACCTTGAAAAGTCAAACTGAATAATTGTTTTAACCTAAAACACTTACAATATACAGTCTGTTAATAATTTATGTCTTGCCTTATATCTTAACCGACTTTAAAAAGTTTAAATTTCCATTTATAATGGTGGTACGAGCGGTACCGGGTTCGATTCTAGGTATGGACTTTCGGCCGTAAAGCTGTGGCAGTTTTTTCAGTCCAGCCATCTTGAGTGAGGTTTTTCGTGGGATTTCCTCATTCACATCCCAGATACCTAACATACAGGTTCCAGGCCACTTTCTTCTGTATTTCTTTCTTCCTTCTTTTTCCATGGATAACGTGCTCGCCGAAGGACGTCATCCCTCATATGTGACAGGCTTAAGGCCATAGACGCTGGTAATGCCCAGAAATATGTATAAAAAAATAAATCCATTCATAATAGTTATGTAAAGAAGAAACTTTCGCTGTTGTTAATGACAACAAATATAGGCTAACCTCACTTGACGTTATCTGTATGTATAATGCACTCTTGAGATAATACATATAGTCATCCCTCCTGATATGACGATTAAAATATAGGATCATTTTAAGGGGAAACGAAGTATCTGCGTGAGAAATCAATCATATTACACCATTACTTTAGACTTTGTATAGAGCATAATTAGTTTTAACTTTTCTATAGGAAAATATTATTTAAGAAATGAAGAACCAAATAATTCTTCTGTAATATAGTAATTTATCTTCACATACCTAAATCAATGACGAAGAGATTACGGCCCACAGATCAGACGCGACAAGCTGAAGGTTCTATTCGGCTTCTTCAAAGAAAACACTAAAATTTAAGTGTTTTCTGTGGAAAAGAACTGAGCTGAATATAATATAAAAATACTTGTGAATTCGAAGATCTTCATTAATGTCTAACTGTCGAAAGCAAAACGATTGGTTCCCGAAATCATACTAAAAAATATACTCATAAAAATCCAACTAGGATTCTCAGGACACATAAGAGATGTGTGTTAGTTAATCTTAACAAAATTTGCCACATTTTATCTGTGTTAAAGTATGCTGGAATAATGTTTATTACTTTTGATAAGCATTATAATATGTTTTTTAATTAATTTTTTTTTATATTTATAAATTTACAAGACAGAAAATGAGGTTAGAAGGTGATCCCTTCAGGCATGCATCATAAGGTTTAGAACATATCTATGAGAAAAGTACGGCAATTTTGTTTGCTATAAAAGGCTTTTAGAAATAATATACATACAGCAATTATAACTAATCAAACATTAAGACAAATATTTACGTAGTACAATGTATAACACAGTGACAACTCTGGAGTTGAGCCAACAGGCAGGTGCTCCGCAAGGCTTATTGTATTGTAATGTTGGTTAAGTAATATAAAATTATTTTTGATCAAAAAGAAGTAAAGAAGCTACTCCCCCAAATGTATATGCCCCTCTGCTTGCCTCCCAAGAAATTAAAGCTGGTTGTTGTTGGTGTAATATCTAGTTTCTGCAAAAAATATTGGGACATGTCTCATTCTTTCACGAGAAAAAAAAAAAAAAAACATTTGTCAGATATTATATTGCCATTGGTACGACGAGTGTATGTTTTCCTTATATATACGCACAAAACTTGATTTCTTAATAACTCCAGAACAAACCTGCTAATGGTTTTGTGTAACATACAGGAAATACGCCTTAAATTATATATTCAAGTGGATTCATCCGTTCCAAAGTTATTGATAAAAGAACAGATACGCATGCATTTCTCCCAGTGACTTTCATATGTAGACTGTGTCCTCCTCTAAGGTATGATAAAGAAAGTTATTACTAGTGACTTATTAATAATTATTTTGTTGTTTTTCTGAAGAAAAGAAGACTATAAAAACACACAACAGTCGAAAAAAATATTGAATAATGTTGTTTTTTTGATACAGTATTCTAGAGTTTGACCATCTCTTGGTCACGTGATTTATATAGTGCATTTTAAAATTTCTAGGAGGCCGCGGTGGCTCAGTGGAAGAGCTTCGGGTCCCGGAGCTTCGGAGCTCGGGACCCCAAGAGCCTCTTGTGCTTGGGGTCCCGGGTTCGATCCCAGCCCCCGCCAAGTGAACTTTGTGGTGGGCAAACACCGTGTGCGTGGGTTTCCTCGGGGTTCTCCCGTTTCCTCCCACTTCCTTCATTCCACCATTTCATTCATTACTCATCATCACCGTCTCCTTTAGTCTAACCGGCATAACCGTGGGACGTAAAACTCAAATATTTCATTTCATTTTTAAAATTTCTAAATAATGTTAAATTTCTTTCAATTGTATCTCTTCATTTTCAACAAAATATAGTGACTCAGTGGCAAAGTGTTCACCTCTGATGCTAAGGAATGCCATCTCAAACTGTCAGGTTATGGTGACAGTACCGCGTTTCGTGGCTCCATCGTACTTCTCCTTTACTATTCTTCATTCCACCATCACTTTTCACAATTAATTATTTGTATTTATCATAAGTTTCCTTTAGTCTACAATACATATCCACCAGACGCAAAACTAAACATTCACTTTCATTTCTTTATTGAGTGTTCTTGTTCAAAATTCTGTTTACTGAGTCATAAGTAATACAAATTAAATAAAACATTGTCTCCCATAAACTCAAAGTTAGAATTAAGAGCTGTCCATAAACAACTACGAATATTATGGATATATGCGTTTATTCCTACATTCTCATAGGAGATATGTTCAAGATTTGAATAAGTTAAAGCAGAAATGATGGAATAAGTTTTCAGATATTAAACTACAAACTTAAGTTTCTAATAAAAATACAAAAAAAAAAAAATCTAACTTTATGTGTGACTTCAGAGATGATTGTGTTTACTTCTCTAGGGAAATGAACAATAGAAATTTTAGAAATATTTAATAGAACATGTTTCTCGAAACAAATAAAATATGATATACATCACTTCGGTTTTAACTTACACATTTCACGTTTGTTTTTATCTTGTCTCAATCCTGATTTTAATTTAAAAAAATGACACAAACATTCTGTATAACAATAATGTATTCTGCATAATACTGTAGTAATATTATAGCAAAGAACTAGTAAAATAATTATATGAATAGGCACAGTTTAAAATAAATTTAAGATTTAAAGGTACTAAACTAGAGAATTTTAAAGGATACTTGATGCTAACACACACCATTTAACAATACCAAGTTAAGTGAACACTGTTTAACGTTAGAAGAATGTGCAGTAGGTGCAGTATATATAGAAACTGATATAGGTCATTTAGCTTCAAAAATCAAACCATCTTATGTATTATGATTACGATGATTAAATGTTTCTATTTGTACTTTTAATACATAGCGCTGTGTAACATTAGCAAATTACCGACAAAGTATAGGACTCAATATACTTCAAAACGAAAAAGAAAATCTTGTTTATATTTTTCTGAACGTAATTCTGTTACACTAAAACTATACAATCATATTTACTTACCACCAATGAAACCGTATGTTAAAAGATAAAATGATGGAAAATGGATGAAACTGGTAAGAACTTGTCCCAGTATTATGGTGCAAATACCAATAATAGCAAGAAGACGAGGACTTAACAAAATACTAAGTGTTCGGCTCCATGGATCTGAAAAATAAAATGAAGTCCTAATATAAATTGACATATTCTTCAATTTTTGTGAAAGAAAGAAAAAAAAACATTCATTTGAAAAAGTGCAACTTGTAATATGGTTAAATAGTTATGAATGTTGGTAGTTACATATACTTTCTAGAATTATTAATTATATTTCCGTTGCAAGTTATTATGAATGTAATTTTCTCCAGTTAAAGTAGATGAATACTAGGATGATATGGTAATGGAAGTAATCTTATTTTCGACTAGGAAAATATTACAAACAAGCACAATCTACTCGTGCAGGCAGATGAAAGAACAGCAATATTTATATTACGAAGTTGAGCTTCCAGAAAGAAATGTTCGGAATTTTATATCTTTAATAAATGATTTTAAAATATTAAACATTTTATTTTTTGCTTTTATTCTTATCTATTAGGATTTCGAGGGCGGCTGATGATAATAATGGGTAGAGGCACGAGTTTTTCGCAATGCACGATAAAACGAAATGCGTCAGAATTAAGTAATTTTCAGTTTCTTGACGTTTTATGATATTCTGTGTGTATTTTCATTGGTTTCCGTTGCGCGATATTTCTAACAACACGCGAAATAACGCTAAATTTTAAAAATATGTTTTCATTAATTTAAAAAAACTAGTTTTCTGCTAACGGAATGGTAGAACGTGAGATGAACGGTGCATTTTCGGTGATTTGGACACGGCTATAGAGAACATGTTGCGCGTTAGCTATCACCAAGCTGGATGGAGATTTACGAAGTGATGATTGTTTGAAGTTTGTTGTAAATACACTTACATATGTGTGGGTTCCAACAAGCAATGTCAATTGTGAGAGTTTTTTTTTTTTTTTTTTTCAAGTATGGACTGGTGATAAGTGACAAACGTACAACAATGAAGGAGGAAAATGTGGAAACATGTAACATGCTTAGGTTTAATGCTTAAATGTAACTTGTGCCTGTGTGTTTTCAGAAAACAGCAAAACTTTCCCATTCATAGTAAGTTGAATTACTGATTTTCCTTTAGTTTGATTTAAAAAATGTAATTTTCTATAAGTGATATTTACAATGTCAAGTGAAATATTCAGTGTATTTTGTGTTTAGGTAATTAATGGTTTATTTCTGTAGTGATCTATGAATAAAAGGTACAATTATAAATATGTCAGGGAATATTTTGCCCACAAGAACTACAAAATGCGACAAAACATGAATATAAAAAACGAAACGCGAAATTTTCAAATTCTTAGTTTAAAACTCATGCCCCTAATAATGGGGATATCTTATGTTAATTATTAAACTAATTTTATATAATCATTAAACTAATTTTTATTGTTTAATGTTCCAAAAGTTGTGTAGAAGAGAAGTCAAAATAATCAATATTGAAGTCATCTACTACTGATGGATATGGGAGTTTATTATACGTTCGTTATTAACTTTAACATCAGTTCTACACGTGAATTTTGACAAGAAAATTATATTTAAAACAATACACTATCTTATTAATGAAATACGAATAACTTTTCCGAGTAATCAGTATTAGACAGGAGACATATTCTTTGTTTATATTTCATGTATACAAACATTCACACAGAACTTAACACTAGATAACTTTGTATTATACTTAAAGATAGAAACAAATTCTCAAATGGTAATATTTTATACTTCAGCATTAGTATTCTGAATGTCTATGCAAATGGTATTTAGGTTTTAGCTGAATATCTGAATAATTCTTTAGTAGCAATTGCTTTCAAAATGCACTATTGTTTCCTTAGACTGTGTGACATTAATTCGAGAATGTCATGTGTTTTGAGAATATATGAAACTTTAATGCATATAGGTTAATTACAACATTACACTTTTGTTTGTTTTTAATATTTTATCTTTATCACAAACTAAATACAACTTTCTTACAAGGCTGTCTATAATCTTTATTATAAATTAATTAGAAATGTTACAGTTTCGGAAGTATATCACTTACTTTTTCAGACTACTATTCCAAATTATCTTTTTATGTAATATATTATAATATATTTAGGAATTTTATAATTTTGTTCATTTTATACTATTATACGGGATTCCAATACATTACATTCAAATTTAAAAATATACAGACTTGGAAAAGCCATTTTACTTTACATTGACCGAATTGTTAGAAAAATGAGTATTACTGATTATTAAACTATTAAAATATATTGAAATGTTGAATATATATTTTGATTACATGAAAATGATCAAATTTTACACAAATTTAATTTAAATTATTTAAGACAAACTAATTCTAAACATTGCTTTTATCTGATTATTTTTTATAATCTTTCCTTATGCATTCAGATACTGAACTGTCATATATACGCGTACAAAGCTGATTATAATAATTGTAATTTAAAAACTGGAATTAGTAAATTAACAGAAATGAACATGTACAACATGTGGAAATTCATTTGTGAGTAATACATATATTATAAGATAATTTACCTAATAAAGCCCAAGTAGCAGAAAATATGGTAGGTATCCACACACCAGATTGAAAAGTAAGGCTCTTCATTTCAACTAACTTAATGAGTAGAACACCGTAAGATGATACAATGCTTGGAATTGTAATCTGTAAAAGAATATTTTAGGTATTAGTTAGTATTATAAAATCGTAAACGTAAAGAGTTTAATTTTTCTTCTTTACTGATAAAAACAAGCAAATGAAGTTAAAGTTGCCAGAATTCTGGGTGGCATCTGGAGCACACAGGTGCGAAATACGTTCTATGGCATTAGGTTAACGAACTAAATGTAAGGCATTAAATGTTACATGACCTAATTAATTACCTATATAATATTTGTCTTATATATATATATATATATCTTGTACTTACTTGCTGTTAGTTATTTATAAAGATTTTTTTGTTGTCGTTCAATGTTTTGTGCCCTTTCTTCGGGTTTATATTGATTAATATTTATAGGACGTTATACAAATAACTCAAGTTCCACTCGAGTCTTCAGTCCGTTGAACACTACAGATTCCATGTCAGAAGAGCCCGGGTAAAAGGGCGAGAACATGAAGACCCGAGTCAAAACAGCCCAGCACCAAAAGGGCTCACGACACAAAGGCCAGGGTCAAAAAGGCCCCGTAACAAAAGGGTTCCGCAGGACCCATGGTGCAATAGATTGAGATCAAAGCAGTAGTAGAAATGAAGAGGAAAAAATCATTACATCTTTCACTTGAATTTCTTGGCTTCAGTAAAAGTGCCACTGAAGTGAATGTGTTTTCGGTAGTTTATGCAAGCCATGTGAGTCGATCTTCCCCTGTAGCATATGACTACAATATGTCGTTTTCTGAATCGATTGTTCACGAGACGACCGAGAGCATAATTCCATGAATTGTTACAAGGTATAAGAACTTCAGTGTCTGATTTACTTCCGTTATTATTTGATTCATTTACAACAGCCCATGATTGGATTTTGAGAAATCATACGAAGTATAGTTATGTCCATTAGAAGTGGATAAATGATAAGTAAACTAAAACATAAGTAAACCACGCTATGGCCGTGGTGGTTCAGTGGTAGAGCGTTCACCTCTGGTGCATGGAGTCCCTGGTTCGACCCCAGCTTGCACCATGTGAGCTTTCTTGGTGAACAACCACAGTGTCCGTGGGTTTTCTGGGGTTTTCCTGTTTCCTCCTAACTTCTTCATTCCACTATTTCATTAATTTCTCATCATTTCCCGTCTTCTTTAGCCTCGGTGCATAATCGTAGAGCGTTAAACTTGATATGTCATTTTATTTCAAAACCATTAGTGGTGCTCTTCCAAAACTAAAGAAAAATGTAGTATTGAACTTCGATAATTCCGTACACCATAGGTGCCGATTACATGTGTATAGCCTTGGCTCCGAGACTCAAGCATCCGTTCGAAACTTTTAATGTGTGCTCATAATATATATATCAAAATAACATTTTCATGACATTCACAAAAAACTTAGCGCATGTGACCGCAAGTTTGATTTCACGGGCGAATGCTTATACGTTGAATAAATTGTTTATCAATATAACTTTTAGCCTCTTTAGGTATACGGCACATCGAGGATTGAGCGATATAACATCATACGACAATAAATAATCCATATTTACAAGTGAGAGTGACTTTGTACAGTTATTTCAAATAACTTGGAGTTTGATGCCATTATTTTCTATTTCTAATATAGGTCAAGAGTATTTATATAAATTGAGTTTAAACAAAAGACATAGACAGTTGAGTCATTTTCAGTTTTCACATTATTCTAAAATATTAAGAGGTTTGACTATAATCCTTATTATTTTAATTATTTCTCTCTCTTTTTTGGCCAATATAGCTAAACATATCATCATCATAGCTATTCTGCCATTATTGGCATGTCACTTGCTGCAACTGAGAAGCTTCGATGTACGGTGGTCCTCAGCTAGTCTCTTCGTCTTGACGTAGCAATTTTCTGTTTTAATACTTTCCTTCAATTACAATTTCCTTCGCCCCCTCCCTCTCTTTCCTTCCACTATACCCATTAACACGTCTCTCATAATACAGTTCCTCCTCAGCTAATGTCTCAACCAATTTCTCTTCCTCCTCTTAATTACATCTAAAATTCTTCTTTTCTTTCCTACTGCTACTATTTCTAACACCTTTTCATTCGTTTTCCGTTCAACCGAGCTAATTCTCTCCTTATATACTCATGCCCACGTTTCGAAAGCCTCAATTTTTTCATCACTTTTGCGTAATGTCCATGTCTCTGCCCCATAGAGTACATATTGAAATCAGCAAAACAAAATCTCTATATTTAATTGGAAGTTTGTTCAATACAAAGATTTGCTAATCGTGGTTGAAAAGAAGAAAAATCTAACTCCTTTAGAGTGTAAAAATAATTCTGTAATTTATGGTATTTCAGTAACCTATACCGTCTTGACTTTCTTTCATGCGTCTCAGGAGTAGCCTCCCCAGTTTAGGAAAAAGTAGAGTATTGGATCTATTAAAAAATGTAAAAAAGATTACGAAACGTTGTGGTTTATCATGTAAGTAGTGAAGCGTGAGCATCCATTGAAAAGAAAAATAAACGTCATCACCTATGTTGTACATTATCATCATACACTTAGAAACATGCACTGTTTTTACGTTACTATTGGCGCATTGTAGAAATTACTATCCCTTATATCCAGAATAAAATTCACCTATGAAAAGCAAGATTTCTTAAACGCAAGACTTGCAAGACTCTTGCAAGCAAGACCAAGACCAAGACCAAGACTGGGTATGCAAGACTAAGACCAAGACCAAGACCACCCAGGTCTTGGTCTTAGTCTTGCATTTGCTCATCACTAAAAACATCACAGGCCCGAACCTTATATATGTTCAAAGTTTGATCGAGATCGGTCGGATAGTTCAAGAGTTATTAAGTTTTATTCATTTTTATAGATTTCTCCCCTCCCCTCCCTCTCCTCTAAGTTCTACTGTTAAAGTGATATGACAAAAGCCACCTCATATCTGAACCTCATCCATGTTGAAAATTTGGTGAAGATCGGTCGGGTGGTTTAAGCGTGATGAAGTCACAAAGACAGTTACGTTTATTTTTATTTATTTTTTGACATATATCTCCCCTCAACCTCCCATTCGTTGCATTGTAAAAGTGAAATGAAGAAAACACCCCAGGCCCAAACCTTATCTATGTTGAAAGTTTGATCGAGATCGGTCGGGTGGTTCAAGCTTTGTTAAGTTTTATTCATTTTCAAATATTTCCCCTCCTTCCCTCCGCCTCCCCTAAGATTACTGTCAAAATGAAATGACAAAAATCTTCCCAGGTTTGAACTTCATATATGTTGAAAATTGGAAAATATTAGTTTTATTTATTTTTTAGATCCATCGGGTGGTTCAAAAGTAATTAATTCACGAACAGTCACTTTTATTTTTATATTCATTGATTTTTGTACATCTCCCCCTCCCCCTCCTCTACGTTGCTCCATCAAAGTGAAATAATGAAAGTCATCCCAGTCCCTAACTTCATCTACATTGAAAGTTTGATCAAGAACGGTCGGGTGGTTCAAGAGTTATGAAGTTTTATTTATTTTTTCTGTCCCCCCTCCCCCTCCCCTAAGTTGTACCGTCAAAGTAAATAGCTAAAAACACTCTCAGGCCAGAATTGCATCTACGTTCAAGTTCTCGGTCGGTTGGTTCAAGAGATTAAGAGTCACAAACATAGGGTGGTATGAATAAAATGGAGCCTAGACTCTGCTCACTTGAGATGAGCATGCTCTATTCGTGAGCAAACTCTAAAAATTTCGTATGAATAAAAACTATCAATAGTTTTGAGAGCTTACTCTTGCAGAAGCCGAGCATGCTCATAGAGGTTGCTCCACTCCGCGCTGGGACGACGAAGCAAGCAGTCTGTCAGTCAATTTTCCAGTATAGGGAATCGCTGCTTGACTTGACCGAAGCATCTTTCTATTATAACTCGTCTCCTTTGAAATAGTTGTTGAATTCTCTTTCTCCTTCTGTAGCTGGATTTTGGAAAGGAGTCATAAGCCAAGGAGCAATGGCGTATCCAGAATCTCCCAGAAGCAAGGCTCCTGACCTGTTTTCTGTCATGACCACACGAACAGCTGAATTCATCCATATTCGGGAGTCGTGCACCGAACAGGAAGCATCAACGCTCGTGAATTCTTCGTTACAATTACAAGTGGCTTGAACACTCAAGGTGAAAAATCCTTTACGATTTATGTACTCCTCCGCGTGTACATGAGGTCGTTTAATTTTCACATGTGTGCAATCGATGACCCCGATGGCAAAGGGAAAATTGTATTTTTGGCGCCACTTATTCATTTCTGCCTGCTGTTCAGCAACAGTTGTTGGGAACTTTATCCAAAGGGGAGCCTTTTCGATTATTTTGTCTAGAACATTTGCAGTTAGCTAAGGATAGAAGTCAGTGGAGAGCTTTTGTGAACGCGGCATTGAACCTCCGGGTTCCATAGGCCATAGAGTTAGTTAGTTAGTTAGTTAGTTAGAACATTTGCAAACGTCACGGACACCGTACTCTGATCCACACCTATATCCTCCCCTACCCCACTTTGAAACCCTGGATCACTCAAATATCTAAAAAAAAATTCGCATTCTCTGTTCGTTAGTAAGTGCCCCGCCTCTAGTTTCATTTGTTGCACCCAGGAAATAATCACTTAACCACTCCACGTTTTCTTGATCAAAGCGATACAGAGTTTTATAGTCCACTTCCCACGTGTTTCTGCGCTCCTTGTATATTTTACGTCGTTGTAAATTCATGAATGCAGCCATTTTCACAACACACCTTCACTGCACGGTTTGAGTCAGCTAATGAGGTGACTCCAGATTTTTGGCGACAGTACTCCGAAGTGCGAGCACGAACTCGTTTTTTATTCATATGAAATGTGAGCATGCTCGATAGTTTTCAGACCATGCTCCAGCACTGAGTAACCTCTCCCTGAGCATGCTCTCTTTGCTCCTCTTTATTCATACCAAAAGGAGTAAACTCCACAAATACTGGAGCATGCTCACCTTGCTCCACTTTATTCATATGACCCATAAAAATCTGGAGTCACCTCATTAGCTGACTCAAGCCGTGCAGTGAAGGTGTGTTGTGAAAATGGCTGCATTCATGAATTTACAACGACGTAAAATATACAAGGAGCGCAGAAACACGTGGGAAGTGGACTATAAAACTCTGTATCGCTTTGATAAAAAGAACGTGAAGTGGTTTTCCTAGGTGCAACAAATGAAACTAGCGGCGAGGTACTTACTAACGAACAGAGAATGCGATTTTTTTTTTTTTTTTTTTTTTTAGATATTTGAGTGATCCAGGGTTTCAAAGTGGGTTAGGGGAGAATATAGGTGTGGATCAGAGTACGGTGTCCGTGACATTTGCAAATGTTCTAGACAAAATAATCGAAAAGGCTCCCCTGTGGATAAAGTTCCCAACAACTGTTGCTGAACAGCAGGCAGAAATGAATAAGTGGCGCCAAATATACAATTTTCCCTTTGCCATCGGGGTCATCGATTGCACACATGTGGAAATTAAACGACCTCATGTACACGCGGAGGAGTACATAAATCGCAAAGGACGTTTCACCTTGAATGTTCAAGCCACTTGTAATTGTAACGAGGAATTCACGAGCGTTGATGCTTCCTGGCCAGGTTCGGTGCACGACTCCCGAATATGGATGAATTCAGCTGTTCGTGTGGTCATGACAGAAAACAGATCAGGAGCCATGCTTCTGGGCGATTCTGGATACGCCATTGCTCCTTGGCTTACAGAAGGAGAAAGAGAATTCAACAACTGCTTCAAAGGAGAACGAGTTATAATAGAAAGATGCTTCGGTCAAGTCAAGCAGCGATTCCCTATAACTAACTAACTCTATGGCCTATGGAACCCGGAGGTTCAGTACCGCGTTCACAAAAGCTCTCCACTGACTTCTATCCTTAGCTAATTGGATCCAGTTTCTACTTTGTATTCCTATCTCTGCGAGATCCATCTTAATATTATCCTCCCATCTGCGCCTAGGTCTTCCTAATGGTCGTTTTCCTATGGGTCTACCAGTCAAGACTTTGAAAGCGTTTCTACTTTCTTCCATTCTAGATACATGACCTGCCCACCTAACCCTCCTAGACTTGATGACCCTAACAATGTTGGGTAAACCGTATAAACTATGTAGTTCCTCGTTATGAAGCTTCCGCCATTTCCCATTCTCGTTCCTCTTGGGTCCGAATATTCTTCTCAGGACCCTGTTCTCAAATACTTTCAGTCTATGTTCTTCCCTCAGAGTAAGCGACCATGTTTCGCAACCATACAGAACAACAGGCATGATTATCGTTTTATAAATTTTAAGCTTCAAATTCCTCGACAGAATTCGCGACGACAAGAGATTTTGAACCGAATAGTAACACGAATTCCCTGCTTTTAGTCGACATTTAATTTCTTCGTGAATATGATTTTCGTCTGTTAATATTGATCCTAAATATTTGAAAGTATCCACTTTATCAAAAGTATTATTTAATATTTTAACGCCTCCACAATTTGCCGTATTACGGTCCCGACGCACTTCCATGTATTTAGTTTTCTCTGCATTTACTTCTAAACCCATGTCCCTGCAAGCGTTTAATAAGATCTCTGCATTTATTTCTACTGTTCTCCTATCATCCCCTATTAAATTTACATCATCAGCATATGCCATAACCTGATGAATGCCGTTCAACTCCAGGCCCTGGTTGCTATCTTTGATTTTCCTTATGGCATATTCCAACACAAAGTTAAATAATAATGGCGACAACGCATCTCCTTGTTTCAGGCCATTTTCGACGTGGAAGCTCGTGGACAAAAATTTTCCTACCCGGACTTTACTTTGGGATTCACTTAAACATATCTTAATTAATCTAATTAGCTTTCTCGGTATTCCAAGCTCTGTAAGAATGTTGTATAATGTTTCTCTCCTAACCGAGTCGTAAGCCTTTCTAAAATCAATAAATAGTTAATGTACCGGGGTATTGTATTCCCACTTCTTTTCGAGTATTTGGCGAATGGTAAATATTTGGTCGATAGTTGATCGATTTCGTCTAAATCCGCACTGATAATCTCCAATAATTTCATCTGCGTATGGGGTCAGCGATTCCCTATACTGGAAAATAAAATACGATTGGCGACCAACAAAAGTGCCTTCGGTAATTCTAGCCTGTTTTGTCCTTCATAATGTGGCTAAATATCTGAAAGACGGCGAGTTTTACATTGTTGATAGAGCGTTTGAAGACTATGACGACATGAAGAGGATAACGAGGGCATCCCGCGCGTGAGACAACGTGGGCAACAAAGGAGAAATGAAATTGCCAGGATGATAGTTGGTCATTAAAATATAAGAACTTTCATGAAGAGTACAGTTTATTTACAGTAGTAGTTTGTCAAATACTTGATATAAAATATTCATGTTATACTACAGACCTAGTAATCCTTATAAATCTTATAGCATCTAAGAGGTTTTATAGAAAAGTCCAACACAAATTTCTTGAAATAAATCTCTCTCTCTCTCTCTCTTTTTTTTTCGTTTCATTTATGTCTGTTGACACTTCTTAAAATAAATGACAATACATGCTATTCTTTTAAAAATAATATAGCAGAAATAAGTGCAGTTGCAGACTGCTTGCTTCATCGTCCCAGCGCGGAGTGGAGCAACCTCTATGAGCATGCTCGGCTTCTGCAAGAGTAAACTCTCAAAACTATTGATAGTTTTTATTCATACGAAATTTTTAGAGTTTGCTCACGAATAGAGCATGCTCACCTCAAGTGAGCAGAGTCTAGGCTCCGTTTTATTCATACCACCCATAGTCACTTTCAATTTTATAATATAGATAAGATAAAGTGTAGCAAATACGCATTTCAGTTATATATATTATTTTGTCCAAACTATCGATCACTGCGCCTCGGTTCGGCTATTGGAGAAACGAATACATAGTCTAGTTTATATTAATAGCCGCTAGATGTCAGTTGTCTGTTTTGCTTGGTAACCGTCATATGTTTAAAATGGCTACTCCGCAGCAGAAATCATTTTGTGTTCTCGAGTTTGCGAAGTGCAATTCCGTGATTACAGTGCAAAGATATTTCAGGTTGAGGTACCAAATTGATCGACAGTTTGTAGATACAGGATCGCTACATCGCAGTATCTCGCTATGTTACAAAACTGGTTGTTTCCGAGGCTGCACGAAGACAACTTCATTTTTCAATAAGACGGGGCACCCCCTCACTGGAGTCGCCAAGTGTGTGAATATCTGAATGAAACTCTACTGAACCGTTGGATTGGTTGTCAAAGAGCTGGCGACTTAGCATGTCTCAGCTGGCCTCCACGGTCACCGGATTTGAACCCTGTGACTTCTTACTGTGGGGTTTCGTTAAAGACAACGTTTATGTACCACCACTCCCACAGAACCTGGAAGAGTTGAAGAACCGGATCCGCACTGCCATAACATCAGTGACGCAGGAGATGCTTGCCCAAGTATGGGAGGAATTTGAGTATCGATGTGATATTGTTCATGTCGCTGATGGAGGACATATTGAACATGTAATTTGAACTTTGAACTGTAATTTGAACTTGAGAGGTTCGTAAATATGTGTGTAAAATTTTATATTCGTATTCTAAAAATTTAATAAATATATGCACGTATATTCTTTTTGAAACAGGGTATATATACATATATAACTTCAAAAGCTCCGAATATTAATGTGAGACACTGTGTCTTACAGCCCACGTACCAGCTGCTAATGGACGAAAGTCAGTGTTGGAAGTGGTAGTTACAACTACTTTGAGAATGTTAATACATATCCTGAGATGATGAGTTGCTAGGGCCTATATGGTCTATGCTGTGTGAATTATTTCTTGTTCAACACTGAGAAGATATTTGATGATAAGTACTCCTAGTGAGTAATGATTCAGTTGGAAGTTATTGAAGTATTAGTGTAAAGGAACCTTATTGATTCTTTGTGGGTTTGTATAGGCTTAAGGAAGAAGTAAAATAAAAGAAAAGTGCAATCAGAACCACTTTCTGTTTACGGATCAAAAGTTTTTAGTAGTAGACGACAAGTATAGTTATTTATTAGATCAACCAGCTCATAACGACTGCAACTTTACATAAGCTTAGATAGAACAGCAAGCTGGAATTGTTACCTTGTTTACGAACGCTTTTCATGTAGATGCTACTGTTATAGAGTGTTATGCCGAAGGAAGGAGAATTGGATCTGCATCAGTAGTTAAAACTTAGCAAAGTGAACGAGAAATTATGTTACTAATGATGTGTGGCTATAGATATCGCAAGTGATTGTATATCCAAATGGGACAATAATTTAATGCTACTTTTCTTGAACGTAATCAACACCGTGTCCGTGGGTTTGCTCGATGTACTCTTATATCCTCCCACTTTCTCATTCCACTAATTCTTCCATCATTATTCTCTTTCTTTAATCATTATTTCCCTTAGCCTAAAGGGCATAATCATGGAACGTTAAACTGAAAGATTTCATTTAATTTTTCCCTGATCGTAAGAACAATTCGACTTTTTGGAAGTGATACAAACCGTGTGTGACCAGGGAGACCGAAATCGTGTAGGAATGAGATAGTTTCTTTGGATATATTAGAATATTTTGTAAATTCCACAAACATCAAAACCAGCGTTCCCAACACGATGGTCATTTCTCAGAGTTCAATGCAATGAATTCTAATTCACAATAAGTTTAAACCTTACAAAGTGCGTTCAAAACACAAGCTGACGGCAAATGACGCACCGATCACCGCACCGAATTTTGTGAAGTAATGATGCGAAATAGCGATGAGAAAAATATTAACATAAATGATCTTGTATTCTCTGATGGAGTGACATTTACGTTAAACGGTTCAGTGAACCGATAGAACTGTCACTATTAGAGCGACGAAAATTTACATTGAATGATGGAACATGCATTGAATGATGGAACTTACATTGAATGATTCTGTAGGATGATAGAAAACATCATTATTGACCTTTTTTTCCCTAATGGCAATCTGATGGCAAGGTGAACAGTATTTCACAGTGCTTCGTGAACAGATTCTTCCTACCATCCAACTATCCACACATAATTTTAATTGCGTTTTGCTCCAACAGGATTAGCGCCGCCACAGTATGGGCGGAAGTTTTGACAATACCTACATGAAACCTTTCCATAACGATGGTTGAGTTGAGTTGCTTTTGAGTTTAACGTCCCGTTCAGCAGCGATGCTATATGAGACGTGGAACTACTGATTAACGTAGAATCAGAACCACATGAGCTCCCGCCGGTCCATAACGATGGATTGGAATACGAGGTTTGATCAAATAGTCTGCGAGATTTCTCTAAATTTATCACTCCTAAATTACCGTCTATAGGGGTACATTAACGAAAGCTGTATCACAGCGAACCACAACCCTGAATGACTTACAGTATTGCACTGTGAAACAAACAAGAAGACTTTCTTGTGATATGTTACATCGTGTAATTTCCAATTTTTATGACCAAATGGCCTATTGTCAAATAACCGACGCATTCTGTAAGTAAATGCCATACTTTCTTGTTCATGCTCTTTGCAACATGCAGTGTGCAGTTACCCACAGGAATATAATAAACATTTTTCTGATAATTATCAACTCTTCAATATCAAACGTAGTACACTCTGTCTCGTAAAGTATTAATGATGGGTCAAACGTAATTTCAGATTCTCATTTCGGATTGATATCTCACACATTTTCTTTTCATTTAAAGAATATTGTGTGATATCCAATGCGGCGGAATTAAAGATGGCTGCTATGATATTCACCCCCCCCCCCCGCATTCAATCTAGTTTTTGTACCAACATCCACTTTCAATATTTCCTTTTCCTCCGCCCACGTGTATTGTTATTACCGGCATGTCCCGATACTTTTATCTGCTACACATAAAGTAGAACATAGCACACCTACCTCGTAAACGAATGGTGATAAGTAAAACATGACTTCAGATTCTCACTTGTGGGAACAATCAACCAGTGTGAAAAACACGCCCCTTTCCGTTTAAATTTTGCGTGATATCCAATATGGTGCAATACAAGGTATCTCTCATAAAACCGAATAATAGTCAGTGGCGAAATTGCAAAAATTTCAAAATTGCACAACTACATTCCCACTGGTCTAGTGGCTAGCGTATGTGCTTTTGGCGCACGTGTTTCTGGGTTCGATTCCCGGTAGGAGAATACAATTTAATTTCACAATCATTCACTTATATAAATCATCCGTCTCCTTTAGTATAAAGGGAACAATCGTGGGACGTTAAACTAAAAAAACGTTTCATTTTCATTTGTATTGCGGTGGTTCGGATTTCCCTTAAAATGGGCTCACGTCTGAAACAACCTCAGTTAAAAATGTTTTGCATTTGTTTCATTGCTCTACCAGTCTTGTAAGTAGGCTGGCAGATAGATAATCTACTGCTAACGGATAGATATGAAAGAATGCGTAGAAGGAGGAGAGAACATTCTTTTATCTTATATATACAATATATTTACCTCGGAGCCAGTTTTAAATTGAACGCGCTGTACTAAAACAGGAAAATAGGTACGAAACAACTTGAGTCAGTTGGAGAGTCGAGGATGAAAAACATGAAAGCCCAAAACCGTTGAAGCGGAAAAAAGTCATTTTAAAATTGAAGAACTTGTCAAACTCCGTATTATTTGAGCATTTCTTTTGTAAATATCTACGAATTCTCAATTTTTTTTTTTAAATCTCTAGTGATCATATAACACTGCTTTAAACACTGGTTCAAACTGCTCAACAATACTATTATGTCAATTGCCTCTACTCAAAAACCATGAGATAATTTCACATAATTTCCCATGGTTTTTTAATTGCAAAAGTTTCTCCTTCAAAAACAAAAATAAGAACAAAAATACAATAGAACATCTTGATATAAATTTCGCCATTATGTTTCCGTCACGTCTAAATTACATAGAAAATATTATGCAACTACCATCATGTGAAAACACTAGAAACAAATGCGAGCCTATCTAATTGTTTACAGTTTTGTGTGCAGAATGTTTTAGACTTTGATAACGCTTTAGGTACGTTACAGACGAAGTTACAACATGCATCACAATTGTAAGAATTTTTAACACAGAATATTGAATCAGTGCCACAACAACTGACAATGACTGCCCTTCATTTCTATTTACGCCTTCTCCTTGTCCAGGTGTTTCAATGTATGTAGCATCCACTCCCTGACTAAGCACTACCGTTGTTTGATTAAATCATTTATCAGACTTTCGTAATAGGGCTCGGCGATGAAATTGTAAACAGGGCGAAAATGCGCAACTATCTCTCTGCCGCGGCATGCCGGTCGGATGGATAGCGCGCACACTTTTGGTACCATGATAAGAGAACCTTGAAATTTGCACTTATTATGGCGGTTTGCAGTCTCGGGCTGGGGGGTATAGGGCCCCGGCAGGAGACTCACTTTGAGAGCCCCATCTTCCCTTTCTATGTAGCATGTAGGAGCATTCATGGGGCCCCAATACACATTTAATCAATATGATGCTGGGGTCCCGTTCTTCATATTGTTTAAATATATTCTTACTAGGCCACTAAGAAAGGGCCCCAAGCAGGACTTTATAATACTGTTAGTTTCATTCCAATAATGGGACCCCAAGACTACATTCAATGCTGGGGGCCACCGAACTCTGGAAACAGAACAAACTACAACGAGTATCTATACTGCAACACAGCACACATGTTTTATCTTAATTTCCATGTTATTCAATATTCATTACTATATATATTTCGAGGAGGAATCCCTGCTCTCCTGCCCTGGCCAGTCCGAGCCTGGTGGTTTGGATTTCATCTTAAACTGTAGGTTCATGTTTCATGTAGCCTCAGTGCTGGAAAGAGGCGCTAAACTCCAGTCATGAAACTAAATTGATTTCGAAATGTAAACAAAAGTTAAATTGAAGTTTGGATGGATCATTATACAGAAATTAATAACTATATTTTGTTCCTCTCCGTTTTTTCTCTTAAATTCTTAGTAAATCAATAAACTGCCTAAAGTAAAGTTTAAACCACTAACAAATAAACATATACCATCATTATCATCGTACAAACAGATAAGGTAAAATGTTTACAATCACTCAAGGAGAGATAATAACAGTTAATCACTGTACCCTGGGAACTAATAACCAACACAACTATTGTTCGAAGTGAGAAAGAAAAGCGCATGCAGTATGTTTTTATATGGATATGCTTATACATCAATGTTCAAAATATTAGATGTATATATGAATCAGATAAGAAACGAACGAATAATAGGAACTGTTAAGGCAACTGAAATTTCGAAGAAAATACAGAAAAAGACAGAACAAATTGTGTAGGAAACCAATCTACGAAAACCAACAGCAAACCCTAAAATTGCTTCACTTAGTTTTTTAAATGAATCTTAAGTAGATTGCGGATGGAATTGATGAAAACCTGAAATAGTTTTAAATATGTCCTGTTGAGATAATAAGTAAGTCAAAATCAAAAATTGATCTGATGGAAATCTTGAACAAGTCTCGAACACGTCTCTACTGTTGTGTTATTTTATTTTTCTCTTAAAAGTGTGTAAAAAGTTTAAAATTTAAATTTCTATATTGATTTAATATGTTGAAAAGAAAACTTACCTTTCACTTTATTTGTGAAGGCAAGTTTATTTTCAAGACAACAAGCAGGATAGCTACTTTATGTGAAGAAAAAAAAGCAACTAAGGATTGAGTATAAAAGGCAACTGACTGTAGCGGTAGGGTCATTGTGCTTTTGGAGCTTAGTCTGCAGTAGTCGCGATCGCGCCCTAATTGAATGCAAGGAGATGTCAGGTACATTCAAATTTTGGAGCTCGAGTTCTATAAAGTTAATGAAAGCCCAATAATTGAGTTAGTAAGGTCCACAAATATCCAGGAAAATCTTCTTGAACCTGTTTCACGGGACATATCTCTTCATGACCGAGTGGCAAACACGTGTAGTTGTGAGTTGGTTCGATTACCAATGGAGATATTTGCACCTGATATAAACTCGTGGTAGTGGTTCGGATCCCACTTTAAAAAGTAGGTTTCATATCATATACCACAATGCTGAAAACAGACGTTAAATTCGAATACATCAAACTATACCTAAGTTCCGAAGGACTACTAAGAGCATGTGAACAGCCACTGAATATCCTTTGAATTTTCTGGCGTGAAATTAGAATGTTCTATCATCTTATACAGGATGCCCTTGTGTTGTGGGTTGATGTTTTTCTTTGTTTCTCCCTCAATGCAGTATAACATACACAGAGTAGAAACATCACCCAACTTTAGGAAATGATTTCATATACTAAACAAAAGAAAAAGTAATACTAATAAACAGCGTTGGAAGTGGAAAAAACAGAGGTCATATGTTTTATTACGATTTTGACTCGACATACCGGCTATCTAAATGTTGAAATACAATAAGGATATGTTGCCTAAAACATTGCATTAATATTTAAATAATGACTGAAGGCCACTGGAGTGCTTCTCTGTAGTTACGGAAGGGTGGGGGTGGGGACATGGAGAGACTTTGATTCCCAAAACAACTTTCTAAAGAAAAAACATTTTTAAAAAATATCCCCTTATGTTGTATAGGCCCTATAGAGAATTATACACGAAAGTGCTCAAAAATGGAGTTCTTATGTGAACAATTTCCTATGGGAAAATTCTCGGACCCTCCAGTCGACTGAGGAATATTCCAAAGCCCCGGAAGATCCGCCCCTCTCAGAAGACAACCCCTAAATCCGCCCATCCTTAAAACACGACATTTGTATGCATTAAGACAAGAATACACATACATACACACGAAAGAAATAATTCAGTATGACACATCAAAATATAAATTAGATGAACTTCTTTGAAGATACCTCATTTTAAAAACAACATGGAAAAAGATGTTATTCCTACATAAGAAATAACATCTTTTTATGTGAAAAGCTATTCATCATTTACTGTGTACAATAATGAAGCATCTACTCTCCAGTGACAGTATGTCTTGATTACTGAGAAACCAGATGCGGTATGCTTTCATCACTGAGAAACCAGAGGCGGTATGGCATACTACCAGACACCGTCTCACTTCGACCACTGGACATGCAATAAACACTGGTCGAAAAACACTTTCGAGTATAAGTTGGAAAAAATAAGTTTTTCAAGCATCGCATTTTGAAAACTTAAATAAGTAGCTGCTGAAAATTCTTCTGATGCTTAGCCTTATCTTCTGAAATGTGTGGCACGATTCGCAAATACGGTCTTATACTGTTTCCTCTACAGTTTCTCAAAGCACTAGAGCTAGGAAAGAACAGTTTTCGAACAACGCTTATTAGTGCTACTTAAAAACGCCATTTTGTAAACAGAAATCACGTCCCGAATTTTGGTGGTATTGTTTCTCCAGGTACAAGTATTTAGTCATGTTTACACCTTTAACTAACTAACTAACTAACTCTATGGCCTATGGAACCCGGAGGTTCAGTGCCGCGTTCACAAAAGCTCTCCACTGACTTCTATCCTTAGCTAATTGCATCCAGTTTCTACTTTGTATTCCTATCTCTGCGAGATCCATCTTAATATTGTCCTCCCATCTGCGCCTAGGTCTTCCTAATGGTCGTTTTCCTATGGGTCTACCAGTCAAGACTTTAAAAGCGTTTCTACTTTCTTCCATTCTAGCTACATGACCTGCCCACCTAAGCCTCCTAGACTTGACGACCCTAACAATGTTGGGTAAACCGTATAAACTATGTAGTTCCTCGTTATGAAGCTTCCGCCATTCCCCATTCTCGTTCCTCTTGGGTCCGAATATTCTTCTCAGGATCCTGTTCTCAAATACTTTCAGTCCATGTTCTTCCCTCAGAGTAAGCGACCATGTTTCACAACCATACAGAACAACAGGCATGATTATCGTTTTATATATTTTAAGCTTCAAATTCCTCGACAGAATTCGCGACGACAAGAGATTTTGAACCGAATAGTAACACGAATTCCCTGCTTTTAGTCGACATTTAATTTCTTCGTGAATATGATTTTCGTCTGTTAATATTGATCCTAAATATTTGAAAGTATCCACTTTATCAAAAGTATTATTTAATATTTTAACGCCTCCACAATTTGCCGTATTACGGTCCCGACGCACTTCCATGTATTTAGTTTTCTCTGCATTTACTTCTAAACCCATGTCCCTGCAAGCGTTTAATAAGATCTCTGCATTTATTTCTACTGTTCTCCTATCATCCCCTATTAAATTTACATCATCAGCATATGCCATAACCTGGTGAATGCCGTTCAACTCTAGGCCCTGGTTGCTATCTTTGATTTTCCTTATGGCGTATTCCAGCACAAAGTTAAATAATAATGGCGACAACGCATCTCCTTGTTTCAGGCCATTTTCGACGTGGAAGCTCGTGGACAAAAATTTTCCTACCCGGACTTTACTTTGGGATTCACTTAAACATATCTTAATTAATCTAATTAGCTTTCTCGGTATTCCAAGTTCTGTAAGAACGTTGTATAATGTTTCTCTCCTAACGGAGTCGTAAGCCTTTCTAAAATCAATAAATAGTTGATGTACCGGGGTATTGTATTCCCACTTCTTTTCGAGTATTTGGCGAATGGTAAATATTTGGTCGATAGTTGATCGATTTCGTCTAAATCCGCACTGATAATCTCCAATAATTTCATCTGCGTATGGAGTCAATCTTGCTAACAGAATATTTGAAAGGATTTTATAGGATGTTGACAGAAGAGAAATGCCTCGATAATTATTACAGTCAGTTTTGTCGCCTTTCTTGTGAATTGGAACAATGATTGATTCTTTCCACTCTTGTGGCAATTCTTCCTTGTTCCAGATAAGGAGAATGAGTTTGTGTATCTTGTTCCACAATTTTTCGCCTCCAGCTAAAATTAACTCAGCCGGAATTTCATCTACACCCGGAGATTTGTGTTTCTTCAATTTCTTTATAGCGGCTTCCACTTCTATTCGATTGGGTTCTGGAATATACGGTTCTGCGGTGTGTATCTCCTTTTCTCCACGCACATTAGTTTTTGGCTGGTACACCTGGTTTTTGGTTCTGGCTAGTACACCTTTAACTATTAATAATGAAGTAATTTTGGAATGAATTCCGTTTAACACTTCGTAGGAAGGAAGGACGAGAAAAAGTCCTGGAAAACCTTCAGTTAGTATGTTCGGTGGCGGAATTCGACGTGGACGACGATTTCGATTACGAGTCAAACTTTCTTGGATAAATTATACGATATAGTGATCGAAACTGGTAATGAGAAATACTACATACACTATAACCATAACCGAAGCTTTAAGGTAAATACTAAATATGCGAAGCTCTGCTAAATTCAAAAATATTTGGTTAATTCTTTGATGGCTAAAGAAAGTGTAAACTTGTCACTGAAGTTCAGTGATATTGCGATTGGGTGGAGGCAAAAGGGAGCAAATGCCCCCCACTTTTTTTGAAGTGACCCCTTATTGTATATAGTTTTGTTTGGAAATGTAAAGTTTTTGTATGTATTACTGGTTCATAGAAAAATAATGGTTTCATATAATATTTGCCGTTGTGTGAGTACGTTTTGATTATTTGAGTTCTTGTGGAGAAAGCTACAGCAATTGTATTTTAATTGCAATTCAAAACAATTAATATTGCAATTGCGTATTTCTTTAAATGTAGCAGCATGTGCCAGTAGTATTTACTGTCTTTCATTTCCTAAGAGTAATAACATGCATTTAATGACATGTGTGGAATTAAAAATATAAGTTGTTCATTAATCCCCAGTTTCTCTATATTTTTTGCAAAACAAGCCTCATTATTCATTACTATTATTAATATTATCCTTTCTATTTATTTGTTTTACAAATTTGTTATTAAATAACCTGATCGCACAATTTTTCAGACAGAATTTTAAGATGTTCATGATCCAGGAATGAAATCTCTTCTTACACTTTCGTTGTTTAAGAGCACAAAAGGCTAGTACCTACTTCCGTTGCTCTTGTCAATTTACTTAATAAAATATGAAATACAATATACGGTATTTTAACTGAGAAAGATAGTATCCTATTAGTTATAAAACCTTTCATCAAGCATAGTGTTAGAAACAACCAGGAAGACTAATATTGATATAAATATATTAAAACAATTAAAGACTTCCTTTGTACCTACGGTTTCTCAAAACTCATTGTGTCCGTGGGTTTTTCGTTTTTCTCCCACATTCTCATTCCATCATTTTTTTCATAGTCATTTACTTTCATTAATCATCCGTATCCTTTAATCTAAAGGATATAAGTGTGGAACGTAAAAGTAGAAATTTCATTTTATTTTCATTTTTTTCTCGCTCATTCTAATGTGGTTTACTTGCAAGCATGTGTTCACTCGTAAGTGCTCAAGAAGGGGGGGGGGGCGGTGGCTCAGTGGTAGAGCGTTCACCTCTGGTGCTTGGAGTCCCGGGTTCGATCCCAGCCTCCGCCAAATGAACTTTGTGGTGGACAAACACCGTGCTCGTGGGTTTTCTCGGGGTTCTCCCGTTTCCTCCCACTTTCTTCATTCCACCATTTCACTCATCTCTCATCATCACCGTCTCCTTTCGCCTAACCGGCATAACCGTGGGACGTAAAACTTAAGGATTTCATTTCATTTTTTTCGTAAGTGCTCAAAGCGCACAGACTATAGATATTAAACAGTAGTTTCACGGCTAACAGTTTTGATGCTGAAAAGAAATCTTCAACGAACTACCTCGCGTTTTCACGAAATCAAAAATGAACTAAAGTGAATACGTATAATATGAAGGAAAAGGGTCTATCTGGTTGCAATGATGTGAATAGACTTCAGGGGAGATGGCAGAAATTCAGCTCAAATGTAGAGGAGATTTATGTAGATTCTATATTCCAAAATCAAGTTGTCCTAAAACAAATGGAACACAATCAAAAAGGACAAAAGATTAACATTAATGTCAATGGAAAATCAATGAAAAACAAACAGTTCCTCTACTTATCTCAAAAACCAAAACAGGGAGATTTCTGAAATTCAGCTTAAATGTAGAGGAGATTATGTAGATTCTATATTCTAAATCCAAGTTGTCCTAAAATGGACGGAACACAATAAAAAAGGACAAAACATTAACATTAATGTCAATGGAAAATCATTGAAAAACAAATAATTCCTCCACTTATCTCAAAATCCGAAAGAGAGAGATGGCTGAAATTCAGCTCAAATGTAGAGGAGATTATGTAGATTCTATATTCCAGAATCAAATTGTCCTAAAATGGGTGGAACACAATCGAAAAGGACAAAATATTAACATTAATATCAATAGAAAATCAATGGAAAACAAATATTTCCTCCATTTATCTCAAAAACCGAAAGAGGGAGATGGCTGAAATTCTGCTCAAATGTAGAATAGACCATATAAATTCTATATTCCGAAAACACATTGTCCTAAAATGGATGGAACATAGTAAAAGATCACGGAACATGAACATTAAAGTCAATGGAAAATCAAATAAAAAATATATAATGAAGAGCAGGCATAATAAAGAGCTTAAAAACGAAGTATAGCACTTAAGGTGAATATGGATATTTACCACTTAAGGTCAAAAGTCAAGTTGTTTGAGTAAAATCAATAATAATGATAAATATATGCATCTTGTGCGAATTACCCAGGGCGCCCCACGCAGAGGTTACATGCTTGAAATATCACACATCTGGATGTGGAATCTCCAGACTCGATTTAACACATAACATGACACTTTGACCTGATCCCGTGACATAATCTGGTTCTTATGGCAAACCGAATAGGTCAGCGTTTCCCAACCGGTGTGCCGTGAATGGGCCGCTGGTGTGCCGCGAGGAAATCGAAACAAATTATTAATTCTGTAGGAATCAAATTGCAAGACATAGGAAAAATGTATATTTGTATTTCACATTTACTATGAACCTCTACTATGAATCTACAACTTTAAGTTTCGTATCGTGTTACTTTTCTGTATATTTTTAATGTTGAAAAAAGTATTTGTTATCATTGTTATGACTATTATTGCTTCTTTATTGTTGCAGGCTATTTCGTAACTTGAAATTTTAAAATATCGAATTCAATTATTTCGACAAAGCAAACGTGCATACAAATTATCTACATTTGTGTTTTAAAACTAACAGAGATTTGTTTGTTGGTTCGTTATTTAGTGATCTTTCTTGTTAGTGAAGGTTTTTTCTAAAAAGAAAGCATAGTTTTAAAAACCTGAGTCCAATATTTCAGTGCAATTGTTTTCTATTTTTAAATTAGAATGTAAAAAAAGCGTAATGATTTACCATGGGGGGAAAACCAGTGATCGAGCTTTCTTCTCTGTGAGATCAGTAATCACAGAAAAAAAATACCATAGTATTTCATATTTACAAATAATAATATCTATGAGTGTGCCGCGAGAATTCAAGTTACACTCGTAGTGTGCCGCAAGTTGAAAAAGGTCGGGAAACGCTGAGATAGGCCCTTATGTGCTACAGAAATGGATAAATTGCAAGGAAAACATTTCATATTTCTATTATTTTAACAAGTTGTTGACTAGTTAATGAAATTGGGTAACTGACTTACAATCAAGATACAAGAAGATACAAGAATGTATGAGAAGTTGTTGAATACATTGTATAGGCGACGCTGCAAATGGAAACCCATGGTTGTAACTGTTTGGATTTTGAGGCTGGGGGATACTAGTCGTTAGTTGGTACAATTGATCTAAAATGTTTCAACTCATCACAAAATGTAGAGAATTTAATGTTAATTGTGTAAGGACTCTTGCGAAATTAGATAAGATAGTTTCGTTTCCTACGATGAAATAACAATAACAAAGACAAAGAAAGATTGATTTCCTGAAGTGATAAACTTCATGAAGATTTCATATGAAAAATGAATATGAAGTTAGTATTGACAGTTTTGAGAACTAGGTATCGATATTGGCTATCTTTGATATCTAAACTAAACACGTGAAACCAAATAAGTAGCCCGCTAAGATTTGTCATCAATGTTTGTGTAACGGCAGATTCGCTCCCTGAGCAGCATAGCCAATAAGCCTGCCTATCAAGCTGGTGAGGCTCAGACAGAAGGGTCTCCAAGAAAATTTAGGTAAAAAAACAGGGTAGGCCCGGCCTCGGAGCCTCATAGTATGCTTCACCACTGCTGGGTAGTCCTTTGCCTTTAGAGCAGTGGTAATATCTTAAATGCTGGTAACGATAGAAAGGTTGCGAGTGACAGCTCTGATGGCTTCCACTTTGTTTTTAGTGCGGTAGTGTATTGCAGTTTGTTCTTGTTACAAATATCATGTACCACTTCGTAATGAACCTGAAGCGTACACTTGATTTTGGGATATTCTTTCTTAAAAAGAAATGTAGGTGTCGCCTGGCACTGTTCAATGATTAATTGTTTGAGTTCCTCGATTAAGAGGACAGCCGTAAATGTAAATCCAAGTATGAGTCTATGTAGGTCATTCTGTTTTTTTTTTTGTTTTTTTTTTAAATTTTTTTCAGTAGTCTTGAAGTAATGAAGGTCCGCTTGATTTCCAGGTAATGGTAAAAGGTTTCGCTGAACATCCGCGTTCAAGATATCATGGTGTAGTAAGGGAGATTATTTTGATCATGGTTGATTTATCTTTCTTTCGACGAGCTTATGCGTATGCAATACGCAAAGCTTCTGGAGTAATAACTTGATCTGCTGAGATAGAAGGTCAACTTCCAATAGAAGTAGTATTATGCTGTTCAAATCTCGTAATCAGATCATTTCATGTAGATGAAGCTGAATAATTCCTAGTGATATGTGACATTTTTAAATAGAAGCGATAGTAAAACGTGTCCGTCAAATGCTGTGAACAGACGCACAGGTTTTACACCATTTTCGGGCACATACGTATACATACACACGAACAAAGTTCATAATTGAAAGAAGTCTAGACAAAATAAATCTTACATGTATGTTTCAGTCTTAAGAAAGACGTAACTAAAGAAAATTTTATTACTGAGGCGAGTGTAAATGAATTTCTACTATTCGACTCAATTGGTATTTGTGTCTTCATGTTCCATGATAATTTTTGTTAATTTATCTGATTTTTTCTTCAACTTCATTTTTATGCAATGGAAATAGTTCTCAAAGATTATTTTCGGAAATTTCCACTATGAAACTAAAACTTCTGTTTTAACTCATTTCTTGCGTATTCTTTGCTTAATTTTAAATCTGGCCTTGAAATAATGAAAAGAAATGGAAGAATTTCAGGAATTATTACAAAATATCCTTTCCTATCACTAATTGCTAACTATGCAACACTACTATAATTTATTGTTTTCTTTTGGTTTACTTCCTTTTCCCTACTATTGCTCGAATCACTTAATTAACTTCTTAACTGTTACCTTTCTTACTGAAATGTTTTTATCACAATTACTTAGAGCTAAAAGATAAAGTATCTAATCACTCTTGAGCATTTTTCTTCCCACCATCGTAAAAACAGACGAGAAAGAAACGTGTTAGGTTTAGGGTTCCCAATTGTCCTGGTTTCGGCAGTATTAATCGGGAATTCTACATCTTGTCCTAGAGGAATTTTTATTACGACGGGATGGTTAAAATCTCAGAATTAAATCTTACAAAGATATCAAAAGCAACTTAACTAAGTATGAAATGTTTAGAAATGTAGCTTTATATAGAACAAACATGTCTGATAATTGTAATAAGTGTGTTCCTTGATTCTTAAGTGATTCACAGATAAACTAGGATACCCAGTCCTATCGTCAAACATTTGTCCGGGACAGGGTCAACCTCTAGTTGGGAACCCTAGCTATTTTCCTTTTGACAGAAAAAATAGAGCCAACATTAGAACTATTTTGCAAATATTCTTGCCACCTGTTGTGGAAACGAGAACTACATGGAGAATATTCCAATGTCGGCCATCGGAATAGCCTACGTGCAAAATCTCAAATTGTAAAGTTTACAGAATCTGCTTACAGCCAACATAAGAGCGGGTTAAGAAATAAGTATATTGTTTGGGGGTTGTAGCCTGTCAAGAATATGAAGTAGAAGGGAATAAATTCACTTTTAAATTGGAAGTTTTCTCATGTAATTAAAATGACAAAAGTAATTTTCCACGATAGCTATCATAAGAATTATTCGATTTTGATGCAATATAACGAATATTTTCTTTCTGACTTCCCAATCAACCAAGTGAGTTGAAATCGATTAAGAGTGTGTGAGTGGCTTTACACCAGCGGCGTAATGTTATGACCTATAAGGCTTGCATTGCCTTTAGGGACCCATACACGCAGACACATGCATGAAGAAACCTTCCAACATGCATGAAAAATGGTAAAACCATAGGCAAGTTGATCGTGTATGGCCTCGTTCATCCATGTTGAAAGTTTTCAAAATCTTCTGAAAGTATGCATGATGGTTTTACCGTTCTTCATGCATGTTTACCGTGTATGTGCTCATTCATGTAAGTTGGTTGTTTTATATTTTGGTCCGCCAATCACGACAGCGAGAGAAATCACATGACTCTTTCCTCCGATTCATTCTTCTAGTAAGTTGGACAGCAAGTTGGTACGTGTGTGGGCAAAAAGTTCTTCCACCATGCACGATGAATCAAATCTTTCATGTATGTTGGTCATGCAAGTGTGTGCGTCTATGGTTCCCATTAAAGTACCCCTCTGAACTATAAAAGGGTAATCTTGAGCTATTCCCAAGGGTATCTCACTTGTTACCACGTAAATTAATGATTGTTTTATAAATATTTGGGATTTTTGAAGTATATTCGTTTTGAGATTTTTTAGATTAAACTTTACCGATTTTCAAAAAATTGCAACCTTTGATGGTCCATAACAAGAAAAGGACTAAAGTTTCAGGTATCAAACTCTTTTAGAAAATAGTATGTCACAAAACCTACGTATACCTTAAAAAATGAAAGAAAAAGAAGATTAACGGTGGGTCTTACTTTTTTCTTCGAAATTTTTAGTTCCAAAACGGGAATTAATATTTTTCAAACTTCAACTTTCAACAGTTGTAAAAGATGTATTTGTATTTTGGCAACCTTAAATGTATAAATTTCAAATGTTTTTTGTTTGTTTGAAATCAATATCTTTTAAAATAACGAAACCATAGTGCTTATCGCAATGCCTTGTAAAGTGCAAAATAGGCTTACACGCCTACACAAAATATCTGCACAAAGAAAAAATTAACATTCAAAACACGAATGAATACTTGTTTCTACCTCTCTAAGTACATTACAACTCTGTGCACAAAAATTAGAAAATAATACATTTTGTCAGGGATTTAATTAAAATTATTGGTTTTGTCAGTGGTGGGACAATAGCGCAAGAGGGTTAAACAATATATCTTATTTTAAAATAAGCAAATCCTATAAATTTATATTGAAACATGATTTATTCTTTTATCATATTAAAAGAATCTCTCTCTAATCTTATCTGGCTCACGTGAGTTAAGTAAACTCAATGCTCTCCCCCCATTTTTCTATTAATTCAATTAAAATGCTGTATTATTGGCAGTTCTCGGAAATTTGGATGCGTTATTTAATATAATAAAAACATTGTTTCACATTTTGTTTAAATAAGAAATATTGTTCTGTCCTACAAACAGAGAAATATTTCTACGAGTATAAGTCATAAGTCTCGCAATGTTTCCCAGCCCAAACTACAGGCGCGTGTACAGATTTTGTCCGAGAAATAATAAGACTGGGTCGAAGAAATAAAATTTATTGATCCATTTGGTATAACATGTTAAAATACTTCCAAGTACTCTCCTTGGCAATCGATACACCACTGCCAACGTGATTTCCAAGCAGTGTCAGCTTCCGATAACCCCCTCAAAACAACATTCAACCCAAACATCGTCAAAACGGCGAACTTTCAAGCTTCTTTTGAGCTTGGGGAATAGAAAAAGAGTGCGCTGGGCTCATGTCGGGATTGTACGATGGTTGTAGCAACGTGACAACGCAAATCCTAGCCAGTAATGACGTCACAATGAACGCATTGGGACTCGGCACATTATCGTGATGGAGCTTCCAGGGTTTGGGTACAAAACTTCGCGGCCAGAACATTGCGGCGACAACCTCTCGGACCAAAACCTCGCCTCCCAAAACCTCGCGGTCCAAAATCTCGCCATGCCGAAACCTCGCCTGGCCAAAACTCGCCGCCCAAAACCTCGCGGGACAAAATCTCGCCTGGGCAAAACCTCGTCACCCAAAATTCCGCGGGCCAAAATCTCGCGGGGCCAAAACCTCGTCACCCAAAATCCCGCGGGCCAAAATCTCGCCGGGTCAAAACCTCGCCTTGCCAAAACCTCGTCTTCCAAAACCTCGCGCCCCAAAATATCGCCATACCCAAAATCTTGCCTGACCAAAACCTCGTTGTAATGATCTCGCGACACGGAATCTCACCTGGTCTAAATTAAGCGAGACGTAGTGTCGCCTGGGAAGAAATGTCGTCAGGATAAAACCTCTTCATGACGATTTCTTCAATGTAGAATGTTATATATATATCTATATGTATATATTTAGTAAAAACACATAATTACATTAAAATAATGACAAGAAAAATCCTAATGCATGCTTTGGAAATCTATACATATAAAAATTAAATGACTGTGTTTGTTACATTATACCTCTTGAGCCATCCTACCGATCTCAATCAAATTTTCAATTAGATGTAGACAGCCAAGTAGATGTGATTTATATTGACTTTGAAAAAGCTTTTGATAAAGTTAATCATAACATATTACTAGAAAAATTAAAGCTTTTCCACTTTTCTCCGTCCCTGATTAAATTCTTCTCATCATACCTATCTAATCGTAAACAATCTGTTTTTTTTATGCATACAAATCTAAAGAATATATTACATCCTCAGGAATCCCTCAGGGTTCAAATTTAGGACCATTATTATTTCTCTTGTTTATTAATGATTTACCTGACTGTATTCCTGACAATGAAAAATTACTATATGCCGATGATCTAAAAATATATGCTAAAATCAATTCTGTGGACGACAACATAAAGCTGCAGCAAGGTCTAGATCATATTGGTAACTGGTGCTCTTCGAATCAACTTGGAGTCAATGAAAGCAATTGCAAAGTATTATCATTCACTAGGTGCAAATCACCTCGTCACTTTAATTATGAAATTAATAAATATATAGTAAATATTTATTAATGACTCAGTTAAAGATCTTGGTGTTACATTTGATTCTAAGTTAACGTTTGACAATCATATTGTAAATATAACAAGCGAAGCATTCAAGCTGTTAGGATTCATAATTAGAACGGGAAAAGAATTTAAGAACTGTTCAACATTACAGACGTTGTACAATGCATATGTTCGCTCAAAGTTAGAGTATGGCTCTACTATTTGGAATCCGACTCACATAAAACATCGTAAGCAATTAGAAAGAATACAAACAAAATTTTTTAAATTTCTAACATATAAAGAAACTCACATTTATCCTACATTTGACAGCTGTAAAACCATACTTGCTAACTTTAATCTTCCTACACTAGAACAAAGGCGACATATGATGGCTTTATTATTCATTCAAAAAGTAACGCAAAATATTTTGGATTGTCCTGATTTAGTTTCTTTATTGAATTTTCATGTCTCCACATTAAAAGTACGTAGAAACACTGGTCTTTATTATTGCAGAAAATCAAGAACTAATATAATGATGAAATCACCAATCTGGAGGACAACAGCTTTGTATAATAGAATGTGTACAAATAACAATGAATTTGATATATGTGATATGTCGCCTGAGAAATTTCGGAATGCCATTATCATGAGTTATCAAGAGTTGTGAACTCAAGTTATGTTATCAAGAGTTACGAACATGTAATTGCGTAATTTACAACACTGTAATTGGGCTATAGCCTGTTGTGTTGACAATAAATAAATAAATAAAATAAAAATAAATAAATAAAACACAGATGAGGTTCGAGCGTAGGATGTCTTTTATAATTTCACTTTGTAGGCACAACAAAACGGAGGGGAGTGGGATATATATATATATATATATATATATAGAGAGAGAGAGAGAGAGAGAGAGAGAGAGAGCCGTAGCTAGAGATTTCGGCGCCCCTATTCTCACCACACCAAGCTCTTCCGTCCTGTTTTTCTTTTTACTTATAAGAAAAGCAGCATATATTGTTATACTACACTGAATTTTTATTAAGCTGCAGGCAAGATTTTCGCCCACGAGGTTTTGGCGGCGAGGCTTTGGCCACGCGATGTTTTGGGTGGCGAGGTTTTGGCCCGGCGAGATTTTGGGCGGCGAGGTTGTGGCAACGTGAGGTTTTGGCCCGGCGAGATTTTGTCCCGCGAGGTTTTGGGCGGCCAGGTTTTGGCCACGCGAGGTTTTGGCCCGGCGAGATTTTGTCCCGCGAGGTTTTGGCCACGCGAGATTTTGGGCGGCGAGGTTTTGGCCACGCGAGATTTTGGGCGACGAGGTTTTGCTCACGCGAGGTTTTGGCCAGCGAGATTTTGAGCGGCGATATTTCGGCCGCGAGATTTTGTCCGTATCCCGCTTCCAGCATTTGGCAATCTCCAGTCGGACCTGATTGACAATATCTCACAGGCGCTTGAGGACTTCCATGTAGTAAGCCGCGTTGATAGTCATCCCTTGAGGCTGAAATTCCTTTTCTCTGTCATCCAGCAATTTTGGCACCAAATTCGCACAAATGTTTTGTATGTTCAAATTTTCACTAACAATTTCATGCACCAATTCTTGGGTAGATTCAGTTCGTCGGCTATCATTTTCACACTCAAATGACTGTCTTGGTTAAAGTGTTCCTTCGGTTTGACGAAATTTTCATCTACACGACTCGTCGAAGGGCGTCCAGAGCGTTCATCCTCCTCCGTATTTCTTGTCCGTTCCTGAAATCTATATGCCAATGCACACTTCAATGCCATGCTGATAGGGCTTGGTACCGGTAGGTCTTCTCAACCATGTTGAACGTCTCTGAAGCAGTTTTTCAAGCTTGGAGGAAAATTTAATGGAGTATCGTTGCTGCATTTTGGCTTCCAAAATTCTCGACGTCGTTTTTAAACACGGTTCACGGTTCATGATAAGCGACCCTTACCTAACACTCATTCTTTTTGACTTGATGGACTAATATACATTTTACTCTGGAATAAATGAGGCAATACAAATTTCTATTGCACTTCTTGTTACAACGTGAACTGTTAAAAGAAGTTTCAGTACATTAAGACGTGTTAAACTTGGATAAGATCTACCATGTCTGAAGAAAGATCGACAGGATTATGCATGATGAGAATTTTATTCACCGAGAAATTGTACAAAAGAACAAAACAAAATTTACATCTGATGTGTTGGATATCTTTGGTATAGAACCAAGAGAGTATGTAATTTTTGTTCAAAAAGTAACGCATATAAAATCATAATGGGTTGTTAGTGTGCTATGTTTTTTTCCCTTTCGGTGGGGGTAATATTTGTTAAAGTAATTTATATGAAGCAGACTTAGTGTTTTCTTTAATGAATCACATGAATTTGAAAACAGTTAATATCAAACAAACTTGCAAGATACGCCAAATTTATGCATTAGTTCTTCATTAATTGTGGTTCGCATAATGACTGATAAATACTACAAATTCGTACTTTCAATCAACTTTAGTAAACAATCTAGTTGTGTGAGTAGTGAGATATTGAAATGTGTTATATTAGCTACCAGAAACGTGAGGTCGTTGGCAGACTGATAGTGATCTTTTATTGTGATAATCCTAAATGCTGTTTCTCTTGCTATAGTAGTAATATACTACTTTTTATTTTAAATATTCCGTTCAGTGTTCATAAAAGTTCATATTTTTCTTATATGAATAAAATGTGTTTTTATTTGTCTAGAAGTTTATTTGTCATATTGACTTTTAAATAACAGAGGGGGAAAGGATAACTATATTTTAGAAGATGACTCCAGAAAAGCTTGTGTAATAATAAAAAATGGGATATTCTCTATAATCTTGATGTACAATGTAAGTATACAATATAAACTCGTTTATACGGCCCTCGTTGATCCGGATCTCCGGATAATCCGGATCAGATTTGTAGACATTTTTTAAAACTTATTGTTCACATAGTTAATTTTTAACTATGATACTAAAAATGTAACTATAAGTACACCAAACATTCGCTTTTTATTTTGATTAAATGTGCATTTCCTGCATAAATTGTACAATAAATTATCGTAATATTGTACATAAAATACTTTTAGTCGAGTTTAAGAAAGCACCTCAGTGTTTCATTCAAACGCCACACGTGTTTGAAAGAGAAGACAGCGGACCAATTCTTTATTAAGAAGTGATGTAAAAAGTTATCGTAATAAACGGTAAGTCTGATTATTTAAGGATTTGTTTTGCTTATTATGCACACAACCCGGATTATCCGGATTTTCAATTTTCCGGATTGCCTTTGGTCCCAGTTGGGCGAGATAAACGATGTTGTGCTGTATATATATTAATTTTATGCAATCCATTTCGTCATTGAATTTCATTTCGTATTTTTTGGCTATCGTAGAGCTTTACAATAACAATAGTACCATCAAAATAAATATTTTCATGTTTTGTAGAAATAGAAGAGGAAAATACTATTAAATGGAAGACACATTTCTTGCTCGAAAATTAGAGGAGCACTTTAAATGGTTAAATATCTTTTTCAATCCTCCAGAGCACAAATACTTAAGCTTTTATCTTACTACTACTACTACTACTACTACTACTACTACTACTACTACTACTACTACTACTACTACTACTACTAATAATAATAATAATAATAATAATAATAATAATAATAATAATAATAATAATATACTAGAATGTATGCAACATACTAATCTTTATAGGTCTTGGAGTTTGTTTAATCTGAATTCCAACAAGCCAAAATTATGTAGAAAGAATCTAATCATCTTGACCCCCCTAGCGAAATTTTCTGCGGACACGTGTGTGTGGGACGCAGAAGGGAAAAAAAAACGCAGAAACAGCTCATTCTCGCTAGTAAGCATCTCAGAACAAAAAAATAAGAATTGAAGACAAGTTCTTAAGACTTAAGAAAGTTTCCAGTTTTACGTATAATCTGAATAGCTATGAATATTATGTATTTAGATTTGCATGTGCTATAGTCGTTCTTTTATATATTACGTTGCAACAACATTTTCTGTCACTTTCGTTCCTTTAGATCTTATACGGAACTATAGCAAAAGTTTACTCTTTTCAAATGCGTTACTAGACCCGAAACCAGCCACAGAGGTTTGGAGGGCCATGAATATGTTAGGGGAGTCAAGTCATTAAAAATTCTCTTACAAATATCTAAATTGTGTTTTTGTATTAATAATAGCATTTTGTGTTGATGTCTGGAGGGGCCACGAAAAGTTTAGGGGACCAGGCCCCCCTAACCACCCACTCGTTGTAGGACTGTGCCTTACTGAGATGGTCTGGAAAGCTCAAATACAAAACTATTTTTAACATATGCTAATTAGGGTTGCCCATGAGAAAAGACGAAACAAAGGTTTCCCAATAGAAACAGATACACCTTCCAAGACAAGGCATCAATTTCATGGCATCAAGAGACGAGACAGCCTCAAATCTTATCTTTTAGGCAACCCTAGTACAAATTATTTCTCAGACCTAATTAGTCTGCTTCACAGGCTAACTACGAAAAACTAGTGATTCTCGAAGAAATGTGCCTCTGCTACCATCACTGTGGTATCACCCATCACACCAAACTTTATAATTCTACAAAGGACATTGCTCAACATATCACTTTTCTTGCATTCTTTGCGACCCTGAATCGCTTTGGACCATGTACGTAAATATTAATTGACGTTTCTAGAATAAATATTCACTTCTTTTATGAACACCTGTGAGGCAATACATTACAGTCTCTTCAACCTACACTACTCCTTCTTATTTCTTTAGAAATACAACTTTCCAACTAACGATCCTGACCTCCATGAGAATCCACTTCAATCTTCTGCATCTGATCATGTTCGTCACAGTAAATCTAACTACTTCAATCAATCTTTAGAAATTCTCATAAAAGAGATGGAATTTTCTAAAATATAATTCTTAGACTGACAGACTGTATTTATAAATAAAGTTAAAGGTTTGTATAGATTAAGAGTAAAAATATGCTCTAAATACACACAATAAAACTTCATGTATATATACACAGATGGCTTAAAAATGCATGTGAATTGTGTAGTTGTGAATAACTCTGAAATAGATTGAAACGTCTCATAATTTTTTGTAGTGGTATAATTTAATGTTTGATGTTATGTTATTACGTTGCACCCAATAATTGTTTCATTTGTGTGTGTGTGTGTGTGTAGTGACGTGAGTGAAGCAAGATGGCTGACAATTGAAGCAAGCAAGGCGGTCTTGAGGTGGTACATGAAGTACGAAATCATCAGAGAGGTGCAATGATAATGGTGAAATGAATTTGGAACACAACCGCCGACAAGTTTAACAGTTGTCCAAATTCGTTATAAATTTGAAGTCTACGGTTGTGTTGGAGATGAGCACAAAAACAGTTCTGGACGACCTGTCATAGCAGCAAGTCCTGCTAACTCTTGACGACGGTTCTTTGACGGCACAATTACCAGTCAGGAGTACCTGCAGATGCTACATTATGTATTTTACCTGCCATCAGATACCTTAACCGGGACGAGAGGTTTTATCTCCAATAAAATGGTGACTCACCTGGGATACGGACAAAATCTCGCGGCCGAAACATCGCCGCCCAAAACCTCGCGGGACAAAATCTCGCCGGGCCAAAACCTCGCGTGGCCAAAACCTCGCCGCCCAAAATCTCGCCGGGCCAAAACCTCGCCACCCAAAACCTCGCCGCGAATGAAACTTTTCTTTAAAATTTACCCAATGAGTTTCTTAATATGCCATTTCACATTACAAATAATAATAATAATAATAAAAATAATAATAATAATAATAATAATAATAATAAGATACAAAACATCGTGTGCGTGGGCTTTCTCGGGTTATTCCCGTTTCCTCCCACTTTTTTTATTCGATCATTTCCTTCATCTTGGTCATCTACGTCTCCTTTAAGCTACAGGACATAATCAAGGGACGTCGTAAAAACTCATGTATTATTTCATACTTTCATAAGTATTATTAGATTTTTGTTAAAATTTTAAGTTTTTGGATGTTCCAAAGTTCACGGAACTAACCCCGTTAGTTGTCATTACTTTCCTTACGCAGACTTTCTTTCCCTATAACCAGTTTAAAAACATTCTGTCGCCCTACCTTCACATTGAAATCCTCTAATACAGAAATAAAATTTTCATATGGTAAAGCGGGACTTGGTCAAATACCCATGATACTAGCGTCTTTTATACCGTCATCCTTATCATCTGTTGGAACATTTACATTTTGGTCAGGCGAGATTTTGGGTATGGCGATATTTTGGGGCGAGAGGTTTTGGAAGACGAGGTTTTGGCCCGGCGAGATTTTGGCCCGCGAGATTTTGGGTGGCGAGGTTTTGGCCCCGCGAGGTTTTGGATCGCGACGTTTTGGGCGGCGAAGTTTTGGCCAGGCGAGATTTTGTCCCGCGAGGTTTTGGGCGGCGAGGTTTTGGCCAGGTGAGGTTTCGGCCCTGCGAGATTTTGGGCCGCGAGGTTTTGGTCCGCGAGGTTTTGTACCCAAACCGCCTCACCTTATTACCATAATCTCTACAGGGAGATTCTCAATGAAACTGCCGAACGAAGGGTAGGTCGAGGAGGGTTTGTCGAATATCTCTCATGTTCCCAAAACCTCACTCCTCTAGAATATTACTTATGGGGAACTGTCAGCAATTTTGCTTATGGACAAAAGCCTCGTACATTGCATGATTTACGAGCAGCAATGGAAGGTCTGTTGAGATGTCGAACTTAGCACATCGTAGTCAGTAGTTCGTGCAGCAGTTCGAAAAAAAAAAAAAAAACCCTCAGCGTATAAATCTTTTGAGCCATTCTACAGTGCTTTTCAGTTTTGATTTATGAGTTGTTTTGAGTCTCAACCCCTAAAATAATTCCACTTCAGGCCAAAGTAACTCATGAGAAAAATGAGTTCAATTGAATAATATTGAATAGTGCCCCAAGCAACCTCAAATTTTCAATCCATTTACAATATACAATATGAAGCAAAGGTAAATAGTATGGCAACAAAATTATTATTCAGTGGAGGCGCACACCCAGACATTTTTGTTGGGAGGGGTCTAAACTTTGGGAGGTGTCCAATATTACAAGCCACTACGTCTATGTAGTATTGAACGGGTATTATTCTGCACGGAATCTGTACAGACGCTAAGCAGTTGTAAGATTCTTTCAGGAAAATATGATAGAACTAGATTGTTTCTATTAATACAAAGAGTACAGATTAAGTATACGATCAAATTTTCATATTATATCAATCATTTCCCTATTAAACGTTTAGTTTTATTATTGAGAAAGTGTACACACGTATGTTAAGTTAACAAATTTTGGGGGTCCAGACCCGGTGGATCTCCCGTAAGTGCGCCCCTGCTTCAGTGTAACTTGCATAAAAATGTTCTAATTTTGATACAGCATGAGGTTTATATTTTCATTAGGGCTTTCCAATCATAATAACTTACGCTTGATGTCAACTGAGGATAAGGGGCACAAAAGAAGTAAATTTACTCCCAACTTGGAAGTTTTCTAATGTACTGTAAATGGAAATATATCTTCCTAAGATACTTACGTAATAATTATTTTATTTTCTTGCCTTGTTTTGTAAATATAACCTTCTATTCTTATATACCTATGTAAATATGAACGAAAATGGTAAAATCTATAAATTTACAAAATATTTCCGTCTAGTATTGGGCAAATTATGCTCCTACCCGACCTTTCAAGCTCTTAAATACAAAACTTTTTGTACAATTGTATTAGTCTACAATGAAAATACTAATGATGTTGTATGAAATGTTGCAAAACTTCAAAAATCAATGAAAAAAATCTAAAGTTGAGACATATAACGATCGATCGATCCTATTGACCTGAACAAAATGCCATGTGTGTGTGTGTGTTTGTGTGTAAAGTGAAAATCTTCATGCTTAGGTTTCAAGACAATCGACAAAAGCAAACTTTATAGCACTAAAAATGTCATTCTTAACCAACAATACGCTGCCTTTTAAGTGAAGACTTATATTAAAACATACCCCAGGAAGCTTTCATTATGAGATTGGTAAAAGAACACTTCACACCGTGATTAATGAGGTAAAGGCCAAAGTATATTCCAAACCTAAAATTATCAATTTTAATTTGAAATATGTTCTTTCAATGAATGCTTTTAGATTTGCGTAATTCTTGTAAGATACTCGTAAGGTTTTGGAAACAGCCGGGGTGCGAATTACCAGGGGATGAAGAGGATCTTTCCTCTCAATCTTATTTTGATCCCTCCAACACTATCAAAAATACCAGAGATGCTTATGCAACCCAAAACCATTATTAGTGATAAAAAGTTATTATCAAATGCCACTGCTTGTTTTCCTTTTATGTAATTTTAAAGCTAGCGTATTTCGAAATGAAAGATGTAAATTATAGGGATGCGCACGAGACAACATTTGTGGCTGTCTCGTCTCGAAAATGCGCTGTAAAAGTGATGTCTCGGCTCAAAAAATGTATATTTTTCTATTGGAAGAGCCGTGTCTCGACTCGAATTTTGTCAGGAAAATTCTGTCTCTACTCGTCTCGCGCGCATCCCTAGTAAATTATTCACTCTTGGTTTCTTCTATCAATTGGATGAAGCTCCATGTCACTTTGATCACAATGTCAGAAATTCCCTCAACAACAGGCTGCCACACCGCTGGATTAGGCGGTCAGGTAAAAATGATCATCAGCTTCTACGTTGGCCACCAAGATCACCGGACTTAACCATCTGCGATTTTTTCTGTGGGGACATCTAATAGACATTGTCTACAAACCCCCTCTACCCCAAGATGTAAATGAACTGAAAGAGCGCATCACTGCTGCAGTGCAAACTGTTGATGCAAACATGTTAAAACGGGTCTGGGCGAAATTGGAATACCGAATAGATGTATGCAGGGTAACAAAGAGGATCCACATAGAACATTTGTGATGTACTATTTTCATTTTTTCTATCATAAAAACTTGGAGAGTTTTAGCATTTAACTGTAATATTTGAAGCTATCTGGATGATTAATAAAAAAGTTATAAGGAGTTGTAATCGTTCACATAATTTTGAATCGTGTTCTGGCATACTCTTCAATATTAACAGATTAATAGTGTTGCCAAACCAATATAAAGTTATATTTTTTCAAACAGCGCTGTGCCAGATTATTTCATACTTCAAATCTACATGCTAAACGAAAACTCACTATACACTTATTACTCAGTGTTGTAAACTAAGAACGCCACAGTATCACAAACATCCAAAGTTTGGAAGTCTATATTAGATTAACAGCACAACTGACAACGGACAGAGCAATGCACATTAAAATACCTTAGCATTGGACACTGTGGTCATGATATACCGTGTTCCAAATAAATGGAAAAGCAATTACAGGGGGTTGAAAATTTGAATATTTTCAAGAGGCTTTATTTCGAAACAAAAAAATGCCTAGATACGAGTAAGTATCAAAACTTAGTATTCGTATTCGTATGGTTTGCAATGGACAAAGAAATCATTTTGCCATTTATAGTACTTTGATTTCTCAAACTATTCCGGAGATATGTTATGCATTGCTAAACTCTTTTTCTTTCGGTTTAACGTCCTACGATTATGCCTGTTAGGCTAAGGGAGGATGATTTAGGCAAGTGAATGATGGAAGAATTTATGGAATGAGAAAATGAAAGTATCCCAAGAAAACTCACGGACTCAATGTTGTCCACCACAAACTTATTTGGTCAGGGATTGAACCACGAATTCCTCGCACCAGAGGTAAGCACTCTACCACTGAACCAATGTGCCTCTCTTTTCATTGCTAAAGTTTGCAATACTGCTTAAAATTATGTGATTGTGAGAACTTGCTGTAATTACAAGTACCAATATATATATGTTATCCTATGAACTGACATAAAATAAAGGGGTTCTTTTGGTTGATATGACAAGTTGAAATTCGGCATGATTGTAGCTTTCTGGGCCTAACCGACAGAAAAATTGCCAAAAGTGAATATTTTCAATTTTTAGGGGGTCTAAAGGGGCGATGAAGAAATGCTCCATGTTATTTAAATGGACCTTTTTTGGACCTATAATCTCATATTTTAGAATTAGAATAGAATAAAAAATTGGAATTAGAATAAAAACATGAAATTTGGTATGCTTATATGTTTTCGTTAGCGTTTCCTAAGTAAATCACTAAAAATAAAAATTTCCAAGTTTAGAGTGGTTTTATGGGGAACTGAAAGATCTTCCCCATGTTATTTATATGGGACACCTTTTACGCTCCAAAATTATTGAGCGCTTCTTGTAGAGTTACAATGATTAAATTTGACGTGATTATAACTTTTCGGGAGTAACCCAGAGGAAAATTGCCAAAAGTGATTTTTTTTTTAAATTTTTAGGGAGTCTAAAGATAGGATGAAGAAATTTCCGATGTTATTTAAGTAGACCTTTCTTTAGACCTATAATCTCATAATTTAGGTATTTGGAATTGGAATAAAAACCTGAAATTCGGCGTGCTTCTACGTTTTCATTAACGTTACTTGAGTAAATCATCAAAAATAAAAAAATTCCAACTTTATAGTGGTTTATGGGGAACTCAAAAATCTTCCCCATGTTATTTATATAGAACACCTTCTACAACCCAAAATGTTTATGCACTTCCAGCAGGATTAAAATATGAAATTTGGCATGACTGTAGCCTTTCTGGACTAACCCACAGGAAAATTACCAAAAGTGAATATTTTTAGTTTTAAGGGGTCTAAAGGGGAATGAAGAAATTCCCATGTTATTTAAATGGGCGTTTTCATGTTATACAAAATCTTATCTTTTAGATAGGCCTAGTTGAAATACGAAAAGAAAGTTGAAATTTCGTAGAATTGTGGGTTTAACAGGGACATGGCCGTAGGCCAAGTAAATGCGGTGATCTGTGATTGGAGACCCCAGCTAGCGAAAGGCTAGTATATATATATGACGTGCAAAGTTGAAATTTGGCATGATTGTAGCTTTTCGGGACCAGCCCACACGAAAATTGCCAAAAATAAACATTTCTAATATTTAGGGGGTCTAATGGAGAGATGAAGAAATTCTTCCTGTTATTTAAATAGGCCTTTTTTTTTTACCTATAATCTCATGTTTTAGGTACTTAGAATTGGAATAATAACTTGAAATTCGGTATAATTGTACGTTTTTCTTAGCACTACCTAATTAGATCACCAAGAAATTGCTAATTTTAGTGAGGTTTTATGAGCAATTGAAAAATCTTCCCCATGTTATTTATATGGGACATCTACACCCCAAAATTATTGGGCACTTCCTGTAGGGCTACAATCATCAAATTTGGTATTATCGTAGCTTTTTTGGACTAACCTACAGGAAAATTTCTAAAAGTGAATGTTTTAAATTTTTATGGGTCTAAAGGGAAATGAAGAAATTCCCCATGTTATTTAAATGGGTCTTTTTTTTTGGATCTATCATCTCATATTTTAGGTACTTGAAATTGGAATAAAAAGTTCAAATTCGGCATGCTTGTACGTTTTTTTTAAAACTATTTAACAAGTTCACTAAAAATTAAAATTTGCAATTTAGAGTGGTTTTATGGGCAATTGAAAAATCTTTCCCCTGTTAATTACAATCTTCTACACTCAAAAATGTTTAGGCACTTTCGGCAGAATTAGGATGATGAAATTTAGCATGATTGTAGCTTTCTAGGACTAACCCACAAGAAAATTGCCAAAAGTGAATATATTTTGTGTTAGAGGGAGGCCAAATGTTAGGATGAAGAAATTCGAAATTCGAAACTTGAAATTCGGTAGAATTGTGTGTTTAACAGGTGCGAGGCCGTATCGGAGCAAACGCGGGGGTCTGGGGGCAGAGCACCCAGCTAGCCAAAGGATAGTCCTTACTATGTATAAAACTACATGGATTGATATAAAATAACGGGCTCTGCCTCCAGACTCCCCTACGCAACGTAGTGCTATTTGAAAAAATACATATTTATGTTGGGTTTGTGACATTGTTTATCTGTTGGTATTGCAGAATATGTCAAACGATTTGGCCTTGTTGATATCTGCTTCGTACAAAATTTCAGTGTTTTTTCACTCTTAGTTTAGAAGTAACATGGTTACCTCAACCTTGTATGTAAAGGGATATGATGTTGAGTTTCTTACTTACAGAAACAATTGAACGGATGGATTCCAAAAGAGCCTAAGTCAATTTTTGTTAATTTTGAGATAGCGGTTTTGTTAAGTTCCATTTTAGTATCTCCGTATACTGAACTGGGTTCCATGCCAAAACTCCATAAATCAAATTAACTGTAGACAAAAGAAAACAGCGTTGTTTTCCAAAATGTCCTTAGTCAACAGTACTTTCTGAAGTTATTTTCTGTCGCGCCTAAAAACACTTATAAAACTCTTGCAACAGATAATTTCACCGTTATCTTACGAAAAATAGGTAATTACAGTTTTCTTTTATGTAGCTTACTTTCATTTCACAGAAATAGAATGATGGAAACACACACAAAAAAGAAATCGTCTCCTGAAAAACTCACTTTTTTTTTTTTTTTACTTAGGCTCATTTGGAATTGAGTTCTTCAATTACTATATTCTTATTTGTTGATTTCAAGTGGTGAAACATCTAACTCTGTATAATCAAGTTCAAGTTCATAGATAACAAAATACTGTATTAAGTCAAACATATGCATAAGTTGTAAAGCAGTAAAGTAATAAATCTAACTTACCTGCATAAGGAAGATAGCAAACAATACAACCCACGCCTTCCCTTCCTTACTCCCACTTGCAGAAGATGTTGCTGAGGGCAATATTCCATTTTCCAATACATTGCCGTTGCTGTTTAATGGCATTTTAAACCTTATTTCTTTCCCGTAAGTATGAATGATACATCAGCTAATTTAGTGCCACTTCCCGGCTGAATTACTAATATATGATCAGTTAACAGCAATTAGTGTTATTTTTCCCGTAGTGTAACAAGAATGTCAAGTACTTAGCATAAAATTATACACTAACATTCTAAACGTATAACATACTTCCTGGGAGTGTGTGAATTTAAGTTTTATAGAGTGATTCCAAATATTTTTTCAGTAAATCCATTTCTTCTTCTTGCAGGAAACAAATTGCTGTGGCCACAAATAGAAATCGCCATTTTGATTGATAAACACTCAATACGTCACACTAATAAACTATAAACTCTATGTAGGTTTTTGTTATATCCTCATGCAATTCCTAGGTGTTTCCATGTTCAATAAATTTATCCAATACATTTTCGCATATATGTATGTATATCGCTGGCCATTATTCACGAATTTACATACATTATTCAACTCCCATGATGATAGAAGTATCATAAAACACAGACTACCTCCGTTTGTCACATGAAAGGCAGGGAAAAGACTAATCGCACTCGATAATGGTATCTTATCTAAGGTTTGTATAAACAGTACAGTACATGTTTGTGTAGTACTATGTTCCGGGGAAACGATTCTACTTAATTGATTATTTAAAATGAACCTGTATTCTAACTTAGTTTACCAGTTTACACAATTTACTTCAAGGTCAGTAGCTACAGGAAAACAATAACATTTTTAAAAAATGATGTAGAGGGAGCGATAGAGTACAAAAAGCAGTCACTCCACATTTTAAACACGATCTGCACATAGATATACTATTGTCATTCAAATCATTTTAATAAGTTCAGCTAGTATTAATATTTATTCCAATGATAATATTAAAAGTAATCAGGATTAAATTACGCAGCATGCTTATATCGATACTTTGTTGGCAAAACTCCGCAAAAGTTGAGATAAGCCTAGGACTAAAGAAGAGGCCACGAAGCTAGAATACTTGAGGATTGCTTTCTTCTTAATCCGACATTAAAGAGTTCCATTTCATATCGGTTTACGTCAAACAAACGCAGAAACTGGACAGGGAGAAATATGTAGTTTCTCAAATAGTATTATAGAATTAGTTTTTTTTTTTTCATAGGAAACTGGGTGAGTGACACCACAGCATATACAAAGGTAACGAAGAAAGTTCTGTCGCTTTTTTGTGGAGGTCTGTGTTCAATGGCCCTCACACCGTGAGTTGAATGCTAATGGAGATACGGCTAAGGTCAGTTGTTGATGTGGGTATATCCGACATGCTACCTGTACAAAATGAAGATCTTCAGGCAGTAATTGAAGCGAACAGTGGCCAGACATGTGAAGAACTGGGACTACAATTCAGTGTGAGTGGAGAAACCATTCGGCAGCACCTCCATCAACTTGGGAAGCACTATGAGTTGGGTCGGTGGGTACCCCATGATTTGACTCCGGGCCAGAAGGCAACGCGAGCAGACACTTGTGTTTCTTTGCTGTCTTTTCTGAGGAAGGAGCCATTTCTGGACAGGGTGTTGATATGCAGAAGCGGACTGGGCCGCCCGGATACCCGGAAATTTCCGGGTGGGCCCTGCCCTCTGCGAAATCACTTAAGTTATTGTTCGATTAGTTATAACTAATTCAAAACTCCGTTCTCGTTCATAGTAATCAGTGGGATAACTAACGAGTTTGCAGTGCTAGCTAAGTGGGGGAGACACTAGGAAAAGGGAGACCCTGCCCAACCTTGTTTGTTGAAATATCAATAAGACAATAAAAAGATATAAAAAACGCATGTAAGTTATTAACTCGAAAATGTAATCTCATCTATAATTTATGTATTCAATAATGTGATGTGCAATCGATAATACAAAAAGAGCATGGAGCTGATTCTCATACAGTAAGAAAACCGAGTTAGACATGAGTTGTTGGACGCGAGTGGGGGCGATAAAGAATTGTCCTCTGAGCAGAGCGGGAATGTCAGAAAACGGACACAAAGCCACAGAAATCGGGCCCCAAAGTTTCGAGCTTGCGTCCCTTCCATTCACCAATGAAATAAGTTGTTCTTGGACGGGGAGGTGGCAATGGAAAGGTCGTGGTCCTCTGAGCAAGGCAGTCACAAATCGATCCCGGAGCCTGATGTCCCTAGACATCGGGCCCCGAAAGTATGGGGTCGGGTCCCTTCTATTCACCAATGAAGCATGGTGTTTTTGGACGTGGGTGGTTGGATTGGAAAGAGTCTGTTTTCCCTGATCACACAGATGATGTCATAAATCTGTTCATGCCATATTCTCCATGCATTTTGCTCACAAAATTAAGTTTCCGTATTATCCTCCCTGAATGTTACTCGTACTCAACCGAACGTTACAAGACAATAGTTTGATATTGCATGTGAGTAAGGGACAGCGCAATATACTTGATATCGAATAGAAGGGACCTGAGTCCAAACATGCGGGGCCCAAATTCTTGGGTTTCAGACCACGGGACCGATTTCTAACATCACTGCTGTGCTCAAGGGACCCGGTTCTTTCCAACGACACAAATCTCGTTTCCAAATCCATATCTAGCACGGTTTCCTTACTGTTGGAGGATTTTCATGGAATATTCTCCATGTTCTTATCTAATAGTAACAAAGACATTACGAAGCTGTGGGAATTAACAAGGCATTATCGGCATTAGATTGGGACAATTTCTTTTTATCATATATATAAAGAACACGGGAAATAGTGAACCCCAATGGAAACGCACAACTCCTTTCTTGCAAATCTTTATTTTTTAACTTACGTTTTTTTTTACTCGGATAGAAGGAGGTCTCCATTGCTGATGCATAGTTTTTTCTTTTTTTAAAAAAAAAAATTCGAGTCGATAAAGAGGAAGCGGATAGCAAAATGGGGTTTCGGTATACCTAACAATAGTGCAAGAATATTAATAGGGGCCCATTTGCGAATATTGCGTGGGGTGGGGGCACGCAATCTTAGTTACGCTACTAATAGTAACATTAAAAGTAATATAACTTGAATTGTATTTATGCGTTTGTTACGTGGAATAATTCACCCTAGGGAAATGTATGGATTACACACACTGAGAAAAATTCGTTCTCCGGATAGCGGTATATTATACAAATATACGGTATCCTCTTGCTTACTACAGAATTAAGTACGGAGCATACGTTATGCATAAGATACATGGGCACACTGCCCTTAGATGTTTCATCATACCGTTGCAGGATGTCTGACATCTAACAGTTTTCTGTATATCACATGCATATACTTATGTTACATTCCTCAGCTGTATGTTATATATGTCCATTTGTATGTGAGATCCTGACCGCCTATATTGTTTCACACGAAAAGTATGTATAGATGGAACACTTATACGGAAAATATTATAAAACATGAGTTTTCAGTTATACATCTGCTGTATGTTAAGTCCAAAAACTACAGGAATTACTCATGTAACCTATCTTTTAAGTACGCCACTTACTGCAGGATATATGGCAGCTTTGCCAACAAGTTGATACAAAAAGTCGCTAAGTAGGAGAAGAAATGACTCTAATTTTGGTTGAAAAGTCTCTAAAGAATTATTCCTGGAATTTCATCTCTCACCCTCCTTCTCTTATATAGTATATATATATATAAGAGAAAAGGAGTATATATATATATATATATATAAAATGTTTGTGTGTGTATGTATGTATATGATATGTGATCAATTCAAGCCGTAGTACTATCTACCCTACAAAACATCAATGAAAGAATCATATATAACTAAAAGTAATTTCACTTTTAATGCAATATATATTTTTAACTTTATGATCAATTTCACTTCAACGAAATCAAAAATGAGTTTAGAAAAAACGAACAAAAGTAAAAGTCTTCAAAAAGAAAATGTTACACACCTCACTTCTACTCACACTTCTGAAGATAATCAGTTTGCTGCTATCGATAATCTATTATTTGTGCCTGTAAACTGAAGGACATTAAAGGTTGGAATTGGTCCCCGTTAGAGAGCAAGAGATAACAGCAAATCAAAGCGGGAATATGGAGAGAAATGCTATGTACTTTCCCAGCTCGCCAACACCTGCTCTGATTCAAATAAGCGAAAGGAAGATAAACATGTATCTGAAATGATTTGGGTTATTAGTACTGAACCTGAACCTGAAAATCTTTCACCCTATGAAATATTTTCTTTGTGTATGACCGATAAAGTATTTGAACATATTGCCGAGCAGACAAATCTATACTCTCAGCAGAGAAACAATCATGAATTCAGTGTTACTGCTGACTTGATTAGGAATTTCACTTTATTTTACTCTTATCGGTATAGCTTACATAATGTGTAGAAACGGTTAGTAACTGATGTAGGGAGATGGTGTCTACATTTTTATTTTGTTATGATTTACACACTATAAAGAGTTATTAGTGAGAAAACTAGCTGCAAGGATCTGCCTATTAATTTTTTATTAATTTTTGCGGCAAATATGGCGATGAAACGTCGGGGGCTATTTCAACTATAGGGAATTTCACACACGCAAAATGTCCCGTGAACAAAGTTTACGGGACCTGTTGTATACATTGTTATATTCTTCAGATCCCGTAATTTCTTAAATCTCACAAACTACTGTTATCTATCGCAGTCATAGAGAGCCTCTTTCACCAGATTAAGAAAATTATTGTTAGATCCCTTTCTGTCTGAGCCTGAAGCAGTAACTCAGGATTCAAATTCCGAGAGCGAATAGGTACGAGTGGTAATAAGTACTATCTATACGTATGTAATACATGGATACATATGACATGGCTGTAACATATTTGATAAAATTCTTGGTATATATAGGTGTAGTTCGTGTTGAGTGTCTATCTAGTACATGCCACACTACATGTTTCTTCGTTAATTTCATAAAAGGATTCATATTACTAGAAAAAGTACATAGACATACCACACTATTACGTTACTTCCTTCTCTGAGCAAAGTCTCTATGCATGAATCGCAAGATTTACGTTTTCCTCGTTAACTTTATATAAGGTTCATTATACTACAAAAACCGAACATTCTATTTTCTGTTTTTCTGAATAAGTGGTTATACATATAGAAAAATTCTTCGTTAAGTTCATAAAAAGGTTGATGGTACTACAAGAGAACATATGTATACCAAATTACTATGTTGCGTCTTTATCTAAAACAACGTGGAAATGCATGTACAGTCACGAACTTTAGAAAGTGGAGGTTGGATATATAAGAAATGAGAGCCTTTTCAGTAGCAGAAAAGTTTCACTGTATGCCTGATAGTTGGACAACCAATATGACAGTAAATACATGCCCGAAAACATAACATGCCAGGATATTACTTCACTTGGAGTAAGAAAGTATTTGCTGGTAAAAGCATCACTTAGAGAAACAATCACGAGATAAATATTCAGAAACTCCATGCACGTTAAGTTCTAAGAGATAGAAATTAATATAAAGAATAGAAAAATAATACTATGCATCATGCAGAAGAGACCGAAAAAGTATGGAAAGCAAAACAAAATGAGAAAAGAAGGAAATAGGGAAGGAAAAGAGCAAACTACACGGGAATAAACGAAATTTTAACGCTTAACCCTTACGATACCAAGGTGCTTTCTATAACGTAGCATACTAAGGCGGGGCTCGTTGAACCCATAGGGAAAAGTTCATTTTCAAATTAAATTCTCAGATGTTTTATTAAATAATCAGTTATAAATGAAATAGTGTCCCGGGTGGATGAGTGATTAAGGTCGTAGCCTTGCGATCAAGGGGTCCTGGGTTCGATTCCACAAGCGGGAACATAAGTGATTTGGATCTCACGTTAAACTGTAAGTCCCGTCCTTTGGACGTCGTATTTATCCCATCGAAGGAAATGGCAAACCACCATGGGTTCGTCTCGCCCAGGGACATTCGGGTAGAACACCACATCATCATTATAAATGAAATTATACATGTAGGTTTTACAAATAGGTTACATTCACTGATATTATTACGCGATACGACACACAAAATGAACAATATTCGACCTCAGATTATTAGCACTGAAGCTACGAAAACACTGCAATGCTATAAAACAAAACATCTAACTCGCAGGATGTTCAAAATATTAGTTCTCTTTTCAGTACTGCAAAATCACCGACCACGTTTGACAATAACAAACAAAGTGACGATTATCAGTGTTGCCAAGCCCATCAGTGTTGCAAAATGTTTGTATTGCCAGTCCGAGACATGCCAGTGTTTATTTGTAGCAAAAAACAAAAACACCACACATATATATATAAACGATATCTTAAGTCAGAACGAAAAGTAACACGCACTACCAAGGAAGGAGCTTGTTCGCATTATTGTCCTATACAAAATAAACGAGAACCCGTTTAGAGCAAAATCAAGCAAGATTTTTTCTTAACATTACATTACAGAATGTTAATTTTTATCGGATTCTTTTGTCCACGCAGAGAAGCACAATTCACAATATAATTGACTATAGGTTCGACGAACCCCCCTTGGTATCGTAAGGGTTAAGGATTTACAATCAGCGTCTTTTCCCCTGCCCCTTGTGTCTGTCTTGGGTTTTCTCCCTTTATGGGATAAATCTATTTCAGTATCAATCGCGAAAATCATTTACAATTTTTAGTTCATTTAAAAAAAATTACTCTTAATCGAGGCTAGGATTCGAAGACAGGACCCTTAGAATGACAGTCACACACGCTGCCCACTTAGCTACACAGACCATAACATGTGCGTTCTTAAATCAGCCATTACACTCGCTATTATCAAACGTGTTGTTAAATCAGCCATTGTCTGCGTGTTACCCCACTTCCATTTGAAGTTTAAATTTTATGTATGGCCTTTAGCCATCTATGGCTAACAGGCCCCTTGCTTTCATAAAAAGCATTTGTTCTGTAGATTAAAATCAAGAATGAATTAATCTGTACTCTTGGGAGCTTACTGGTGCACCAACATATCTGTTTATCTATTTATATATGTATATCGGATTGATTGACGATTAAAAGAGTGATTTCGTAAATTTACGAAACGGGTGTTGAAGTAGGTGGTCACAACAGTAATGTCATCTCGTAGCGTTGTTACGTAACACACGCAGTATAAATAAAGCTTCAAAACCAAAAGTCGCAAGTTCTGCCGTGGATAAGTCGGTAAGACGTCTGCTTGCTGAGTGAATCAATCCGTGTTCAAATCTGGGCAGGTACTTTTTTCTTGTTCCGTTGAAAATACATTTCTATATGTTTGCATTTCAATTAATAACTGCTTTCTTGGATTTTTGTAGATTATCTTAAATTAGTGGAGGTTAAGTAAAGTCAGGAAGGTTAAGTTACATATATGACTGCTTTATCCGTTTGTGCAGTCCGCGAGTTTTGAAAACGCAGTAGACTTTCCTTATGGGGACTGAGTTTAGCCAATCAGGAATTGGAATGAAAATATCATCAAGTTGGTATAGGAAATTTATTCAACAAAATTTAATTTTCTCTGACTCGTTACACTTTTAACGATCAATATAGCTTATAGTGATAATAACTGTATTTGAAACAATACAATATTTCCCAAGTACAGCCCAAATATAATAATAGCAGGAACAAATCAGATCTTTTCAGTAAACGATCATCATTATCTATAATAGTGAAATATTTATTGCTGTCAGTAGTTATTTTATGGTCACTAGATGACAGAAACGCTGAATCTGCCATTTGCCGTATCGTTTCTCTGAGCACAGAAAATACAATGACGCTCTTTTCAGAATTCTGGTGGGAAATATTCATTTTGACAAAGAAAATGGATGTATTAAATATAATCTATAAATTCTAAGTGATTTGCATAATATTTTTTATGTTCACAACACTAATGATACAGAAAAAATATTATATAAAAGAGAAACCATTAGCTATAAAAGTACCCCATAAATAGTGGTTTATTATTGTAACTTCTTAAGAAGAGGAGTGGTAGTGGTAGTCACTTTGGTGATTCCTAGTTCTCTACATGCTGACACTCATAGTATGTGGAAAATATGAATATTCGTTATATAGTCAACAATAACGAAAGAGAAACCTTTACAAGGTAGTTATATAAGTCACAGAATCGTGCTAAAATGGGCATGCATAGTCTAGTCGTTAGCTTTGGTTTCGTAATCGGGAGGTCCCGGCTTCGAATCCAGTAGCCAGTCATTATGACAGGTTTTCTTCAGGGCCACTCGGCGAATCCCAGGGTAGTACTTTTAAATATATTTTATAGCTTTCTTCTACTTTCTTTCGAATTGTTATAGATTCTTTACTATTCCAAGGAAATCGGCATCGCAACCTGTATAAAGAAATTTGTTAAAATAAAAATAAGAAACATAGCTCAATTTATTGCAAATAGGATTTAACAATAAAGTAACCATAATATTTCCTAACTTCAATACACTCACTTAAAATATACCGTAAGGCAGGGTTACTTTGCACTTCAGGGGTAACTTTGCACAAAATATGAAAAGAGTTGCATACTCATCTGTCGGTAAAATCGTAAAATGTAAAAAGAAAGTTTCAACTGCCACCGTAAAATAGAACATCCAACTGCCTTTTCGCTATAATTTTGGTGGTTAACATCAATTCTAATTACCGGGAGAATTTGTTGTTGTATAGGTATGCCAAGCATTCACTGTAAAGGCCGACAAAATCTGCAGGATATCACTCACAAGAATATCCATCAACGTTAAGTCAGTTTCGCAGAATACTACTGTGTATAATGGGCATTTGAAGCAATAGTTGAAATTGAAGTGTGAAACGTTTTAGTCATAAATAAAACTGGGAGAAGGCGGTTTCAGCCCTAATTAGGGTTACTTTGCACCAGTCCAAAAACCCGTTAGATAGGAAATTATTACTGATGGTATCTAATGCCTTCTAATCTTAAGTAAATTTCCTATTTAGATAGGTGTTGGAACGGTTTTCTTCTTGGAAAATAAATTACGAACCGATCCAGAAAAATAATTTAACAGGGGGATTCTTTATTTTTTAAATCACTAAATTTTGGGCGGGCTTGAACCTTGTACGCATAGAAATCATTCACAATAGATTTTTTAAAAAGAAATCATGCAATTTGGGTGGGATTCAGCCTGAAAGCCCCAAACTTCGTAAATCGTGCACTGATTACGTTTAGGATAATATTCTTGGACATAAAGAGCAACCAAGGCAAATCAGTTCACGTTTTTTTTCTGTTCCTCAGTTGGCATTTTTCTCTAACATAAGCTTATAGTGTGTCTTCCAGACACGTTTTTAAAGAGGCAGAGAAGTTCTCCCGAGCTCTGTGACTGCCCCTCCGCGGATGAGACCAGAATAATACCTCTATAATATGGGATACGGACAAGACCTCGCGGCCGAAACATCGGCGCCCAAAACCTCGCCTCCCAAAATCTCGCGTGACTAAAACCTCGCCGCCCAAAACCTCGCTTGGCCAAAAATTTGCGGAATGAAACCTTTCCTTAAAATTTACCCAATGAGTTTCTTAATATGCAATTCCATATTACAAATAATAATAATAATAATAATAATAATAATAATAATAATAATAATAAAATATAAAACATCGTGTGTGGGGGATTTCTTGGGGTATTTCCGTTTTTTCCCACTTTCTTCATTCCATCATTTTCTTGATCCTGATCATCATCTACGTTTCCTGTAACCTACAGGACATTATCGTGGGACGTAAAAACTTACATATTATATCATACTTTCATAAATATTATTCGATTTTGTTAGAATTTCCTAAGGTCACCGTCAAAGTGAAACAAAAACCAACTTCATCTATATTGAAAATTTGATCGAGACAGGTCGGGTGGTTCAAGAGTTATTAAGTCACAAACGCAGCCAATTTAATTGTTATGTATTTCTATGTTTTTCCCCTTTCCCTCCGCCTTCCCGTCAAAATGAAATGATAAAGACCATCCCAGGCGATAACCTGATCTGTCTGGCAAATTCGATCGAGATTATTCTCTTGGTTCAAGAGTTATTAAGTTTTATTTATTTTTATATATCTCCCCCTCTACTTCATTATGCCGTCAAAGTGAAATTAGAAAAGACATCCCAGCCCCGAACCTCATATATGTTGAAAATTTGATCGAGATTGGTCGGGTGGCTCAAGAAGTATGATGTCACAACAATAGTAATTTTCATTTTTATTTATACAGATTTTCAAAGCACGCGTTAGAATATTTTCTTGTCATTATTTTAACACAATTATGTGTTATTACAAGATATATTCATATAGCAATATATAGAGCATTCTACATCGAAGAAATCGTCGTGACGAGGTTTTATACTGACGACATTTCTTCCCAGGCAAGATTACGTCCCGCGTAGTTTAGACCAGGAGAGATTCTGTGTCCAGAGATCAGGACCGCAAGGTTTTCGCACGCGAGGTTTTAGAACGCGAGGTTTCGGCCTGGCGAGATTTTGGGCCGCGAGATTTTAGGCGGCGAGTTTTTGGTCCGCGAGGTTGTCACCGCGAGGTTTTGTATCCAAACCGGAAGACTAATATTCAAATCCTATGTTCAGATGATAAAGCCAATATCTACGTCAATTTCATTTTTATGGGACTTACCTAAGACATCACAATCATAATATTACAGGCACAAAACAACAACACAGGAAATCTCTACATCAGCATAAGTTAAATCACTAACAATAGCATTTACGCACAGGCTATCGAATTCTCACGAGGACACATCACAGGACACATTTCACTTTTCAGAAAATAAACTTTTTTTCGCTACAATTCTTATCATAACATTCCATCTGATAACGGGTGGAGTGTCATTCTCTCGTTTCTGGGTCATTAACCACAAGTAACCAAACACAGTTGCTAAGAAAATTTCCTTTTTCCTATTATATAATATTTGCAGAAAGAAATTTTTAATAATAATACTAATATAAATATTATACACACATTTCCATCAAAAATTTCGATATTGTTTGACCTTACCTTACATTGCAGTACGACAAACACACGAAAAGTTAAATAATAATAATAAATATTAAAAAACTAATGCAATTTCTTTTCTCATTATGCAACTGCAACGAGATGTCACTTCAATAGGCCAGTTCCTTCTCCAGTAAAATGTAGTCCACCACCATGGACACATCCTTCTTCGAGATGGTCCAGTTCCAGATGCTACGTCCAGCTTCCACAAGGGTCATCTTCCAGACGTTCCTGTACCAGCATTAGCCTACCCGCTTCTGTTTCTCCAGCGCCTCTCACATGCAGAACCAGCCATCTTTCTACAGAGCCTGAACACCTAATGGTCAACTAGTCCTTGCAGTTATGCCGAGCTTCTACGTCAGCTGTTCCAGAATCACCACCACAACCGCCAGCATCTTCTCCCGTTCCTATTTTACCATGGATACATCGCCACTTTCATCATTGAGCACCACAGTTTGCTCCAAAGTCTGACAGCCCTCGGCTCCAGTTGTTGCTGAAATGTTCCAGTGCTACAGCTGTCCCATCATCATAAAGGTTCAGGGTTCAATTCAGAAATTGGAAAACCAATCACTGCAGCTCTAGCTCGCCTCCAGGGGGCGCGGTGGCTCAGTGGTAGAGCGTTCACCTCTGGTGCTTGGGGTACCGGGTTCGATCCCAGCCCCCGCCAAGTGAACTTTGTGGTGGACAAACACCGTGCTCGTGGGTTTTCTCGGGGTTCTCCCGTTTCCTCCAACTTTCTTCATTCCACCATTTCACTCATCTCTCATTATCACCGTCTCCTTTAGCCTAACCGGCATAACCGTGGGACGTAAAACTCAAAGATTTCATTTCATTTTCTAGCTCGCCTCCACTCCACACAACGGACATCTAGAAACCAAGCTGTTTTCATCTGTCATCAAGGGTCCTTGGTTTGGCCAGGACATCGTTAATTTGCAGCTTCCAGCAAAAGATGACGCCCAGATGCCACATCAAATGCGTAGCTGTTCATCATCCTTCACTACGGTCCCGAGTACATATCAAGAAGAGAACCATACAGTGTTTAGTGTTTGTCAGTTTATTCAGTGTTTATACGAACTAAGAATTTTTAAAAAATAATGACATATACTAAAGGTACTGTTCGGGAATTTTTTCCAGTTGGTGGGGTAATGTAATGAAATCATGAACTAAAAATTTAAAAAATCATTTTTATTCATAAAAATGGCAATTTGGTAGGCGAAAATGGAACAAAGCTTTTGTAATATCTTAACTAATGGATACGTGCATAACATTAGTTTTGAAAATCACAAGGATAATATTCGTAATCAAGAAATCGTTGGAAGCAGAAGCAAAATATTCAAGAATCACCTACAGTCAAATACCAATGTTTTTCAAAATAGTAATTAACATTTGGATAAAATCACAAAAAAGATGAAGGCAAATCTCAAGGTAAATTAAAGTTCAAAAATTCTTACTTTTACATCATTAGATAGCAACAATATTTTGTTCGAAAATGTAATTAGGATTTTCCTAAGATTTTGTAAATTTGTATATTGGCTTTTGGCAAAGTACAAATGAAAAATAATTAAGGCAAACAAGGACAATAGTCCATCTAAAAAGACCAAATTTGCAACTAAAATTCATTCCGCATTCTGCATTCTGGATCCTGCATCCAGCATCGAAATGGAAAGATTAATACAAAATTTCAAATGCCGCAAGAGAGACCATTATTCGGTCAAAACCAAGCGAAATATACACTAAGGTGAGGTATGACTACAGAGAACTTCAACTGTTCATTTTGCATGTAACATGATATTAGGTGGTCTCTGAAAGTGACAGGAAAATATCTAAATGTTTAAGTACTCAACTTATTTCTGTTATAATTGGCTTAGCATTCAGTGAATCTAAAAATTATTTGTTATATAGTTAAGCTAACATACTATGTCTGGTTATGAACTTAATACTCTTTGAATGTTCACAGATGAATAATTATATTGTTACAAAAATATCCACTATACACTATACTACCATTGTAAGCTAATTGAGTCATCAATAAAATATTGTCATTTATGACAATAGCAGATTGCAACCCTTCGTTTAATGTCACTCTTTAATTTGACAATTTAATTTGTTTTACGTATTCATAGTTTCCATTTTAGTTATTGATTTGATACAATATACTTAGATTTTTATTTTCCTTAATATTTAATTTTTTGACTTACGGTACAGTATGAAGAGTTTCAAAGAGAATATGTCTCCATTAACTGCTACTGTAAGTTTGTTTCTTCGTTCATAAACATTATAAATATAAAAATAAACAATGTCCTCCACTAAATTTCAACAGCGAACAATTTACGAAAATAAGTTTTATTCTCCAGTGTTTATATTAATTACAAGTTTCTATAGGCTTCATGACCTAGAAAAGAAAAAAAAACAAAAATGCAAATAGTTAGTTACCGTATTATTACTTTCCAAATTACAAAAATATGTAAATAATACTCAAAGTAACACTAACGTTCTCAACCATATATGTAACGCATTAGCTTTGCATGTGAAAGACAAATTCGCTTCCCGGTGCGGATTCTGCTAACTCCCTGTTCAATATATGTTTGTTCTTACCCAGTAAAGTTTATACCATTTATAATTGCATATATCTGAAAATTCCACAGTGCAAGCACAAAAAGAATTAGGTTACGGTTCTCCAGTGAGAAACCATTGGTTCGATTCCCGGTAAGGCTGCTATCTTACTTTCCAATATAAGCTTTTTCTTACTTAATAAAATTTATACCATTACATATAAGTAAAAAGTTCGCACTGCAAGCAATAAAGATTTAGCGTACGTATGTCCATGTGGGAGAGCCCTGCTTCGTTTCCCGGTAAACCTGTTAACTCCCTGTTCAAAATAAATTTGTTTTTACACAGTAACGTTTATAGCATTTATAAGCGAAAACTCCACAGTGCAAACAAATAGTTTAGCATATGGTTCTCCACGTGGTAGAATTCTGCTTCGAGTTCCGGTGAGTCTTCTAACTTACTTTCCAATTTTTTACACAGAAACACTTATACCATTTATAATTACATATAACCAAATAGTCCACATTGCAAGCATAAAAAATTAGCGCACGGTTCTTCACATGAGAAACCATTGGTACGATTCCCGGTGAGACAGCTAACTTACTGTCCAATATAAACTTCTCCTTACACAATAGTGTATACCATTACATTTAAAAAGATCGCACTGCAAGAAGTAAAATATTAAGCGTAAGGTTTTCAATGTGGGAGAGCCCTGCTTCTATTCCCGGCAAACTTGTTAACTCCCTGTTGAATATAAGTTTTTTCTTACACAGTAATTTTTTTAACATTTATAAGTGAAAAATCCGCAGTGCAAGCAAGAGGTTTAGCGTATGGTTCTCCACGTGGGAAAATCCTGGTTCGAGTCCCGATGAGTCTCCTAACTTACTGTCCAATATAAGTTTGTTCTTACGCAGTAAATTTTATCCCATTTATAAGTGAAAACGCCGTAGTGGAAGCAAAAGGTTTAGCGTACAGTTCTCCACGTGGTAGAACCCTGGTTCGATTTCCGGTGAGTCTGCTGACTCCGTGTTCAATATAAGTTTGTTCTTACACAGTAAAGTTTATACCATTTATAATTCAATATAACTGAAAAGTTCAGTGTGAGCATTAAAAGTTAGCGTACAGTTTTTCACGTGAAACATCCCTGCTTCGATTTCCGGTATAGTCATGGCTTCCTGTTCAATATAACTTCCTTCTTAACATATGCTTTATAAATACTTTTTATATGTCTTACACAAGTTACAGCTACATATAAGTTAAAGTCTGCTGAGCAAAATGTTTAATGCACAAAATTTCCACGCAAGAGTCTCCCGTTCGATTCCTGGTGAGTCTGCTGACTTCCTGTTCAATATAAGATTGTTCTTACACAATAACATTTATACCATTTATAGTTACGTATAAGTAACAAATTCACACTGCAAGCAAAAAGTTTAGCGTACGGTTTTCCGAATGGAAGAATCCTCGTTCAATTTCCAGTCTAATAAACAATCTAGATTCCCTGTAGCCTACCTATTACATTATACTGTACCTTACTTAATTTATAATTACACATAAGAACACCGAATAATATGTTTTTCAATGTCGGAAAATCTGCAATCAATTCCCGATAAAACAAAGACTTCCTTTCCCTTATACTCCTGACAATTACGAGTGTTTTACAAGTATTTTGTTTAGAATGTTACTTCCCATGTAAAAAGAAAAGCTGAACAAGTATAAAACCAAAAATAGAAATACTACAAAGTTAGTACCTACCAGCAAATTAATCGGTATCTATATAACTCTAATAACCTTAAGAGCAACCTCTTAATTTCCAGAATATTCTTTCCCCCAGTCCAACGACCAAAATTCTAGAATATTCTTTCCCCTTCCAACGACCGTTGCAATGCCCAATGTCATGCATATAAATAAAACAAAAATATATTACCTTCTTATACATGTGTGATCTGAATATTTCATTTCTAAAGGCATTTAGTATCCTGCTTGTCACATTAGTATTTCACAAAAGACAGAAAGCAGAAAACATTTATTAAACGTATCATTCTTTTTCCCGATAAAACGTCAGTACTCTTCGCAATTCATAGCTACATATATTATCATATTTCTTCTGTGTCATTTACATATAGTAAGTGGATCCTTAATGTGCTCAATAAGAAAGCATCAATTATTTAAACTGTCGACTGCCCGTGAATGTAACTACAACATATTATAAAATATATCTTTGAATGATCAACAAGGTGTATTTGACACTTCTGCCAGTTACTAAAAAAGTACACAAAAATAGATTCAAGGTTAGTGTACTAGATGCCAACTACCTACTGTGCTAAAATGAACTGTTGCTAACAGTATTTGGCCACCAACGAATATTTTTCACGCTGTGTTCTCTGTTGGTCAACAGCTTTGACATCTACGTAAATAATGCGACTTTTTATTTTCGGAAACCATGCCCTGATGGTAGAAAACGAAAATTGCAGGAAGACCTTCTTCTTCTGTACGGCAGGTTGTGCGTAGTCCAAAGGTATAAAATATTTACAGAAGTCTGCGATTGTTCTGAAGGTTCCATGTTTTCATAAATTACATCAGTATCGAAAGCATCAGCACAGTGTATATGAACATTCATTTTATAATCGAATTATTCTCGCAGTCCATTGAATTGATTATAGAAACTATTCTTTCTACTAATTGTATCTGTTTCCGAGATGGATTTCCTTCAACATTTAGGAAAGTTTTAAGCTTCTCCTTTAAAAGCTGAAACACTTTTAATACCCTAATTTTAATTTCAAACAATAAATCACGAACTTGTAATTTTACACGTGAACAGAATGAAACGAAAATATAGCAAAAGCAGTTTATAGATTACTCAAAGTGTCAGTCAGATATCATGATGCTGAGACATTATTACATAGATCAGGTACTCACCAAGCGGCCAGGAGAAGAATCCAGCTACAATAGACGAACTCTTTTTATGAATACACACACTTGACACATCTCACTAATTTACCTATTTTGCACTTCTAAGTTGAAGTTGTAATGCACTAATAGAAGATTAATCTTATCTATTTTTTTAAATTCGTGCACATTTAAATTTTAATTTAGACCTAACTCTTCTCCCTTGTTCAAAAAGTAACATATTCTTCCTTTGCTAAGTTCCCATGAGTGTTATAAATTCTTTAGTTTCACTGTTCTTTATTCCTGTAGCTAATGTTTAATAATTCTGGTTTGAGAAACCATGACACCATTTAGTAGCGATAATTCATGGCGAGCAGAGTTTAATTAAGCTAATTATCACTAACAATTCGCCTTCTTGAAGTAGGGATTATTTTGATAGATATATATATTTGTAGTATAATTATTTTCAACAAAAGTAAGTTTATGAAAAAGATGTAATATGGTTTGTTTGGTTAAACGCTGAGTGTAACAATTATCAGTTCAGAGTCTGTTCAAAATGAGAAGAAGGTATCAAACGTCTGGTTAGGAAAATTGCAAGAAACGGAGAAAAACACGAGAAAATGAGAAGATTCGTGAATCAATGCAGAATATTTTTACAACTTAATGAAATGGTAAATAGGACAAAATTGAGGTCCGTACTTAGACACTTGAGATACAAACTTCAGGCGTACATCTGCAACTGAACACGCCGAGATTGGAGAAAATATCAATGAAGCTAACGTTTTAGCAGAAAATATCGGAGATAATACCAGGACATGATAGGAAGCTGCTATGATGACAACAGAAGATGAATTTGAGCAAAAGAAATCTATTAGTACAAATTCAGACCCATCATTTCATGTGGCCAAGTGAAATAAAACATTATTTCACTAGAAATCTAATTCTAACTCTGCAATAGAGAAACAAGTCTTTTTTCAAGATCTCAATCGGACCATGTCAACTAAACGAGATTTAAATTAGTATTCCGATCCGTGAAAGTAGGCGGAACTTTATCACAAGAAACTTAAGAATTATATTTTACTCTCCATGCTGTTCGTTCGCGAGAGAAAACGTACAGGCCACCAATCAGTCTTTTGTGAGAAAGGTATTTGCGACTGGAAACATTTGTCGGATCGAATACACTTTCATGCCATGTCACGTATTCACACGACATCAGTGATAGTGGAAACTTTGGAAGGTATCCTAAACGGTAGGCAAAGATCTTCAACACCAAATCAATATCGAGAAGTTAAGATGGAAAGCAAATCAGCATCAAGGAGAAAAGTTCGAAAGCAATTTTCGTACGACAAGCAGACATATTACATTTGGCGAAACAAAAACTCTGAGGGTCATGACGAAGGAGATAAAAGCAATAACTTTGGGGATTTTCTCTTTACTGAATCTTCTCGCAAAGTACGTCAGCGTTTTGCAAGCTGACATTAGTGAGCTAGAAACGAACAAATATTAGCGTCATGAAATTCGAAATAAGCTCATCAATTGATATCTAGTCCGACAAAAAGTCATGTTAGAGGAAATTCGGCTAGCAAAGTGTTATTCCATCCTTTGTGATACTACAACAGACTGCATACACACCACTGAGATATCGTTAGTTCATCACTACGTTTACGTGGAAAATGGACAACGGGAAATCAGAAAGTCCTTTGTAGGCTTTCTGAAAATGACAGAAGGATCTGCTACGTTGGGGGTTTTTACGAGGTCTATTCTGAATGAATTGAAGGCAAACCTGATGTTAAGAGTTTATAGGAGCCAGGGATATTAGTTGCGAATGTCGTGAAAGGCTGCTACAATGGTGTTAAAGATATCTCAATGCCAGACCTGAACTAAAAAGCGCGTTATATGCACTGTTCGTCACACTGAAGTTGGTAGTTAAAAATTTAGCCAAAGAGGCACCAGAAATTATTACATGATTCAGAGTTCTTAAGAAATTGTATGTCTTTCTTCACAACAGTAATCGAAGGTGGATAATAGTGGAATCTTGTACAGCAGCTAATAAGACTGAAATACGCGAGACTCTGAAAATCATTATCCAGAACAGTAGACATTCCGAGGAAAAGGTTGTAATTTAGTAACTTGTTCCTACGTTGAGCTAAATGTACATATGAAGTTATGAATGCTTTTATACAAGTTGCTATGGATTCGCTGCTGAAACTACTGATGGTGTAATCTCGCCTAAAATGAAATATATACGAGTTCTGTTATAAATTTCCTCTCCTGAAATATTAAAATCTTCATCTATTTTCTCTAATTAATAATTATTTTGCTTGATATTTTAAGTCCGAAACTGCCGAAACTGTTCTATATTAGTATAATCTGTTTACTTAATCTGCACCAACTGTACAAGAATCTGGATACCTGATATGTGTGAGATGCGTTAGAAGCGTTCTGGTCCTATATTACATAGTTGAAGTATTATTTTGAAACCAAATTATTAAAAGAATTGTTGTAAAGCGACATGACGACGCGAACAAATAATAATAATAATAATACAAAATTATTTTTATATTCATACCGATTAACAAACGTAAACCATGAAAATAATGCGTTATAAGGTCGATAGCGAAGATGTCCTTCATTCAATTTCAAAAATCTGATTTCTCATCATCTTGTGATAGGGGGGCAAGTGCTGAAGGAAATAAATGTTACAATCAAATACCTAGTCACAGAAATGCAAACTCGACTTGGTTCGAACATTAATTACGAGTTTGGAGAAAAGATTAAAGTTACCCGAAAAGGAGTTGCGCTATTCATGCTCAGTGCTCACAGTACAGACCATTGGTGAAGTGCGAAATAAAATAATATGTTTCTATAAATCGATACGGAGAAAGAAGCCTATGCCAGAAGTTACTCTTGATTAACGTCACCTTGCAAAATAAATTAAAGTTCAAGTGTTCAACACAATGTTTGATTCCGTCACACAGGGTTCGGAAGACAGACCTAAAGGAATGAAAGAAGTATCAAGACAGTTCTCCTTTCCACAGGTCATGCATGAATCATGCGGCAGGCCCGACGGCGTATCTACGGGAGCTAGGGTGGACTGGGCTCCCCTAAAATGTTCGCGGTAGGCTTGCAAAAAGGAACAATAATATGGTGATGAACTATACTATGGTTGGATCGGGGCCCCCTAACCTCTACCGGGCCTCCCCTACATTATTGGGCTGGCTACTGAAAATCATCAGAAACTATTTCAGGCCAACAATGATAATAAACTGAGCAGATTAGCTATATTATCTATAAAATTGGAAGAAGTGTCCAAGTTAGATCTTCTGAACCAAGTGATCAAAATGGGCAAGTTCCTTCTCACAATCTATACTCTTATTTATATTGTTTAAATAGTAGTTATAGTTTGTTCGCTATTGTATGTATACGTAGTCAGTCTCACCCGAGCAAAGTGAGAGGGATATGTTTAGACGTTTGATCGCCTAGTTTCTTCTTTTTCGATGAAAAAATTCTGCCGTTTTTCTTGCAGAAAAGTGGAGGCATCAAACCTTCTTAGTGCAAAGAATAGTGCTATCCTGAGGCGAGTAATGTTACAGACCGTGTAGCTGAACTCTCTCTTTTCAGTCTCTCCTGAATCATACAACTGGAAGAATTCTACAATCTCAGGAAGTTGTGCTGCTGTTTATTCCAAGACCCTTAAAGTTATCCGCAAGCATGGGCGAATTCAGGCGGAGGGGCGATCGCCCCACAAGAAGAAAAACTGTTTGACGTACAAACATTTTCAAAATTAATTTTGTTATTGAGTCATTCTGTCTTGTATCAGTTCCAATGTACCACTACAATTTAGAAAAAACTCAAGATTTCACTTCGTTTTACGCGTAAAAGGGTTTAAGCCAGATTTTCAGGATTTATGGACTCCGTATTCTGAATTACTAAATCTAAGGGATTTGTCTAGAGACACAAGTTAATTCGCATTACTGATCAGAAGCATGAGTAAAAGGAAAGTGGGTATTATTATTATTTTCCTTTCTGGACTTGATTTTTGTGCATTTTTAAAAATCGACTAACGTTAGTATAATGTCTTGTACATGAAGTCGAAAAAAGTTTCCGAATATTGTCGTCGATACACAAATATTTCGGTTTTGTTTTCTTGTTTTATATCCAAAAAGATAAGATTTTTTAAATGATTACTCATGTACATTGCCATTTTGAGAAATTAGGTATTTTCCCTGATTATCAATTGCAAAATAAATAATGCCCTTAATACGACTATTTTTAAAGATGTGAAGATAGATTGTTCTTTAATGTACGTGTATCCTTCCATCCCAGCTTCAATTGCTTACTCGTGAACCAGAATTTTTCAAAGGGGGCTATACTGATTTCAGGGGATCCTTGTTCATTTGGAAACTTAACATTAAGTTCCCTAAATATTCTCATCTAAGTGAGTTTCAAATAGGGTTATCATCTTTTCAAAGAAAAATGTATAGCCTACAATAAACAAAAACACATTTTTTGAGCTCTATTTAGTTAAAGACGTATTACAAACAGTCATAATTATAAAATGATACGATTACCAACATGCAAAAAAAGTACCTATGTACTTAAGTACCAGGTGCCTGATACATCCCCAAAATATTCAAAATCTCAACCGAACTGGCGAAGAGATGTTTTTGCAAGCACGGAAGTTTATAGCTTCATTTGGACACAAACAGAAAATGTAAACATGGTCAACATTTAATGATCGTACACTCCTCATTAGCTCACTTATTACATTGTCTTGAATGACTTTAGGCATAGGTATTGGTTGGTTTTTCGAATTTTCAGCCACTAAAATTGCACTTTTTCCCATTGTGCGTCTGTTGTGAAAACAGAATTCATCTTCACCGAGTAGCCGTTTTTCGATGCGGATAACAGAAGGCGCCGCTGTCCGTGGGTAGTGAATCAAGCACTGGTAGACGCGAGGAGGCGATGCGACATATCAGAAACTGTTTTCAAAGATTGGTTCAAATGAGAGCACTGTTACGGAGGCATACGTGACCATTTTGTTTCGAAGCAGTCGAATCAGAACAACAGAAGGAAGGGATGAAAGAGAAAGATAAATCGTGAACTCGGGCAAAGAAATATTGCAAAATTAAGGCGAAATGCAGTGTTTTGTTCCTTTCTTCGATGTTAATATGGAAATTCAAACAGTGCTGTCAAAAAGTTGACGTAACCTACATGTAAATAAAATAAGATTTTTATTAATATACATGAAAAGGGAGAAGATGAGCAATTGATATAATTATATAGAAATATGATATAAAAGAAGAGAGTTGAAATACGTAAAGTGAAATAATATAGAAAATAAAAATATTAATATATTAAGCAGGGAAAATTTATATATTTACCACTCATTGAGATAGTTCCGAAGGCTGCGACGTATATATATATATGCTAAAACTGGAGAAGGAAAAGAGAAAAATTAAAATATCTAAGTATACATAAAGGTATCACTACAACTAAGAAAGTCATTCTGAACTAACCTAATGAATATAAAGGAAAAGGTTACATTAATGGTAAGTGGATCGTAGTTGTTACGGTAGTATACGGTAGTTATTATTCATAATCTTCAGAACATTAATAACTGAATTTTGCACTAGTTATAACTAATAAAAAAAAACTGTTACCTGACATTATATAATGTATGTCATGTGTAGTAAAATATTCTAAAATTAAAAATAAACATAATTTTACTGTAATTATTCTTAAATATTATTTCTACTCAGTAATAAGTTGATGTTTTAGATGTTCTAGTAAATTGGTTTATGTTACGTGAGATTTCAATGAATACTCACCGTGCGTTGTGATCGATTGTTTCTTTTACAACTCCCATCATTACCGCGAACCTAGAATTTTCCCCATTTTAGGAAAGTGGGGTGGCGTATGCACTGGGTCATAGATACCCAGTTCTCCGTAAATGAAGATTGAATCCGAAGAACTATAGAGTATCCTCAATTCAGACATCGTTGCGCAAACCCTGCAATTTCGGCAGCTGCAGTTGTGCGAGTTATGAGCGGTCTGCAAAGATAATGGATCCTGAAACACCACACGAAGTTACGTGCGTCTGCACCTCACAAATAAGACAACTCATGCTGGTCCGTGCAGGAGTGTTACAAAATGGCGAACCAGCGACGGACCAGTTGTCATGGTAACCATCAGTTTGACATAATAAAGGCAATGGTGTTGAGGAGTATAAAAGGAAACATGGTGTGCTGTTTGTGATCCTAAACAAAGTTTCCGAGAAAAGTGTTTAAAATAAATATTATTTGAAAATTTCATATGTGCAATTTTGAAGTGTTCTCTTGAATTTGGAAATAAATGATGGCATGAGAAGTGAGGAAAGAAGAGCTCTTCCGAACTGTAATCAAAGTAAGAAGAAAAAGTAAATATGGAAGAAGATAGAAGAAAAACAAACGATGTAAAGGAAAAAGAGAAGAAAATAGTAAAAGATAATACTGAAGATGTAAAGGAAAAGAAAATAAGGAAGGGTAACAGTGACAATGAAAATAAGAAAAAAGTAAGCAAGAAAACAAGAAGCGATACTGGAGAAAAGAAGGCGAAAAGAGAAAGGAAGAAAAGAAGCGATACTGAAGAAGAGAAGTGGAAAATAGAAAGGAAGAAAAGCAGCGATACTGAAGATGAGAAGTGGAAAATAGAAAGGAAGAGAAGAAGTGATACTGAAGAAGATAAGTGGAAAAGAGAAACGAAGAAAAGAAACGACACTGAAAAAGAGAAAAAAGAAAGAGTCAAAAAGCTACATTAAAAGTGATAAGGAGAGTGAGAAGAAAGAAGGTAGTAAAATAGAAACTAAAAAGAATAAAATAAATTTTGATATTGAAGATGAGAAAAGCAAGAAGAGAGAAAAGGAAGAAAGCAGTGGTTGAAAAGTTGGAAGAAGGGAGGAGATGATAAGAAGAAATTCAAAAGGAGAGATTGCGAGAACGAACAGGAAATAAAACACAAGAAAAGTTTAGAGATTAATAAGGAGAACGATGATCAATTGGATGAAAGCTTGAAAGAAATGAAAAAGAAGTCTACGAAAGAGAAACTAATGAAAGTCCGCAATAGAACACATGATGAAGAAATCCCGTTTGCTGTTTTTCGGGAAGAGACCACAAAAGAATATGAAGCAATTCAGAAAGATATCGATGAGATTGATTTTAATGAGATGATCCCTAATGAGATTTTGCTGCTTATGTTCAAATACAATATGCAATTTCTTTAAAAAATTGAAGAAGGATATGAGCCTTAGTTTTTCTCAATTCTCATCCTACTGGTATAACAAAGTGGACGAAGTGAAAGACCCTTAGTACAGTGAAATTAGCATCAGAAAAATAGATGAAAAAGAGAAACACCAAGATAGTTTTACAGACAATGAAGACACTGAAAAGCCAGATATTTTAACTGAAGAACAAATCGAAAACGAAACAACGATCGTAAATGAGGAAGATAACATAAATAAACATACGAAAGAGAATATGAATTACGAGAATGAAGTACTCTTACAGAAGAAATGTGAATTTCAGAAAAAGGTAGAACATTATAGTGAAGAGAAAGGAAAATATGAAATTGGAAAGGATGATGATGTTGACTATAATGAATCGGAGAAAGAAAGAGAAGCACGGTATCGATCTAAGAAAGAAAAGTCCTGAAGAAAAGTAACTATTGGCAACGTGAAGGAAAGGAAAATAAAATCTCTGTAAAAGCAAATCAAGGAAGGGGAAATTAAATATGTGCAAGAATAAAAACTCAAATTCAGAAGAGAGAAAAGAAGAAAACCGCAGTGTTCAGCGTTGAAAGTTGGAAAAGGAAAACTAGGAAAACTCTCCAATGGCAGCAGTGGTAAAGAAAATGGACTAAATCAAGAAGTGAAAGACATAATGAAATAATAAAGAGGGAAAATATTAAAATAGGGCGAAAGGGAAAAGTGGAACTCCAAAGATGGAAATGGAGGAAGAAAAAGATGAAATCAAGAATTGAAAAACAAATGAAAATGAAGAAGAAAAGGATTTACTTAGGTAGAAGGAATGTAAGAAGGAAGAAGACAAATGCAGCTTGGAAACATGTAAGACATAAAAGGAAGAAAGATTTGGAAGTCAACAAAGGACACAGAATTTTGAACACACCTCGTATAGTGTCCTTGTCATTAATTTTTCAGCGATAAATCTAATGAAGAACGAAAACATTATAATTGCAGTTCGTTTAAAAAAAAACAATGTCACATCACATTTCCATATAAATTAATGGGTTAAGAAACAAAAATGGCACAGGTAACCTATTCGGCATCATTCAGACACAAATAGAATTTATCCATGTCAATAGAATACAAAGGTATTGTTTAGACCGGGTCTGAACCCAATAATAACTAAGGATGAACTTTTAACAATCAATATATCATTTTCATTAAAAAATAATGCAATTTTTGTTTTAAAATTTTTATAGGAAAAACTTTTTTATAAGTATGTGTGTGTGTGTGTGTACGTCACGTAACTGGATGACACATATCTTCAATTCCTCCCTACTGTAAATAATGCAGGAATATATAACAGGCAGTCGTAAGCTATAATTTTCATTTTACGATTTATTAGTTATGTTGCATCTTTGAATCACGTTTTCTTCTTCGTCATGATCATTTGAGTTGTTTTTCTCTCCAGTGGAAAGGTTCCAAGAGCCGTTCTTCTTTCCCGTTGACTGTTATCTATCGGTGACTGGAAGAGAGAATACGCGGAATACACGTTCAGACACATAACATCCCTGTGGACATCACGCTCATCATGTGGCCAACACAAGTTACATTAATGATTTTATTATTATTATTCATTCTAGCTGTAAGTTATATAGTTTATATTCTTTTTAGTAATATTTATGTTAAAGTAGTTCATTAACAGTGTAATATAAAGTTATGTTTTATTCTAAGGCTCGTAATCAGATCTTTTTATTTCCTTACGAGGATTGAATAGCCAAGAGCTAAATACTATATTATAAACTCAAATTATCGGCTTCTAAAATATGAATTACATGAAACTATTTTTTTTTTTTTGCTTCTAATGATAATCTTGTAATTAAGTGTAGGATATACGTTTCGAATAGGTATATGAAAACTGCACACAAACAATATTACATGTAATTTCTGAAGCATATATATAGGTTATATGACACACCTTGCTGAATGAAGGCATATTTTTAACTTGACTTTAGCAACATGTTTTCGATTAAAATTACCGAAAAATAGTACGTTGAAATTAAAATCTTGAGGATTAATGATTTCTGGACGTAATTTGAACATACGGAAATCTGGATAATTAAGGACATCATGAGAAAAGTCATATTATGACAAAAATGTTATCTAAATAAAATCATTTAATGAAAAAGGTAGGTCTAATATCTCGTCAGAAAATAAGATCAGTTTTGCTACAAACAATTAAAACAAACATAGAAACTTCCAATCAAATATAAATATGAACATTAGTTTAAAGAGGAATTTCAATTAAATTATATTTTTGCTATAAATACATAGGGTCGCTTTCCATTTTTTTTTTAAATCCTAATATTAGTCCTGATATTTGGCGATCGGATGACTAGAGTTCGTCTTACAGCTTTAAGCGGATTCTGCCATTTACTTCTCAATATAGTTGAGTACAAATTATCCAAGAGCCACGAATGGAGATGGGTGCTTATCAGGTCCCATCCTGCTGAGTCTAATCCTTCGTCCAAAGTTGGAATTTTTATTAAGTATTTGGAAAATGAAAGGTTTTACTGAACTTGCATTTACAACAATAGTTTTTCTCTTAACTTATATCATTGAAGTTACAAACATTGGTATTTTCTGATTGTCGTCCAATTTGACTCTCACCAGGGTTTCTTAACCTGTGGGTCGCGAAGATAAGCGGAAGGGATAAATATAATTAGAATCTATTACCAGAAAATATTTTTAAATGTTATTTGGAATTTTGTTCTGATAGGCATATTTTTATTTATATATATATTTTTTATTTTTATTTTTTTAAATTTAAGAACAAACAATAGGTCTACTAAATACTTCAACAGTTGCAGAATTATTTAAAAATCAATTTAAATGAAAGAGATACGAATTGCATATTAAAATAACAGAAAAGCACAAATACAAAAAAAAAAAAAACCTGCATATTGAAATACAATCAAAATTGAAAGCTAATGAGATATCTGAGCATGTGATTTCACTAGTGTGGCAATGTCTGGTTTAATCTCTGTGACGCACATTATTAAGTCATTTTCAAGTGATAAACGATTTTTTGTCTTTGTTTTAATGCTTACCATGGAAGAAAAACCACTCCGGTCAATGATATTCATTTTGACGGATCAAATTCGATATTTGTAATATGAATTAACTAACCAAATTTGTTTTTAACCCATTCGTTTTTAAGGAAGTTACTGTATCCATTACATACAAGAAATGGATTCTACTATTATAGAAATAGGTGGATATCATGAGATCTTGGCAATAGATATATTAAAAAATCCACACAAGCTTATTACAAATCAGAAATGATAAGGGGGTCACTGGCCAGAGGATGTGATAAAATGCGAGTCATGTTAGGAATTAGGTTTAGAAACACTGGTTCTTACTACAGCGTTCACATTAAGAACTTGAATTGCGTTTCAGGTTATTATTATTGTTATGCAACATTCAACAGCTTGTGTGTTAGAGGTCACAGGTAGGTGAAAATTAAAACTTGTACAATTTATTTGAGAAACATGTCTTCAAAGTAGAGATGCAAGGGCTCGGAAAAAAACCGGCTTTTTTGGGAAAAAACTCGGTTTTTTCTGCTTTGCTTTTTTGCTTCGGAAATTTTGGGCTTTTTTCAAAATACTGCTTTAAATTGATAAAACAGACTTTGTATCGCTTCTCTATAACACAAAAAATCATTTAATTAGTGGTTGATGCTGATAATAATATAAAACATCGAAAATAAACTATGAATTTCGAAAAAATATTTCAAACAATTTCTCTTCAACATATTTACATTATGAATTCCACAGGATTAACCAATGTATATAATAAGAATTTTTTAACCTCCTATATACAAAAGTAAGCAGAGTTGGCAAGAACCGTGGTTGTTTTTGAAAATGCCAAAAACCCGTTTTTTGGGGGATGTTTAAACCAGGCTTTTTTGGTTTAAACCAGGCTTTTTTGACTTAGATTTTTTGCTTTATGTATTTATATTACATATTCACAGAAATAGCCTAAGTTTGTTTCGCCTTGATGTTATTATGCAACAGCGGGGTTATGCCGGAAGAACTCCCATAAGCTTAAAGAAGTGCGGTCAGTAAATTTCTTAATTTGAGAATCTCCCGACCTAGCCATTGGGAAAATCCCGTCATTACTTGAAATGTAAGACAATAACGGGAAAATCCTGTTATTGCTTTGCATGTAAAATTTAAAGGTCAACGTACCATAATCAGTACGCTAAAACTGAGGTATTAAATTACAAATTTAGTACCGGTACGTAGATATCATTGAAAGTCCAATCCAAGCTAATGTTGGAAGCTACGTAGGCAATCGATAAATTTTGCCAATTTCTATCAATACATTTAAGCAATATTGGCTTCTTTATAAAACAACACGCATTTAGGCATGTAGAAATATACAATTTGGTTTGTTTCGTATATTTAGGCTTAACATCCTTACGAAATACCGAGGTTATCAAGGAGAAGACTTTCGCTTAAACTGACATCTGAACCGCTACTTGGGTTACGCATGAAAGAAGGATTGTGGTTCGACCGAGAATTGAACATGGGACATCTTGATTAAAAGGTGAAAGGGAAATAAAACTATTGCAGGTGGTTTGATATCTGGAAACGTCACTATGAAGTTCACACGATTCGCATTTTTCATTCTTTTTATTTTTGTGGTTTAAACCAGTTATTAAAAAAAAAAGTTGGTGTAAACCAGCCAACCCTAAAAGTAAACACTTCTTTTTAAAGAATACACAAATAACTAGCAAAATAGTATGTAGTATTTTTACTTCAAAATATTCCATACCCTCTTTTTGAAACAAAATAAAATTAAAATAAAACATAAGAGAAATACTTAGATTTATATGATACACTTAAAGGCTCCACATCTAGAGCTTTTGGTTCTGTATATTCTTGAAATTCTACAGTTAAGTTTTATAGAACCACCATCACAGTTTACCCAATCCTCAAGTTTTCTGAATTTTTAACAAGAGGGATTCAACATATCATTACGGAACTCCCCCCACCCAAAAAAAATACTACGGAATATATTTAAGTTAAGCTAAATACAACTGCACAACAAACATGACTGAGTGATTAGCTTTTGCGCTTCTATCGGAAAGTCCGGGATTCAACCAGCATTCGACCATTCTGACAAAGCTTTTCTTCATTCCATCTGTGAATGTAGAAATAGTGCGTGTACTGTGAGTTGGGCGACTTCCTTTTTTATTGTTTTTAAATCGTTATTATTACTAATTACCAGCAGTGACGGTTTTGCGAAGGTTAGGGGGGCGGTCTTTCGGACTGAAGCCCGTTCCCCAAAGTTACGGAATGTCTGCAACAAACGAAATATCTATTATTTATGCCTTTACTCATAAACTTTAAGCTCCCGTCAAATAAAAATTACGAATGTTTTAAAAAACTAAACATTAGTAAGAAATCCTTCCCAAAATACTTTTCTAAATCCGCCACTGATTCTCAGTATAAAATGATTTTTAAAGTTGTATCCGGAAGATTATTGCTAAACATATAAACGAAACGAAATATTAGTTATGCCTGTACTCATAAACTTCAAGCACTTCCCAAATAAAATTAGGACTTTTTAGGAAACGAAACAATCAGAAAAAAACCTCCTAAAGTACTTTTCTAAATCCGCTACTGATTATTTGTATAAATTGGTATTCAAGGTTGTGTCCGGAAAATTATTGCTAAATCACTTCACAGATACAGTATAACAGAAATGTGGAAGTATGGTTTGACGGATATATTGAAAAACGTACACTTTGACGGATAAATAGAAAAACGGGCAAGTTTAACTTTTGCGCTAGAAGCTAGAGTACTAAAAGCTCTTAGAAATGAAACACGGATGACAAACTAGAGAAGAAAAAATATCGATAACTCAAAAGTTAAAATAAAGTTAAATAGCCTCTAAAATTACCCTCAAATACTACATTCTTCATGTTAGCTTTAATTCGTAAAGCATGTGCTCCATCCATCTTGATGGTGAATTTCAGAGCGAAATATCACATTCAGGTCATGGAATTTTTATCTAACTATAGAATATACTATAAGAAAGCTATTTAGATAGAAAAATCATGAAGTTGAAAAAAGCCAAAATTTCCAAAATTCTCGTTTTTTTCCCAAAAAAGTCGGCTTTTTATGTGAAAAAAACCATCGATTCAAAAAAGCCGGCTTTTTTGCATCTCTACTTCAAAGTCATTTTTAGTTATTGAATGATGGTGCATAACAATTAATTCTTTTCCACAAATGATGTTAATGTAGAATTGCCGTATATAATATTAATATGCGAATTTAAAATTTTCCATTTTCTTCTAAATATCTTTCCTTTGTTTTGCGAGGATGTGCTTCAAATATCCATTATCGTCGTTGTAATAAGTTTTTGAGATGAGCTAATTATTTATTATTTTGTAGTACTTTGTACACTGTTGTCTGAAAAAGATTCATATAAAGTATGCAAACAAAACAAATGTTGTTTCATATGTTATTTATTTGGATCATCCTTCAGAGAAAGATTAAATTTAATAAAGTGATCTGAGATAATTTCACAATAAAAACTAAAATACAATTAGCTCTTGTGACCCACCTTGTATGTGAAATTTTCCCTAGAATTCTGATGGCAAACCATCTTAGCAATCAAGAGTACCTTCTATAAATTTCTACAACTAATATAGTTTCAGTACTCAGTGACCTGAAAATTCCTATTTTCATCCTATTGATTACATTAATATGATTACGTGACATGAGTATACTGTTATTTAACCACAACCATTAAATCACAGTCTAAGAAGACTTAGAAGGCATATTTCTCGACGAAACTAAATTCATAATTTTCAATTTATCATTGGTGTATTCAAAAACTCAAACAATAAAACAATGAAGCTGCTTCACTTCAGATTTTTAATGTGTATTCATAGAATGAATTAGCGCTAGACTAATTAAACGAATCGGGAAATTCCAGTCTTTTAAACAAAGAAACAATTTTAGATATATGGATAGCTATTATTATAAACACAAAATTTTATTGATCTTCATATATATACAATTGTTACTTTGCTATTGATTCTTAAATATAGATATTATTCTTTTAAAAAACTACAAAGTAAATTCCAGCTTTGGATGGAGAATTGCGACTAGACTTAGTGAAATTTGAAATCTAACTATCTCTGCGTTAATGGAACTTAGATAGTTTTCATTTAATAAAGAACTAAAGAGACCTGTATGAGTGTAATGTAATATTGTAGTTCGTTTATATCTGAGATATGTATCACAACACTTATCTCACAGTTTTAACAGCAGTATTTTCGTACTTCTTAAGATCATATTGTATGTAAATATATCATAATTGTTTTCTAAATTGATAAAAAATATCATGACATAAGAATAAAGTATTAAGACCCTACTTGACTGTGTAAACAAACTATGTATTATTTACTTTGTTCTAGAATATCACATTCATAAATGTGATGAACATTAACACGGAGAGGACAAACTGACGCAAATGTATTGCTGAAATGTCATAATTTTTAAAAGAAAAATTTTAATTTTTTATACTTTCTCGATTAATTTACATTTCGTTCAAGAATTACGGTTTTTATTGTCAAATTTGTGTACTGTTTTTTTTTATTATGTCCTTCTTTCTTCTTAGACAAGTCATTCATGAAAAATTAGTTTTATAAATTGTTCTTATGATTTTTTATCATTATTTTTAGAACTTAGAGCCAAACGTGCAAATAGATGTTATTATTTGAAGGAATTAATACTTCGCAATTAGGCTATAATACTATTAGTGGGTTTTCTAGTGGTATCCCGTGTGCACTTTAATGGCAGAGAATTGTGAATGGTATAATTTTGTTCCCTATAAGGTAGGGAATGAGAAAAGTGATGGTGAATATGTCAGACCCGCCACTTAACCCCTTATAACTTCACTCCAAATCATTCGATTTTAATTTTTTTTCTTTTAAAAATGTCTAAGTACGTTTTACGGTGTCTTCCCACTTGTGTACATTCCCAGTTGCGTACATGTCAAAATCCCTTTCCAGTTGCGTACAAGTCCCAGATGCAATGAAACGTCATGATTTAAAAGTGAGATAAGAATTCCCATTTGCGTATGGGTTCAATAGTTGGTACTATTTCTGTGAATTTTTGTTAGTTTTTGAGCAGAGGGAGATATGGAATCTACAGGTTTCGTTTCGAGTAGCACCCACAGCGAATAAGAGTCCCTGAATGGTTTCATTTTGCAGGCCAGCACGACCTTCTTTATTGACGGCACATTTAAAAGGTACAACAAACTTTTCTCCCAAACTTTTGTAATTTTGCAGATATTGGAAGTTCAATAGAGGAAACTAATATGATTTCAGTGGTTTTTAGCCTTCTCCCGAACAAGAGAAAGCATATATATATATATATATATATATATATATATATATATATATATATATATATATATATATATATATATATATATATATATATATATATGAAAGGTTGAAGTTCTGAATTGGAATCTTGAAGTTGTAATGGTAGACTTCAAGGAAGCAGTAATAAATTCATTTGGACCCTTCCCTTCAGCTTCCACAAGTGGGTGCAATTTTCACTTTAACCAGTGTTTTTGGTGTAAGATATAGGATTTGGTTTTGGTTACAGACTACAAAAACAATGACTTCAGGTTCGAATGTTTGCGTCATTAGCTTTTCTTCCGTTAGAAATGGTCAACAGTGGTTGACTGTCTATTCAAAAAGACATCCCCTAAGCTTGAGCAGTTCTATGGCTATTTCATTGACTAGAAAATTCTACAGTCGCAATTAGCATGTGGAACTGTCATGAAAAGCACCATAGAACAAATAATCTTGCAAAGGATTGGGATAATAGATTAAATACTCTGCTAAACAAGCAAAATCCTCATGTCATCGAATAAGTTCGTTTTCTCAAGTTAGAAGCTAAGAGAAGAGACCATGCTTACGACAGAAAGTATCTCAGCTTGCAAGGTAAAAGGAAAATGTATATATGCAGCTTGAAAAAGAAAAAAAAATGTTTTGGATAGTTTTGATGTTTCAAAGATGTTAGATGATATTTGGTTGCACTTTCATATATTCGTAAGTTGTCATAAACTGTAAATCGTATATATATATATATATATATTGATAAGCATTACTTTTACATGTTGGTAACATCGGTAAACGGCCTACTGCACATGGACCAAGATCATAGAAGATCCAGATCAAGGGCGGTCTGGCCAGGTCGGCATTTCGGCAATCGCCGAGGGCCCCGGAGCTGTGGGGCCCCTAAGAACAAAACGATAAATTTTTGGTTGGTATTAAAAACGTTTACATACATTCAAGCATCCATTACATTCAAGCATAGGATGTGTGAAAATTATTTCAAAGCTGTAGGGCTATGCCTCGTTCGCAATAACTCATGTTTGCAAGAAGCATTAATATAAACCTACCTTGCAGTACACAAATTTGGTTGAAATTCTTAAAGAAAGCAAACCTGGTGGGCTGCTGAAATTTAGATCTAAAATATGAAACTTGTATAACTTAGTGTTACTCAGTAAAGAATAGCGACAGTGCAAAAATTAGAACGCACCGGGGCCCCCGCTCAACTCGTTTATTATTCCGGGCTTAACGTTTATATAGTTATTCGTTTCTTATGCGTGAGAAAGAATTATTGTGAAATTTTAGATTTTGGTATCATTTTTTTTCTGTTTTGGGGGTCCCCTTTGAACTGTCAAAATACAAGAGTTCGATTCCCGATGGGGACGCTCAAAAATTTCAGTGTTGACCAGCATCGGACAATTAGAGAGCTATTTCAATTAAGAGGGAACGGACTCCGGTCTAGAAACCCGACATTAAGGACTTCGGGTGTTGCTGCACTGATTTCGCATCCTCGTGGCGATGGCAGGTTTCGAAAGCCAAAGCGGACATGATATTTCAACATTATTAGCTTCCAATCAGATAAAAAAAAAAGAGAGAAGCAGAAATTCAGACCAGAAGATTGGTTATACAGCTTTTAATCGACATAGTGTTATTTATAGGAAGATAAGGTTTTGTTTACAGAGGGGCGGAGGGGGAGTCAGAAGGGGCGCATTCATTAGATTCTCTCAAAAACCATGGGAATTTCCTTGAACTAGTCATGTTCATTGCGAATTATGATGTGATTTTCAAATCCATGTTACAAAGTGTATTGAAGACACCAAAGCGCACAAACTGAAAATAAAGAAAGAAAGAGAAGTAGAAGGAAAATCGATAAAAGAACAAACTGGACGAGGCTCTCTCTTGACGTTTTTGTCAAAAAGATTCATCAAATATTTAATAATCAATATAATAAATTTGGACGAAATATTATTTTGAAAGACCTTCAAGACAGTGTTGTTGATAACTTGATAGTGGATAGTACACAAGGTATAGCTTTTATGGACTAGTTGGCAATCTGTGTCCGCTACGTAGTCCAAGGAAAGGTATATAAAAGACTTAAATTTAACAGTTGTTGATGATTCAAGTGACTTGCTTTGTACGAATGTATAAAGTCAGAGCTAGTTGAATGTGGCATTAAAATTTCGAATATTATTGCGTGTTCTTTTGATGACGAGTAACATGAGCGGCTGTTACAACGGTGTTCAAGCGCATTTCAAAAGGGAGAATCCGTATTTAATTTACACTGCATGGGACACGTACTAAATTTGGCTGTAGCTGACTCGACAGTAAACTTGCTCCAAGCAGAAAATTTATTTGACTTAGTAGAGGAATCGGCTGTTTTCTTAACTTCTTGTTACAGGAGAATGACTGTCTGGGAGAAAGACACTAAAAAGAAACAGTGCCATTCCAAAATTCCAAGATTCCAAAAAATTGATGCCACAAGATGGTGGAGTAAGCTATACGGCCCTTTCATCAATAATTGATCAACCGTTTTTGATAAGTAATACCAACTCAGGAAAGTTGAAAGTTCAATATTTTATTTGTTGAAAGTTTTAAATAAAATATTGATGGAAGTTTGAATTGGAAATCAAAGTTCGCGGCCATAAATATGATAAAGCAATAGTCCAAATTCGAATATGTTCTCATGCCTTTTGTCATGCTCGATATTTTTTCTGATCACAACTCCCGTTTCAAAATACTTAAAGAAATGGATTACTGTACAGTTTGGAAATTGATGTAAACTTAGTTACAACAAATCACTGCTAAAATTAGTTCAGAGCACTTTGAATTTCTGCTTGACAAAACAAAATATTATGCAATTGCCATGAATAGTATTTTAGAGGATGTGGATGATGTAGAAGCTGACTGGACTTCGATGAGAAGAGAATTTCGAAGAAAAATGCCTAGTGAAAAAGCTAAAGATGAAGTTTTCGAAATTACTCCAGTTCAGAAATTTAAACAAATCTAGTTCCGTATTATCGATTGTGCTACTTCAAGTACTGAAAAAAGATTTAATCCAAACAGATATTTTGAAAGATTGTTCATGGCTTCATCCAAAACACAAGCATTGAAACAGCAGACATTGAAACAGCAGCAATTTCCAACAGAAGTCTTACGCAGCATTTGTTACCTAACCAAAGTTGATCTTAAGACTCAGTGGGATCAACAGGGAGTAATCTACACCTTCTAACAACCCCCTAACACCCCTCCAAATTTCTTTACACACACTCCTGGATGGAAAAGGAATACTCCCCCAAATCCAATTGTATCAATCAGTATCATATAGATTATTTATTATATCAAGTTAAAAAAGATTTGGCGTTTAGGAAGGAAGGCAATATTCTTATTTATTTATTTCACTTCAAAATACGAAGTGACCTCGTTCTCATGTACGGCTTCGAGAACCACTTTGACCTCATTGTTTCGGGCGGTGTTTCGATCGAAACAATTGACAAAACAGACCGCTGATACCTACCCTCCTGGGTTCCGAGGTCGTTTCCGAGAAAAGAGATTAATGGACAGATGCAGATGACTGAAAATGGCAACGTCTTGAGCGGTCATTCACCTACCTCCTCCTCAATAAAAAAAATGTGACAATATAGTAATAAGCCTATACCAGATTCACTTGGTAAGTGCTACTCTGCAACAGGCTCGCAACCAGAGGAGGGCCAGGCCCTCCCTAGCCCTCCTCTGGTTGCGAGCCTGTTGCAGAGCCTAAATTTTTCATGTCCCCTCCATACCTCAATACAAAATGAACAATTTAGATATTTGTAAGAGAATTTTTAATGACTTGGCCCCTCCTAATATGTTCATGGCCCCCCAAAGCTCTGTAGCTGGTTTCGAGCCTGCTCTGCAAGTGATGTATCAACGGACGGACGTTAGAAGGGTGTAGTCAAAACGTTTTTAGAAATGAAGAGATCGATCGAAGTAAGAATTATATATATTTTAGACTAAGTCTAGTGTTATACAGGAACGCATTTGGCGCTACCTTAATTTTTTGTAAAGTATATTTTTATTCATGTAAATTCATTGAGCGGAACAGGGCTCGTAGCGAGTCACTTTTTAAACTAAAATTTACTTTTCTTCAAGTGGTCTCTAAAAGTTACTTTTTTTTTTCAAATTTGTCACTAAAAGTTACTTTCTGAGAGGTAAAGTGACTTTTTCGTGTGATTTATGTTTTGCATTGGCAGTTTTCTAAGAAAAATATCCTAAAAAACAAATGGAAAAAAGGCAGAAACTTGTTACTCATTACTCTTCTGAAAGCTTCAATACTTGCTGCCACATGTAAAACAGTCAGCTTTATTCTCACTTCAGCTTTTATTCTTGCTAAAGCACAGTGGACGGTTGGTGGATGCTTAAGCTCTCAAGGTGGGGTTGAGACAGGGGCGGATCCAGGCCCGACTTCTGGAGGGTTGTCATAATGCTACTTTTAAGGACTCCAAACTCTGGGAGGGCAATTGCCCCCCCTGGATCCGCTCCTGGGTTGAGAACCCTTCTGTGTCTATTCTTTCTTCTATCATAATAATCTTTTAGTTTTCTCTCGTAAGAGTTAACGCTCCGTTCAACGTTGTGTGTGTGTGTTTGTGGTTCATCATGTTCGTCTTGTGTTATGCTTCTTGTATGTTCTTCTTAAGAGTAGGTGATGAATTTGAATATTTCACGTTTTTGAGAACTATTAATGCGAAATTAAATATAATGTCTGGGATGATGAAATTCGAAAATAGGCCAGAACTGGTTCCACTTTCTCAGAAGCTTTTTAAATCTGCTAAGTATGCTTACCGTAACCACAAAGCTTACTTTGCAAACCTAAGAAAGGAGGAAGCTCAAAAAGAAGAAGTAAAGAAGAAGCAAAACAACAAAGAGAGAGGTGATGGAGAAATTGACAAAGAAAAAAAGGGGCATGGTGAGATTTTGGTAACTTTTTCGCGTGCTTTTGACCATTTTTGGTCACTTTTCAACTAGTTACAAGAGATCAGACCACTGTGAGCCCTGGGATTATTAAAATTAGAGTATATTAAAGAAGACAAAACAGAAAGATACAAAATATTTGTAAGTTGAAAAACTGGATTTCTGGAAAACAACTAAATCAATGAATAATTTTCTTATGAAAGATATTCAGAGACAATAACGTAGCCAGGAAGGGGCAGAAACGGATATTAAGAGATCAAATAATATTACAAGACAACAATTAACGTTAACAACAGAGTTAGAATATTAAAATAATGAAATTGGAACTATGTGCAGTATTAATTACTAAACGAGTGTGATTTCAGCATGGGACGAGGGAATTTTTTCCCAATTAATATTTTGAAAAAAAAAATCACCCACTAAAATTTGCTGGGGGTGAATAAATTGAAATAATAGCAGAATTTTGCAAAATAATTACAATAATTCGTATGTAATCAATTCACATGTAATTAGTGGATAAAATAATGGAGGTTAATTCCTAATACAGTGAAACCTCTCTTAACGGGCATCTCTCAATAGTGGACATCTTCATAACAGGACAAACTTTCTTATTCTTCCATGTTATAAATATATGTGGTGTAGTGTTATGAGAGAGAACCCTTCTTTTTAGGGACACCTCTCATTTACGGACAAATAATCGGTTCCACCGATGTCCGTTTTGCTTAGTTTACTTAGATTACTTAGATTACTTAGTTTAATAATAATAATAAATGCTCAAATGTGTAAACTTACTTTATTGAACCTACCATTGTGAAGAGCCGATATTATTATTATTATTATTATTATTAGTAGTAGTAGTAGTAGTAGTAGTAGTAGTAGTAGTAGTAGTAGTAGTAGTAGTAGTAGTAGTAATATTTCAATAGTTGCGTAACAAAATATACTGATTTCTTGTTTGAGTTTGAGCACACCCCTCCTTTTATTTTGAACACCCCCCCAAGTAAAAATTTCTGGCGTACTTACTGGGGATCAAAGTGATGACATTCATGTGAAGAACTTAAATGAAGACGAATGACGGTTCAGAGTCAGAAGAAGGCGATGAGAACTATGTCAACTGCTCAGTGAAGATACGTTCTAGATGCATAGCATGTACCTTTAACATTGTTTTCGTGCTGTCACAATCTGGAATTTTTTACCAATCTATATACAGCTTACAAGTGTATATTAACTCTGCTTTGTACACAGCTAAACTGCGGAAGGACCTTTTCAAAACTTAAACAATTTTTTAAGAATAGATTAGATCAGAATTTCTGCGCTAAACCAAGATGTAATGTCTAAGCTACTTTTATAAACATAGAACGAGACTTGTTTTAAATATAGATAAAAATTTGATTATAGATGAAGCAGCAATAACGAGTGAGAAACTTAGGAAAAAGTTATTAGTTTAATGAAGCATTTAGACGTTAGGCCTATAGACCTGGTCTAGGTAGAGGAGACTTCTTTTCTCTGTTAGTAAATGTTGTATTCATAATATGCCAATATTCTTCTTCATCAACAGAATACAGTTTTAGATATTCCAACGTAATTTTACAAGTTGATAGTTTGAAATTTTCTTTTTCTGAGTGATTCTAAGTACAATATGTACACAATTTGTATACATTTCTTTGATTCTATAGGGTTTTTTATATGTAGATTTTTATACGCCTATGCAAAATCACTATTTTGAAGTTTGAAGTAACCTACGTATTATGTTTCATGTAATAAAGTATGAAAAGTATAAAGTATTCCTGGTAGTATTTATTGGTTACTTACCTTATATCACTGATCAAGGTATTGAAAATTTGTTTTTAAAGAATATTATGGTAGAATTTATGTAATTAGAACATGTAAGCATACTGTAGAGGTTTGCTATTAAAATAAATCTCCTATAAAACAATGCGGTATGTAACTATACTTTAAAGGGCCAATAATAATAGAATTTAGTAATATACGCAAGTGGACATTTTTTTAAAGGGGCACCTCTAGGTTCCTGCTGCCAAGGGCCCCCAGAAATGCCAGACCGCTCCTAATCCAGATATTAGTTCGACGAAGATTCTTTATAAAAGCCAACTTGTGTATCCCTTTGATGTGATTTGTGAATTCATATCACACACATTTCGGGGATACATTGGTCAAAATTAAATTCAACGTGAATAGTTGAGTCGAAAAAAAATTACAAACAGTATGGAAAGCATGTATGCAGCTTTTCGTATTTCCTTGAGCATGCAATTCCATATTCTCTGCTCACACTTTATTAAAAATGCACAGAAACAGTGTCAGTTATTAAACATGTACGTAAGTGGGAAAACTCTTATCAATATCAAAATATGTCGTGTCATCCCCCGTGGCACTTGTACGTATCTAGGAAAGATTTTGACATGTACGCATCTGAGAATGTACGCATGTGGGAAGTAATCCGTTTTACACATTATGTTATTAGCACCTTTTATGTAAATGTAGCCGTTTTGATTAAAATTTAAAAAAAAAAGATTTTTCCTAAGAACAGTATACAACATCTAATATTTCACTCAATTAATATTTTTCAATATTAATTAATATTTTTCAATTATCATTACACCTATTCCTACAATTTATTATATTATGTGATCCATATTAATATTGATTCTGTGAATGTTCATAAGTACGGTACTTTAGAAATATGTTTTAATTATCATAGAATAAGTACTCCAGTCATGAGTTTTCTTATTATGTTCATTTACTGAAAAGCAAAGAATACTCTTCTTCTGGTGTGGATCCACCCGTTAGTCATCGGAACACTTCCAGAATCCAAAGTTGTCCTTCTTACTTCAATCTTCATAACAGTAATTCTTCTTAATATTTTAATATGCACTACACTACACCATAATACCACATTCAGAACGCACCAAGAAAAAACAAGAAATGGTTGAAAGGGGATAAAAGGAAATACACAAACACCTCCTGATTTCCGTTCCTTCACGTCACAGGAATTTTACGCTCTTTAACCGATCGGCAGCAGGTCAAAAGACGGACGAACAGGTTCACGAAAGAATAGAATAAAAAGTCACATAAAGGCTTTCCTTTAATCGAGTTATGACAGTGCTCAGTTCCTTCTTGTTTCATGAGAGTTTATTATCCTTCAAATTATGCTAGTAACGGATTTCTTATCTGCGTAGTCCGCTTCGAGGTACCCATCTCATAACCATGATTCAAGTTAATCGTTGAGAGAAGATCTTTAGGTCCACAAGGAATATCACACATTATTGGCTCATATTGCCCTTTGCCATTAACAGTCCAATCCCAGTCAGTCACTGTAGGTAGTTCAGGATTCGCAATATGTGCTTTACTCCATATTAGCGCTTGAAAATGTGCTTTCTGTGGCCGGACTACTTGTGTTGGAGGCATGCAGGATCCATCGACTTGCTTTTTAGTGGAAAACCCTCATCGGAATTCTTTCAGGGAATTTATCTTCGGGATTCTTAAATATGCAGAGCGTATAAATGCTTCCAGAACTTGGAAAGTTTCTTCATTAAAAGCATCTTTTCCCAGTGATGACAAAGGGTCCAGTACTGTCTCACAAGTGTCCTTAAATGTATTAAAGAAACTTCTTTTCGTTTTCCATAAAATGATCCGCTGGTATCAGTCCCTGAGGGAGAATACAATCCAATCAAAGCATCGGCTCGTTTGTGATCTAACCCTTGATATAACATACGAACAGAAATCTCACACGTTTTAGCTCCTGAGTCAACAAACCAGGTATCTTGTGGAAGTTGAAGAAAGAAATTCGTCGCTAGCACTAGGACATCAGTATCAGGAAAAGATATCTTTACAGTTTCTGCTCCGTTTAAACTTGCAAAGAATGCATGTACCATGTATATGTATAACTGAAGGTAACTTCTTATATGTTATTATACACTAGAACTCCGTCTCTCCGCTTTTATTATCCAAGATTAGCTACTTCTCAACCACACAATTGACAACCCGTAAAACACAATTAATTTTAACTAATTATGGTGCTTATTTTCCAGTGTAGATATCCATACTTAGATTTATGAATTATGATTTCTTTATTTAGCAAGTGCCCTACTTGTGTCTTATAAATTGTTCCTTAGGGTGAGTAGTATCCACGTGTGCAGATTCACTTTAGGAGGGCTATACCTTTATTTGACATATGTCGTGTAGACATATACCGTAAAAACGAAAATTCAAAAAACAAACCGACCTGTGCTAGATGCCTACTAAAATGCATGAATGCTATCTAACCGAGTCAGGGAAGGGAGAAGCTGGAGGCAGTGCGTCCTATTGATCAGGTGCGTCAGTAATGGTGGGTATGCATGTGAGTGAGGATACTTGAAACGAACTGAGCTTATTATGTTACCAGATGCCTTATGCGTCAGATAGGTTCATCGTTATGGCTCATGACTTAACACACTGCATTGACATACAAATTCAATCCATCATGGCTTCTTTGGGGGCTATTACGTGCTTAGAAGCGTACAGTTTGGATGACGCTTTGTAACAGTATTAAGTATGTCAGATACCCATATAAGATACCCATATATACGAGGTGCGGCTATTAATTTCCAGGACTGCTCTAGTAACACCAGAACAGATGATGTGAAAAACATACCCCTTCAATATGTTTCGAAGTAATCCCCATCTGCCGTAATACACTTCTGTGCTCGGCTGTACTTGTGGAAACAACTTTTAAAGTCCTCTTTCGGAAGGCTCTTCAATGTCAACGTCACGTGTTTCTTGATGTCTTCAACATCCACAAAACATGTTCCTTTCATCACAGTTTTGAGTTGTGGGAACAAAAACGTCTGCGGGGGCCAAGTCAGGAGAGTGTGGCGGATGATGCAGCTCCACAACCTCATGCTTGGCCAAAAATCGCTTCAATGGCAACGCAATGTGGGCGTAGTCGTGCAACAGAAACCAACTCCAATTCTGTCGAAAACGGGGACGTACTCTACGAATTATTTGTCGGAGTCGGGTAAGAACTTCTGCGTAATACTGTCTTGTAACAGTCGTGCCAGGTGGAACAAATTTATGATGAATAAGTTCTTCACTATCGAAGAAAGCGATTAACATGACTTTGACCTTTGATTTTTGAAATCGAAACTTTTTCCATCATAGGCGATGAGGGTGGCCATCATTGGGCATAGTATTCCTATGTTGGTCCTTTTGAATACTTTCACATTTCCGCTCTGTTCTCCATAGATACTACAGGATGATTCATTATTTATCTGATAATAGTAAGAGGACAGAGCAATGGTTGAAACTCACCCAGCATGGTAGTTTTCTCTTCAGCTATTTTGAAATTATAAGGAAAAGTTGTTAGGGGTGGCCATCATCGGTCACCTTACTCTATCTAAAGTGAAATTGACGTGGTTTGACCAATAGGTAGGGGCTAATCAAATTACAAACATTTAATAAGATCACAATTAAACAGAATTTATCTTCCTTCTTTCCGGTAAGTACATAATCCGTAAAATATTTACTTTCCAATTAACTATAATCGTCAAACTACAACTGCTTTAACACTCTTGAAGTAACTAATCCCAACAGCTACTTCTATTCCCTTTCTTACTCATAATCCATTACATATTCACTGCTGTTCCACCTTAATAATGAAATTTCATCTAGTTTTGCTAAATTTGGATTTCTTCATCATCTTGGTTTTCCGATTCATCAGCTTTTCAGACTTCTGACTTCTTTGGTTAGCTTTTCTTAAATTTCTTAATCTTCTTCACGAATATATCCAAACAATTTTAGTCGTAATGACATTTACCAAAATAATAAGTGTTTATGTATTGCATATTTTACTGAAACTCTCATTCCTTTTATTCATCGATTTCTTGAAATAATTCCTTGTTTCAGCTGTCTTGCTACTGTCTTGATTCCTATTTCTAGTATGATTTTTGCATTCCATTTACCCTGAAAATCTCTCGATCTTCTTCTGTGGCTTCACCGTCTGCATTATTGAAAATATTTTTCCAATGTAGAAATAAAATGTCTGATCTATTTCGATCTACACCGTAATCAATATCATCTTGCACTATATTCACAAATAAGATTCTCTGCACTTAATGATAATTCACTGGGATAGTTACATTTCCCACAACGTGTACTGATAAATGTATTGAAAATACGATTATTATCAATTTTAGGGCACATTCACTGGGCTTTCCTTTAGCAAAATATTGTAAATAAATGAGCCCTGGTAGTGTTTACTGCATCTTCCCTATCTACTTCCAATTCAAGAGATACTGAGCTAACAATGGAAAGTTTAGGAGCATCATTGGAATAAGATATAATCATACCGAGAATGCACTCTTTATTCGCAACTCTAGAGACAAGTCTGTCTTGTATTCTTCCAAGTCAAGGCATCTTGCATGCTTCGATCACCGTCTACTGTATTATCTTCTCGCTCCAGACCTCTTGTAAAATCATGTTCAGTAAGGATTGTATTAAGGCTGCGAAATTGTGTTCGACCTAAGGATTCATTTCATGTAACTGCTACACTCCATTTCTGTTACGCTTATGCATGGATTAACGCCTTGGGAAATGATCAAATTTTCCGCAAAGGTGACATTGTAAACTCTTTGAGCGACGAGCTTCCTTCCATGATAAAATACGAAAGTTGAACGTTTAAGAGATTAAACAACAGGTTGTTGTTCCAACTATTTGCGTGTCAGTAATGATACAGGATTTTAACATGATTTGTATCCAAAATTTGAGATCACTTTTCTGGGCAGCCCATAGATGTTTATGTTTAAAAAAATTAGTTCCATTAGATACGAATTAATATAAAAGTGCAGTTAGAAATTATCCAAGTGGGCACTATTACCATTGGCATAAGCAATACTTTTCTCGTGACCTCATGTACTGATATGTTTCAAAATAGTTTCATTAGATTCAGCAACCTCAAATTAATATAGAAAGCGAAATTAGAAGTTTTACGAAGTATAGATATTTTTAATAGTGGCGTGATTGTTAGTTCTTTAGATAAATGTGCTTAGCGGAAAATAAGAGATAAGAGGGATTTGAATAACTGTTGCCAATAGAACTCGCTTATAATTTGGAAAACGTGGTTCAACACTCACAGAAGAAAATATATCTGTAAGTCTCTATTCGCTGACTAGAGATATCAATCAGGTTATTTTAATGCTACACGATAGGTTTCGAAGTAGTTTACCGAATGCTAAAATCTGGCCTGTAGTGGATATCTCTTCAGATCACAAATTTGTGTTGGATGAAGTAGACGGCTTGGGTACAAAACCTCGCGGCCAGAACCTCGCGGACCAAAACCTCGCCTCCCAAAACCTCGCGGCCCAAAATTTCGCCGGGCCGAAACCTCGCCGCCCAAAACCTCGCGGGACAAAATCTCGCCTGGCCAAAACCTCGCCGCCCAAACCGACGCGGACCAAAATCTCGCCGGGCCAAAGCCTCGTCTTCCAAAACCTCGCGCCCCAAAATATCGCCATACCCAAAATCTTGCCTAACCAAAATGTAAATGTTCCAATAGATGATAAGGATGACGGTATAAAAGACGCTGTTTCAGAAGAAGTATCGCGGGTATTTGACTAAGTCCCGCGATACCATATGGAAATTCTATTTCTGTATTAGAGGATTTCAATGTGAAGGTAGGGCGACAAGATGTTTTTAAACTGGTTATAGGGAAAGAAAGTCTGCATAAGGAAAGTAATGACAACTAACGGGGTTAGTTTCGTGAACTTTGGAACATCCAAAAACTTAAAATTTTAACAAAAATCTAATAATACTTATGAAAGTATGAAATAATATATGAGTTTTTACGACGTCCCTTGATTATGTCCTGTAGGTTAAAGGAGACGTAGACGTAGAAAATGATCGAATAAATAAAGTGGGAGGAAACGGGAATAACCCGAGAAAGCCCACGCACACGATGTTTTGTATCTTATTATTATTATTATTATTATTATTATTATTATTATTATTATTATTATTATTATTATTTGTAATGTGGAATTGTATATTAAGAAACTCATTGGGTAAATTTTAAAGAAAAGTTTCATTCGCGGCGAGGTTTTGGCCCGGCGAGATTTTGTCCCGCGAGGTTTTGGGCGGCGAAGTTTTGGCCACGCGAGATTTTGTCCCGCGAGGTTTTGGCCGGCACGATTTTGGGCGGCGATGTTTCGGCCGCGAGATTTTGTCCGTATGCCGAAGTAGACATCTAACTGGAAAATGTAGTTAGGAAAATAATAAAATGTTGGTCGTTGTAAAGTTTAAAGATGGGGAAGTGAAATATGGATACACTAAAATTTTTGAGAGAGAGAGAGAAGGAAATAACGGGAGGTAGGAGAATTTTTAACTATAAATAAAAGAGGCGCAGAGGTTATTTGTAAGGTATCATGTAGAAAACAGGATTAAGAAGTTATGAGTTACTGAAGGAATGCTGAAGTAAGTGAGAGAATAGATGTGAAAACAAAAGCTGCACAAGAGGAAAACAAGGTATATAGGAGATTAAACAACACATTGCAAACGGATACTGACTAACCAAGGCAACCATAGTACAAACCAATGACGGAATGGGTCATGAACTTCGTGTCTCGGAAGTAGTCAGACACACCGTGGCCACCCGTGACCCAACCAAACCAGTGTGATCCCGAGTACTCGAGATTTCGTCATACATACAAAAAATCTCTAGTGTGCAAACTTAATTCTAACCAATATGATTTTCTTCCTCTCCCTCTTTCTCTATCTCTTCATCTAGTTTAGCACTTTATTTTTGTTGTGTACGTGGTATATATATCTGTTTTGATCTCCAAGAGATAAATCTGGGATATTGAGAACCCCCAAAGAAAGCATACATCATGTTTCATAAAAATCGAGTTATCTGAATTAAAGTTACCGTTAAATATTCTTTTCTTCCTCTAAAGACTGAGTTTGTCACCTAGTCTCTTAATTTCTACACTAATCACAAGTTTAGATCTTAATAGTCATATCCCTAAAGGAAATACACATGATACTGTATCAAAGTAGAGGGGGTACCGTGGCTCAGTGGTATAGCGCTTACCTCTGGTGCATGAGGTCCCTTGCTCGATCCCAGCCAAGTAAGTTTATGGTGGACAACATCATGTATGTGGGTTCCCTCGGGGTACTTTCTTTTCCTCCCTCTTTCTCATTCCTCCAACTCTTCCATCATCATTGACTTGTCTTAATCATTATGTCTCTAAGCCTAAAGGGCATAATTATGGGACGTGAAAATTTTATTTCATTTGCATGGACGTTAATATTTTATTTGTGATTTTTTTTATTTCATTTGCATGAACGCTGAATAATTTTAAGAGTTATCTCGGGAAATTGTCATGTCATCACAATACGTGAATGAATCACCTTTCAAGTTAATATTCATTTCATATTTCTTTTATGCCTTTATTCTTGAATGATTTATCATTTCACTCTTTTAATTTATAATCATTTAGTTGGATTATCATAGTTTTCTCTAGCTTACAGGACATAATCAGGGAACGTTAAACTAAAAACTTCTTTTAATTTCACTTTCAAAATCTTGTCATAAGTTCTGAAAACATTTTTCTCTACGTAGTTAATCAAATATTTTATTTCATGCCACTGGAATGACACCAGTTTTAATATTTTACTTCACTTCGGAACAGATTAAAACTTATTGGTAGAACATAGTAATTATTATCAAATAAGGCTAGTCTACCGTTCTGTTATTTCTTTTCATATTATTGTTCCTGTTAATTCATCTTTCATTTCACTGAGAATCTTCTTATTGATTTTTGGTGTATTGTATTTGTTCTTTTCATTAAAATCACTTGTATCAAAATAATTAACTGAATATGATAAATAAACCTGTACGTGTCTATATAACATATTTCTAATTTGTCTTGATATTTTGATCTCATTATATCGTAATGGAAGTCATATACTAAACGTTTTGATAGACTTAAGATAGACATTCCCACGTAGATAGGTTTGTTATATAATATTTTGATCTTGTTCATATGGGCAGCTACTAAGTTTTCCATATACAGTTTAGTGCTTTCGTAGTTTGATTTCGTTACAAGCTTCTCATATTTCTTTTCATCACTTACTAGTTCAATGTTAACTGTTTTTCTAATATTTTCCATTTTCTTTGCAAATACTGAGTTGTTCATTAACTTATAAACATCTTTCTCAAAATCATTTATAGGTTTTGTTCTCATCTGCGTGTTTAGGTCGATATAATTCTTTAACCAATTTGATTTCTCAAATTATATTATTCGGTTCATCATTCTTGATTTAACTGGAAATGACATACTGTTTCATGTTTCGGTAATGAATCATATTTCTTTTTATCGAATAGAGTTATTAGAAATTTTCAGTATTTTGGTCCAGATGGTTGAATATTTTATGGTTCTGATGGAAAGTATATATTGATCATGTAATTCTTTCTGATATTTTAAATAAACTTCTAACACATATCCCGTTTCTAAATTATTAGGAATTTTATTATTATCTAATGTGTTTAAATCTTCTTCACTTAATAATTTAATTTTCTATAAGATAGGTAATGACTCAACCATGTAGATTGTTCGCATCCAAATAAACCAGATAAGAGTCTTCACTATTTCCGTCACAATATTATTTGCCTTAATAAACCTTTTAGAACATTGACTAATTCTTCCTCTTATTCCTTTTTCAATCATTAATAATAAATCATAATCACTCAAGAGTTCTAATTCTGTTTTCTTCTTAAATTTTTAATATCGCATCCCAAGCTAAATCTGGAGCGGTCAAATATCAAGCAGGATCAAGTTAATAAGCATTCATACATGCTGTTCTATAATTTTCAAACACATATGTTAGTAGCAACACATCCGTTCTTTAAATACAAGTCCAAGATTTTTGATCCTAAATTTATCCCACACCGTATTTGCATGTTCAGAGTCTTATCACTAATTTCTGTGTTGCTACATTTGTTAAAACTTTTTAGGTGGCAATTTGTTCTAATCATCAATGTACACGTATGGATAAACACGTTTTTATTACAAGTTTAAATTAAGCTCGAGTAGTTTAGAAATGTTTCGTATGAGTCTTTTGTTCTGGAGTTAGGTTTGATGATACGATAACTACATGTCATAAATCTAAATTGAATTTTAACTTGATTGTTCCAAATTTCTTCTATTGTTTCTTTATTACAACAAATTTCTTTAGTAAACAAATGAGAGTATCCTGTCAAATTGAGTATAATAAATGGTCCATATTTTGGGATTTTAACTTTTAAATTGCAGTTATTACTAAAAGCAGCTACAAATCACCTGTTATATGATGATAATGTTTAACTTTATGATTTTTAAGTATGTTTTTCATTACAATAAGAATGACAAGTAGATTTATTAAATTGTTTCTTTTGTTTTTGTATTAAAGGTAGTTCATTATTTTGTTTATGTATGCTTGATACTGCTTCAAATTCTTTCCTTAACATATTTATGAATTTCTTTGCAACATCTTTACCTTTATATACAACATAAATTCTTTTCATCATTCCATCACTTTTTACAATATAATAACAGAATCCGGATGATTTATATCGCTGATATTTCTTGGTTCATTTTATTCATAACACTCTATACAACCCATAACCTTATATAATAGTAGTCGCTAACGCTCTCGCCTTTGGTGTGAGCAGTCCCGGGTTCGATTTCCGGTGGAAACACTCGGTCGAAACAGTGTAATAACTTTTCAGGCCAGCCATCTTGAGTGAGATTTTTCCTGGGTTTCCCTCACTCACACCAGGCAAATGCTGGGATGGTTCCTAACATATTGGCCCCAGGCCGCTTCCTTCCTTCCTCAATCCTTTCTTCCTTTCTTTTCATCAAATAGTGTGCTCGCCAAGGGATGTCATCTCTCATACGCGACGGGCTAAATAGCCTAGATGCCAAGAGCTCAGAAATCTAATTCCTAATCCCCTAACCGTATATAATAAACATTCAAACTGGACATAAATCACAAATGGTATTTTCATCGTATTTTCATAGTTTCAATTTAACACGTGTATCTTCTTCTGATATTTCTATATTTTGCATTTTGTGACTGCAAATATAACAAACATGTATCACATAAGTATTTTTCCTTTATGTTTGTTTAATTAAGAGAACACTAATCTATTTAAATCTTTGATCCAACAATAATTTGTTTCAACTCCTTCATATTGTTCTTGTATATACCTATATATATATATATATATATATATATATATATATATATATATATATATATATATATATATATATATATATATATATATATATATATATATATATATATAATTATTCTCTTTTATTTTGCGTGTTATGTATAAATTGAATATTCTTTTATATATTTATATATACAGAAATATGAGGTTTATTTTCAATTTTTGGAATTAATTCTACAAGAAACTTAATGTCTTTTAACATTTTCTCGTACTTAAGTAATGAAAATCATATTTTGAAGATTTTTGATGATCTTTTTCTGCATGGTGTAATGCTGGACATATTAAGTATAAGAAACATTTTTTCTTCTTTTATATATTAATAGTATCTTTTTTGTTTTAATTTTTATTTGGTTGTTCTATTTGTGACGATTTATGACAATCCTCTCATAGGCACATATTTTTTCCTACTAATTCTAAAAAGTTTATTTGCATAAGAGCGCATCCAGATCCTCTAGCTTGAAACTCATCCATTCTAGTTCTTATTTCACGTTTGCTACAATTTACCGTATAAATTCAATTAAATTTCTTGATTCAAGTATTTCTACATTGTGTAGTAAAGTAGAAATTTTGATCTACTCTACTGTATTTTTCCTATATTTTTTACTGATATTTATTTTAACTTTTAACCATTGTTTCTTTAGATTTATTTGCGTTCTGTTTTATTATTGGTTTGTATGTTGCTTTTATAAAACCTTCCAGAGAATCAGATAAAACATCTTTAAATTTTGACACATGTGTATTTTATGGAAATATCCATGTATCTATTCTTGATTTAAATGAATTATTGCGATGTTATACATTTATTAGTAACGTTTCAGTTTTCGCTTTAGATTCTTCAAAAATTTCTTCTTTAAGTGGGATTTCGTTTGTTTTCTTTTTAAGTTTGTTTCTTGTGCTACTTTACGTCTGAAGAATCTCATCTTGTTGGAATGTGAACGATTAGCTAAGCGTTAATCTGTCAATCAGTTCAGATTTTCTTAATTGGGAATAATCTCTTATTCTCTTTTCTTTGCATAACTTTTTCAATTCAATTATAGTAGGATTATTTATATTTTTCATTCACTTCTTGTTTTCTACTTTAATAGTTTGATTTGATTCGATTTGATTCATATATTCATTAGCACTTTATTCATTACCATTACTATAAATAAAATTTATATCTTATTTATTATTGAGAAACTTTTTGCTTGACTGTTTCATATTCATTTTTCCAATATTACAGATAATAGTCGTATGACCCTCTAAATCGTTATAGTTATTAACACTTTGTATTAGGAATGAGAAAGTCCTATCAAAGTTAATATTAATTTAATAGAAGTCTAATTCATTTTAAACATAAATGCACTTAAGAATCTACCTCATTATGACCATCATTGCCATTGGCGGACTCATTTTCACTTTTATTATTCCAATTTGATTCATATATATATATATATATATATATATATATATATATCTTTTATATTCATTTCTTGTTCTTCTAATAGTATTTTAACTACCTTTCTTGCCCTTTCAAAAGCAATGGTTTCTCCATTAGTACCCCTATTATTTGAAGACTTTCATGTATTAGTTTAAGTTGATTACAATTCATTTCACAAAGCTCTATCATATTTATTATCATGAAAATTTTCGTTCATAATTTTAATTTTATAATAAATCTTTTTCACAATTTCAATTTTAAAGTATAATCTATAAAGCAACTAACGCTCTACGAGAAAAAAATACTTCTTATTTCTCCTTTACTTCTCCTATGTAGAATGGTATATAACGCTTCTGCAAACGCGTGCTTCTCCAAGACTGCTAATAATGTCAAGTTCGTTAATTATCTCATTATTACCTTCATTATCAAAAAGATTTATTTTGATTTTATTACTCTTCTACATATCAGGCAATTATCATTTTCGCGTAACCTCTAACCAAACATCGTTTGCAAAATATGTGACCATATATTGTTTTGGCCTCTTGTTCATTTGATTCATAACAAAGAATATTTTGAGTTATTTGTGGTTATTCTTCATAAAATCCTGTTCTTAGTTTAGGTTTAAATTCTAAAGACAAATTTTGATCGTCGACTATACATTTCCAATATACTTAATCATGGAACTTAACAATATATTCCTCTTAGAAGTCCTTGCTTGCAAGATATAAAAGAAATGCAATTCAGTTCGTTTTTGAATTTTCTCAAAGTTTTTGACAATGAAATTTCCCTCCATTTCACTTTCTCTTTAAATTCCTTTTAAATTTTTCTCTTAATGTCTGGTTTATTGAAATTTTTGTCCAATCCGCTTTGTTCGGTAAATATCTAATTAAAATTTCGGATGAGCAGATACATTTGTCAAATTTATTTTCTGTGTCTTAAAAATGTTACTTATATTTTCTGGTAATTCATTGTCATCAAAATTTTGTACAATCCGAAGTACTGGTGAACCTTTTAACAGTTCTTTTTCTTGATGTTTAAGATGTTTTAATCTTTGGTATTACATGTCTTAACTCGTTGTCTTTATTTCATTTTTTAACCAATTGGGATAAAAAAAATTCTAAAAGAATTGTAATGGAACTATTTTTGATCTTTTATGTGCATTGTTCCTGATATGCTTTCATCTCTAGTGATATTTCGTCTTCATAATCTTTAATTAGGTTAAGCAGTTCTGCTTTTCTTAGTCGAGAATAACCTTTAATTTCTTTTGTTTAAATAACCTTATTAATTCGACTATTGTGTATCTGTTCATATTCACATTTTTGTCTTGAGTCTTTGTTTTCGACTCCATTTTTCATATTTTATTTCTTAACAATTACTAATATAACTCATCTCTTCTTTTTGTCTTGAGCAATTATTTTTTATTCCATTTTTCAAATTTACATATTTCATTTTTAACGAAGTCCTTAGAATTCGAAAAAATATCTTTTCAATATAATTTATATACATGTACATAAAAGGTAAGCACACTAAATTAGAACATTACATTGCTTTTCTCTACCAGACTGTTATGTAAATCATCAAGCTCTACCCATTTAACATACACTTTGTCAAATTTGTTTCTGAATATTTTTTTTACAAGATAATCATGTTTAGAATTAGTATTTAATAATTTCAGTTGATAAGATCCTCCTTTAACATCTTTGTTATTTATATCTTTTATTCTATCTGTATTGAGTGGATTCGAAAGTATAATATCATTAAGAACAAATACTGCCACTAACCAGTTAGGGGGAACATCCTTTCTCAAACAAATCTCTGGATTTTCCAACTTTACGAACTCAATCACCAATTTTATACTTTGATTTAACATGTTTATATTCCTTTTTATACACTTTTTCCAATATTGTTTGTTCACATTTCTTACTTGCTCATCTGTCACAGAGTGTACAATTTTTGGTCAGAATGATGACCAGAGATGAAAAATGGGTCGTCTACAATTGCATACAAGCAAATGTCAGTGGGTGCCTAGAGGAGACGCAGAAACTGTGCCAAAACAGGACCCCCACCCTTGCAGAACGATGTTGTGTTTGTTGGGATATCCGTGGGATAATTCATTTTGGGCTCGCCATATAACCAGACAATCTATGCAGATGTCTACTGTGAGCTGCTTGAACGCTTATGGTCTGCATTGTTGGAGAAACATCCTGCTCTGGTTCATTACAAGGGTGTGCTCATGCGCCCACACACGGTAAAGAGAATCAGTGCTAAGACCGAAGAATGTGATTGGAAAAAAAAAAACTATCACTCGGCGTTTTCGCCAGAATCTTGCACGAACAGATTTGCATCATTTTACCACTTGTAAAATCGCATTTCAGAGAAAACACTGCAAGGTAAGAATGACATGAGACAAACAGTGACTTAGTTCTTTGCCTCCAAAACTGCTGACTTCATTTAGCAAATAATTCAACAAATGATTGGCAGGAAGGAGAGTGTTGTGAAGTCCGATGGAGATTTTTCCTGACTAACAGTAGTGTTCCCGGTAAGTTATCGTTCTTTTTCTGACGGAGCAAAATATGGCATAATTTACGGAATGACCATGCCGCTACATCGTAACAATGTTGCGAGGGCGATTTACTAATATTATATTCCTCAATTTAATAGACAAAAAGTAAAGTACTGTATAATAGCAAGCAATCTACGAGAAACTTGGAAAGCTACTCAAGTATAACCAAACCTGAAAAGAATAGACATTCAAAACTAATTGAACTGTTGCAAAAAATAAAGACCGGAGTTGAATGCAGGTAAACTCACTGCACCCATTGTGCAGCCGTCTATGGTTAGGGCTACATTCCTGGTGATGAAGGCATCTAGAACATTGACCTTGTGAGGTCATCATAGGAAGTATAGAAACTCAGCTGTATGACTATCATTGGAAATCACATTTGTTTACTTCACCACCCACGAGAGGACAGATCAATCCAACAAAATTACCACATTCACTACGATAGAGTCCAACGCTTCTGTGGCCATCATTGTGAGGCAAGTTAAAGTTGTATTCGGGTGAGAACCTAATCGACTGCCACAGCTATACCCTTTGAGCTAAAGGGAAGGTATGCTTTATGCAAATGAGTTATTACGAAATCATTTCCTGTATGAGAATGTGGAACGAAACGAGAGAACGTCGAGGAAACTCTAGAGCATGATATTATCAACTATAAATTCAATGCCTGGAATCGAACCATGAGCCATTCCAGTGCCTCAGAAACTTGTAGTAGATTCCAAATAATCAAACAGCTGTGATATGTGGTGCTGTTTAATTTTCAGAAGTTCGGGACAAATTTAGCTTTTCTTTTTGATTTTATTTCTTTCTTGTTTCTTTTTAGTTTTCGTGCATGTTACCAATAAATTCTTGAGTGTGGAACTTGAAGTGTGGATTCATCTTTGTGCCTTAAATTTAAAATAAAATTGTTTCTAATAAATAGTAATGAAAATACGCGGATCTAGAGGGTAAAGGATCGTTCTCTTACCCTCTCCAGCGGCACAGACACTAGTGCTGCAAAATCCCAGTGAGAAAGAAAACATAATTTTTCACCGCCAACCTGGAAGTCCCTCCTTGATAGCCGCTGGTAATGAATGGTTGTTCTAAAATTCTGGAAACTTGCCTAAATATCGTGGAACAATAGCAAGGAAATAGAGAGATTCAATGAAACTTAATGAAACTTCCAATGTACACTTCTATTGGTCTTTGAAAGGGTATATAGTAGGTGATTACGATTAATTGTTAAAATCTTTCAAAATCATACTTTGAGAGGGGGAAAACGATAATGAATAGTTGTCAAGAAATCTCATGCATAATGAAATTATGATTTTTTTTGTGTGTGTGTGTGTCTAAGTAATATGCTATGGCTGATTTGTTTTACTACAGACTTCGATAGGAGCACAGAGACGTAGATATGAACATCACATTTCGAAATATTTGTTTATTGTAATTAAGAGTTCCAGTGGAGCAGAAAAGAATATTTATTTGCTCTTCTAAGGTTTTACTCAACATACAAAAATAAGTGCTCATGCAAATGTTAGCAAGTCGATCTGCTTTGAGAGCAAAAGTATTTAAAACTCACGCTCTTTATAAGATTTTCCTATTCTGGCAAAAGTGTAGACTTTTACTTAAACATATAACTCAATCCCTAAAGAAAGTAGAAATAAGAGTTATACCTCTTTGGAATTACAATTAAGAGACTTTTGCTTTGGTATAATTTAGTTGAAATACTCCTAAATAGGATAACAGAAAAAAGGTTTAAAAAATTTCCAACAAATATGTTCTTTTCCTACTTTTATTTGCTTATCGTAACTTGCCAACACTGGCTCAGAGACAACTTTCTCTGGATGGATTTTCTATTTCTTTATATGTATTGTACTGTAACTGTAGAAAACAAATTGTAGGTATTAGATATATTAAAGCAATAAACACAACATTCACACATATCTTTTAAATATAGTAGAGTACACCTTAATTCTTTTTTGCTTGTCTCCGAGGCGGTATTGTCAAGTTATAACTAAGTAAAATCAGGAAAAGATCTTTTTTGAGGAAACGTTTTCAAATCTTCTTTAGTCTTTCTTTGGTTCTAGAAGTACTCCAACGAGACTTATACCGAAGGAAAGACCACTTAATTACAATTCAAATGAGATATAATTTGTATTTCTACTCTAATTAGGGCTTGAGTTATATGCGTCTACGTAAAGTCTATCATTTTGATAGACGAGATAAACCTTACATGTATAAAGGATAGAAATTTTATATAAATTTTTCTACCAAACCGATGGCAGTCGAGTTGCGAAAATTAGCAGAAGCAATTATTTTTTGCAAGCTGAATAAAACCAGAGAAAAATTTCTGTCCCACCCGACGAAGTTTGCTTGTTAGAGCTTACTTGGATATAACGTAAAATACTTTAGTGTCTATGATGAATCTTATTAGGGTTATTGTTTAAATCAAGTCATATTCACCTCACACGAAGCATAAGGTAAATAGAACTATAAAATCACATGGGAAGAAAACATTATTTCCTTTGCACTAGACCATTATCAACGTATTGGATAGAAACGTAAAAATATAAGCATTGCCTGGAAATACAAATGAAAGCTACCAAGACTACGTATGTTTATAATACTACGTAGGTTCATGACATATATCTTAATACTCAATTTTTGCTCTAATTTTTTACGCCTTTTTGCTAATAAAGTTATATCGTCTGTGATGTAAAAAACTTCGTTCCATATCCACAGATAGGATGTGCCTATTATGTGATATGACTATCAATGTCGGAACCAATTATTATGACGCGACTAATGCAGCATTATACTCTTCAATAGCTCTGGTTTATTATCTCTTAAATCAACAGTCAAATGTGATACTTCGTTTGCTATTGTTGTTGCGTATATTAATGAAAACACGTGTTTTGTAAACAGTAATAGGAGAAAATTTTAACAATTCCAACACATGTATTGTCTCGTACTAGAAAACCACAATGTTTGACGCATCCAAGAACATTAATTTCATTTTCAGACGATTTGTGTTATTTCTGCGTATTATAGTACAATTACTTAACTGTAAACACTCACTATCTACACGAATTAGAAGGGTTTCAGCCAGGGTTGGAAAAAAGTTTTTTTTTTTTTTTTTTTTTTTGAAAAAGAACAAAACATGTGTTTAAAACATGAAAAAGTTGTTCAAAATGTTTTAAACATGTTTTAAAGCACACACGAAAAAATACATGTTTTAAACATTTTGAACAGTTTAAAACGATTTTAAACATATTTCAAAGTCGTGTAATAACGTATTTATTAAGATGCGTTCGCACCTGCAGCCGATCTTTTCATTTATTTTATTCTTGTTAAGACTACACTGTGTTGGGTACAGAATATTCCAGTATAGATTAGTAATTCCTAACTTATTTCATATCACGACCACCTTTTACTACACCCTCTTGCCAGTGACTCTCATAAGTACTTTCTTGGTTGTAATCATAAGCTTTTTAGGTAGATTTTAAAATCTACCTACTATGGAGATTTCACACAATCTATCAATATAAATGGCGAAACAAAAGTCCTCAGCATTCTCGTGTGTTGAGAACGGGTTGAGGGAGAATGATGAAACTTGGAAGTGCTATGACACATCGAGGCGGGTGAGATTTCTGTTGGAAAATTTGGTTACTATTTCAGAACTCTGATGCTAATAGAATTATTTTAAATAATAAATTTTCGAAAGTAATGTTTGAAGCACACTTCATGTTATGCTAACTTAGAATATTTTCTGCATGCCTATGTAATTGGTTGTTTTTTGAGTCAATCATTTATTAAAGAAAGGTAATATTTGGAGCGTTCAAAGCACAATGAATCCAAATCCATTTTCAATAAAGTTCAGTTTTGCTCAGCAAATGAATTCTATTTCAAAACGTAATATCTTCGCAGTAAAGAGTCCAAAACAAATGTAACTAAAACCATGCGAAAGGCCGTGGGATAGTTTCATACGGTAGCCGCTAGACAGGGGCTTCAGTAGGACTGGAGGACAACCGTTCCCATCTCCACCCTGAATTTCAGATTTTGGGGGCAGTAAGCCAGTTTCAGAAATATTTTGATAAGCAAAGTCCAACATAACAAGCTTGAGGTCCTTACACCGAATAAATGCGAAGAACATACAAATGATTAAAACTGGAAAGTTGCTTAGTCGCAATTTCCAGAATTTTAAGCAGGACCCAAACTCAAAAGTAGAGCCACCTTTGGAATACTTGGGCCAAAAAATACACAAAAGAGCAATACAGACCTACAGCTCCTTACAGTCAATGGAAATGGATTATAACTGATCAAAATCCGTATTTATTCGGTGTAAGAACTTCAATTTTTTTATGTTGGACGCTCCCGCCAAGAGAACTTTGTGGTGGACAAACACCGTGTTCGTGGGTTTCCCCGGGATTGTCCCGTTTCCTCCCACATTATTTCCACCATTTCATTCATTTCTCATCATCACCGTCTCCTTTAGTCTAGCCGGCATAATCGTAAGATGTAAACTCATTCATTCATTTTCTTTTTTACTCAGCAAAAGGTTTCTAAATCTGCTTTACTGTCCCCAAAATCTGAAATTCAGGGTAGGGGGCGGATGACCTCTGAACGAACGCCCCTCTCTAGCGACAATCATATAAAATTCTAGATTGCATGTTGTCCTGTAGATTTTCCTTCTTTCATCTCGGATTCGTGGTTGTGAAAATATGACGTTTTCCGTCGGTGTATTCTTTTGGACACACCCTGCATTTATTTAACGTAATTATGCATCATTAACTATGACATCAGGAGCTTGACTTGTTAATCATTCCCACGCTGCACCGTACACAATATAATGTTAATTTCTTAAATTAACTGCAAGGAGAGGGAAATTAGCCCTCCTCCCCCATTCCATCAACGCCCTTGTCTAGTGGTTGTCCTATGAAACTCTAGTCTACACACTTCCACGTGGTTCTCTTCAGCGAATCTTTCTGAAAATGGACTTTGATACCTTATGCTCTGAACGTTTCATACCTAAAAATATTTTGTAAAAACTGAGTTGGAGCCAAATTTATCCTGCAACCCGTTTGTTCGAAACGCATAAAATTATTTTGTTTACTTTGATTGATTACAGTCTTGCATCAGTAGCAAGGCTATATGAGATAGGGCTTTTTTTGTTTAAAGTGGGATCCGAACCAGTAATATTGAAATTTTACGTCGGATCGCAATCTAAATCTACACATCAAATTCCGAAGTTTCGTGCTTCTTCCCTCAAAATTTAGTGTTAAAAGACCGAAAATTGCACCCTGTAGCGAGGTACATACATACAGACAAACGAACAAATTGAGATCAAATTCTCCCAGACACTCGTTCGGCACTGATATTATAATAAGTATCACGCTTTAATGGTTAGTTACGCGGGCGGCTGCCATACCTTGAGCTTTCCCGACTGCATACAAGTTATGGCAATGTGTAAAGTTTTTAAGAAAATTTAGAACGCAAGTGGGAGAGAGGGACGAAATAAAATTTTCGTAATATAATGAAAAAGAAATTGATGATATAAAATTAATTCTTACCTGAAGTTTTCAGTTGCATCTCAACCACATCACTGACGTTAGAATCATCAGAAGCAATTTTCGGATCAACACTTTTACCATTTGTTTGGGTTTCCAGTATTTTCACAGCATTGCATTTTTCATAATGATTTTTCATTCTTTGAACTAAACCAACCATTTCTTTCTTACATGTTTTGCAACTATCTCGTATGGTCGTTTCCTCATCTGATGGAGTTTGAGTCACTTAAATAAATTTGTTCCAACTGATGTACTTTTTTATTCCCGTAAAACTAAATGTTAAACGATTCCAAATTGTACGGAGATTGAAACCAACATGTACTGTATCAACTAATGCCTGCGATATTTTAATTTCAGAACCGCAATTTTGCAAATAACCTTTTGCTTGTTTTCTGAATATAACACAAAAATTTGTTTCCATGATAATAATTTTATTTCTTTTTTAATATCAGTTCTACAAGTAGTCCAACCTTTGACTACGACACTTTTTCGCAAGTTAACTGAGAAGCATTTAAACAATACAATAAACGTTAAAAACAAGGGGAAAAAAAGAAGCAAATTGTAGATCACCACATTGACCTGCTGTAGAGACGAGAAATCAAAACATTCACATGAGAAGAAAATAGTCTTCTGAATGGAAAGCACTTTCTGACAATTTTCTTTCTCTGGCAGATTTTTTTTCACAAAAGTAAAATAAAATAAAAATAAATATATGTTTAAAACAAGTCTTAAAAATACACGTGTTTAAAACAAAATGTTTAAAACGTATACAAAATTTGTTTTAATCAAAATCAATTGTTTAAAACAAGTTTTAATAATTTGTTTTAAACATTTCGTTTTAAACAAAACAACCCTGGTTTCAGCAACTAAATATATTGTCTACTTCGACGGTCCCCTTGGATACTTAAGTGCCCAGGAATAAAACACTTGAACATTTGTTTACAGAATAAATAACATATCATAATTAGGTTACAAGTTTTAATAGCGAATGGTGAATTTTAATATCGAATAACCAGAATGAAAACAGCAAATAGTTCACAACTAACGTTACATCCATTTCTTCATTAGTAATCACACACAATCCGATAAGCCAACTACAGCACGCTGTTCCTATGTTTGACCAACTGTGAGTCCTTCACCCCACGTGCAAAAATGAATTGACAGACTTTGGTCAGTGTCATGTGACCTGTGAGGGAATGTTTATTTTCCTGATGAACCGAAAATCTTACCCAAACTGAGTCACTTTAGGGAGGGTTGTGTTGTAGTCTTTTACGACCCAAAATTTAGTCTTTTAATGATAAAGAAGCAGTGTGAGAGCAAGGGTTGTGATATCAACTTAACATTTATAAAAATGTCATCGGTAAGTTTTAGGATCTTGTGGTCCCATCATTCAGTTTTCTAGCAAATGAGAAGAGAGCGGCTGTGTACACAAGTCACCACCCTCATGCCGGCGAAACTTCACATAATGACAATGCAAAGGAATACCCGGCACAAAGATAGACGATGTATCGTCTAAATGTCTTTGAGAACTGTCAACTTGTGCCAGCGGCTGAACCTTGAAAAGGTATTTCAAGGCTAGCGGTCATAACTTAATATCTTACCGATGCCCATCGACGGGAACGTAAGTATAACACTCGGAATCTGTTCGAGCGGCAACTGTCACACCAAAGTTATCGGTACGTCGCTACATTGGATGAGGCGTAGGTGTATGTCCTCAAACCAAGAACCACTATATACAAAGAAAAGATAAGAAGTGCTTCACAAAGTGGATTTGAGCATACAAAGGGGCTTTGCTGAAAGGGTTCATGGTGATCACCAGTTTCTGTCACCGAGTCAGCCTAAATATTTGCAGGGATAAGAAAAAGAGCAAAATCAACTTGCAATACTACCAGGAGGAAAACCTGAAACCAATCTACGAGAAGGAATTACTAGAAATGTACGAAAACGAAATCAATATGGTCGGCATCCATCAAGACAAAGTTTACTCGCGCACCTCAAGCCTTCTATCGAAATATGAAGAAGGGTACTCGAATGGAGGTAATTTCTTTCAATGCAATACTTGTGTAGTCTCCACATGCAAGTCCAATGGAAGTTTTGTAGATTTGGACTGCTTAAAGGAGCCTTGGGCAAAGGTCCTGCAACAACTCTGAGTGGACTCTGGAAGGTTGTGAAAGATGAATGAAACAAAATCCCCCTCATAGTTTTCCAACTGAGCCTTCTGTAGTGGAAACTATATTGTTAGACAATGGTTCGAAACCAGGGTTGTAAATGAGCGCACTCATTGAGCTATCTCATTTAGTGCTGTCGAATTTATGTGCTGTCGAATTTAGGAAAACAGGTTTTCTGAAAACCAAAAACCGCAAATGCGGTTTTCAAAATCGAAATTGAAATGCGGTTTTGGAATCCGAAACCGCAAATGCGGTTTTCAAAACTAAAACCGCAAAAGTGATTTTCAAAACCGAAACCACAAATGCGGTTTTCAAAACCGAAACAACAAAAGCGGTTTTAAAAACCGAAACCGCAAATGCGGTTTTTGAAACCAAAATCGCAAATGCGGTTTTCAAAACCGAAACCGGAAAATCGGTTTTCGAAACCGAAACCGAAACCGCAAAAGCGGCTTTCCAAGCGGAAACCGCAAAAGCTCTTTTCGAAAGCGAAAGCCGCCCGAAACCGTGTTTGCGGTTTTATAACCGAAACCATGTTTGTCCTTTTCAAAGCAGAAACAATGTTTTAACAATTGTGAAAGCATCTATCAATCGAGACAATTCTATTGATTTATATGTGTGTTTTAACTTTTTTATTTGCTCCAAGACTATTATTTTAATATCTGCAGCACTGTGCGAAAGAGATAGTTCCATGGTTGTACAAGTCGCAGCTAAATTAGGGTTGCCATATTTTAAAATCAGAAAAGAGAGGGGGGGGTTCTAAACCGTAAGTACTGATGTGAAATTGTGTGTTACAAATACTGACCAGGGATCCTTCGCACTTCTTTTTTTTAGTTATTTCTTTGTTGATACTTCCAATGTACTTTTCGGCTGCAGGGAAGCAAACTGGACCCCACCTGATTTTCACACGTTTTGTAAATTACACCACGAGGAACACGAATCTGAAGGAATTTTGACATTCCAAATTTCGGAACTCGAGATATTCGATCATAAAGTGACCACGGAAGCAAAAAGGACCCTATTTGATTTTTATATATTTTTTTAAACTAGACCAAAATGGGCAATAATCTGAAGGAATTTTGACATTCCGACTTCCCGAACTCGAGATACTAGAACTTATACAGTAGTTTTATATAGTATGTATAAAAGTAACAAAGAAAGTTCTGTCATTTTTTGACCTATCATATCACCTAAGACGTCCCTGGAAGATCAAAAATAGTACCCATCAGTATCAACGATCTTCTGCCAACATAGGCATGGCCATGGATTCCTTCACGTTAGAATTTGGTTTGCCGTGAAGCAAAAAAGATATCAAGTGCATTTTGCACCTCTACTGCTGAGTTGAACTGGAGTCCTCTACGGTGAGTGTCCAAGGAATGGAATAGGTGATAATCGGACGGTGCAATGTTCGGGGAGTATGGCAGTAACAATAGTGTTTCCCATCCAAGGCGTAGGATGATGTCCCGGGATATTCTAGCCATGTGGGGCTTAGCGTTGTACCGTACCGGTTCAACCCCTTAACGATTGAGAAATGCTTACTCCAGGGTTTTGAGTTTTTCTTTAACACGGCTCAACTGCTGACAGTAGACAGTTGCATTGATGTTCTGCTCTGACCAGCCGATAGCTGTTCCCGATACACGATGTCGCGAGCAGTCCACCAAACACTCAGGAGAACTTTCTGCTGCATTGCTGGTTTCAGCTGTTTTGGAACCGGTTCATGGGATTTTAATCAATGATGACGACACCGTGGAGCTTCGTACAGGACTCACTTCTCATCATATGTCAACATCCTGCCCAGAAATGGCTCCTTCCTCAGACGAGACAGCAAAGAAATACAGGTGTTTGCTCGCGTAGCCTTCTGGCCCGGAGTCAAATCGTGTCAGGCCCATAGACCCAACTTGTAGTACTTCCCAAGTTGATGGAGGTGCTACCGAATAGTTTCTCCACTCACATTGAATGTTAGCCCCAGTTCCTCACATGTCTGTCCACTGTTCGCTTCAATTGCTACCTGAAGATCTTCATTTTGTACATGTGTTGGTCTTCCGGCACGTGGTGCGTCTTTCGTGAGTGTTTCATCACCATCCTTAAACTTGCTAAACCCCCCTTACACTGTCTGCGTAATCACGACACCCTCACGAAAGGCCTGAGATATCTTCAACCCTGCTGCAGTTGCGTGTGACCCAAGTATGAACAAGTACAGCATACACGCTCTTATGACGCCCTGTGGAGGTTAGATATACACTCTGTCCTTATACAAGTTCACATTGTAACTGAACTGCCACTTCGCCTTATCTCCATTCGCATTCAACTTACGGAGTGAGGGCCAATTGAACACACATCTCCACAAAAAGCGACAGAACTTTCTTGGTTACCTTTATATATCTCACAGAACATTATATGTTTCGTATAGAGAATATTGTTTTTTTTTTTTTTCATATAGATACGTAGCGTCTATATTAAACTTTAAGTTTCAATATCTCGAGTTCCGAAATTCGAAATGTCAAAATTCCTTCAGATTCGTGTTCCTCGTGGTCTAATTTACAAAATATATAAAAATCAGGTGGGGTCCAGTTTGCTTCCGTGGTCACTTTATGATCGAATATCTCGAGTTCCGAAATTTGGAATGTCAAAATTCCTTCAGATTCGTGTTTCTCGTGGTCTAATTTACAAAATACCGCAAGACACTTTGCACATCAGTGGTTACTTTGCACAAAATATGAAAAGAGTTTCATAGTCCTCTGTCGGCAAAATCATGAACAGAAAAGAGGAATTTTAAACTGACACCGTAAGATAGAACATCTAACTGTATTTGGCTATAATGTTGGCGGTTAACATCAGTTGTAATTACCGAGAGAATTCATTGTTGTATGGAAAGCAGTCACTGTAAAGGTCGCCAAAATTTGAAAGATATCACGTACGAGATTTTCCGTCAAAGTTTAGTCAGTTTTGTAGAATACTACTGTGTATAATGGAACTTCGATGCAATAGTTGAAATTGAAATGTGAAACGTTTTAAAGTCATAAAAAAGTAAAAGTGGGAGAAGGCAGTTTCAGTTTCTACTCGGGGTTACTTTGCACCGGTCCAAAATACCGCTTAGATAGGAAATAATTACTACTGGAACCTCCTGCATTCTAAATTTAGGTAAATTTCCTATTTAGGAAGACGCTGGAATGGATTTCTTGTTGAAAAATAAATTATGAACAGTGGCGGATCCAGAAAAGTAGTTTTAGAGAGGCTTCAATCACAAATACTTCATTTTTTTTTAGAAATGACTATACTTTTTGTGGGGGGGGGGCTTCAGCTTATACGCATAGGAATGACTAACATTAGATTTTTTTAAAAAAGAAATCATGCAATTTGGGTGGGTTTCAGCCTGAAAGTCCCAAATCCCGTAAATCTCCTACTAATTACGGTTGGGATGATATTCTTGGACATAAGGAACAACCAAGGTAAATCAGTTTAAGGGGATTTTTTTTCTGTTCCTGAGTTGGCATTTTTGTGGGACATATGCTAAACTATTAGAATGCGGTTCCTGTACCGGTAGCAGAAAATACATAATTTTCTTTATAAATATCGATAATTCAAACCAGTAGCATCATTCTAATATCAATATTTGTAGACTGCATACAGTTTTGTGTAGAAAGTAAAATGTATAAGGGCCGATATTAGATTAGGGGAAAAAATGACATGTCATGTTTTCAAAAAAAATTTTTTCCATTTTTTCAAGCAAAGATACATCAGATAATAGTACATAGTTTTACGATACCTGTCAGTATAGGACAGCGCTGAAACACGGCCTATTTCAGAGAAATTATTCATTTTTCAGAAGTACTTGCAAATTTTTGTCATTACCGTCACATTTACATTTTTCTTTACCATAATTGATGCATTGAAATTTTCTTTTATTTCTCATACTTGCTAGATTTATTGTAATATATTGAATAGTAATATAAACAATTTCAGTGAAAAACAAACTAAAAATACTAATTTAGTACTGATAACTGTGCAAGTACGGTAATCGAGCACAAAAGTAACACCAAAATATCTATATATATCATACAATTAAGTAACAATTTAGTATAATTATTGCGTAATACCAAAAATATGCGTTAGTTGTGTACATTTAGAACCTTGCTGTAGCTGATACCTGTTTACTTTACATATTAACTACAAATTATTGGTCCGTTGTGGGAATGACGTCAGTGTTACGGTAATGACATAATGTTGTGGTGATGGTATAATGCTATGTGGTGATGACAAACATAAATAAACAACAATCCAACAGTTGATGTACACCACAAATTGTAATACAAAAATCTTTCCACAGAATTGGATCAGTTTGAACATGTCCTCTTATCCTGCTTAGATGCTGAGGTTCAAATATGTTGAGACCTACAATATCGTCTCTTTCATACCACAAAATATCAGGCTTTGGAGGTCAAAAGAATCTATTTTTGCCAACAGACTTCATGCACTGAACTTCGTAATTATATTCTCCATATTTTTTTACTGTGCTTAAATATGATTTGTCCATGTATACTCATGTCCCAAACGATTGTCGTATATCTATAACTGTCTTCTTTTAAGAATATAAACCTAATTTGATAATGATTTTGCAGGATACGTTTAATACTGATACTATGTGTGTAATCGGGAAATGTATACTTGTGGTAAATTTAATAAAAAAAAGAATTATAAATATGAAAATTAGAATGAGTAAAACAAAAGGTTGGTATATGGACAAGAAAGTTTTATTTTCATTTTATTGTTCGTATTTACTGCTCTTTTGACATGAAATTTGCCACATACATGTCTTTGCTGATTATACACATACTAACATTGTAAGAAATACTGGGCGGAATTCGTTATCAAATTATATTCCTACAACAACATATTTATAGACATACGACAATAATTTTGGACATGAGTGTACATGACTATGCACAAAGAGCCATTAAGTGTTCAGCTTCAATTGTTCTCAAGGATGTCGTCCCTTTCATTATCAGTGTTAGTTCCCTCTCACGGTGACCTGAAGACATGATGTTCTAGTTTCTTTCAGAAGTTTTGATAAGTTTTTTCTTTTCTTTTTTTTATTGTTCGTTCATATCATTCTTGTTACCTTCCAGCTTTTCTCTTCTGTGCCTTCTATTTTTCTCCAATTCTTTAATTCTATTATATGCAGTGGATCTTTCTCTCCTCACATGTTGTCTTCCGCGTGCTCCCTGCGAACACTCGACCCTGGAAAAAAAAAGGAACGAAATTGCAGTTATAATATAAATAATGCGCATAGAACAAATATAATTTCTGACTTCTTTTATCTCAAAATGTACTTTTCTGTCATCCGTTTTTCCTTTTTCAAAAATGAGAATTAGTGAACTATAAGAATATTGCATGTCTTCCTGTGGCTATTACATAATTGGAGACTCGCTGTAGATAAAAATGTAAGTGCCAAAAACAATATTTGTTGTAGCAGTAGAGACAAAGGACAGTAAATTGTGCCCAAGCGTCAAAAAATAGAAAGTACTAATTCTTAGAAATACAACCTAGCATATAAGAAAGTGAAGCTGTGTATGAAAATCTAACTAATGTATGTTGCGGTGATGACAGTTGCGGTAATGACAAAACTAAAATAAATTACTATTTCCATTGTTCATTGTTAAATGACGGCCATGAGGTAAGTTGGACAAACATAATACATCACAGCATAATGTAACTTCGTAAAAAGGTTTAAGAGTACAAAAGTCCTTAAAACAAAACACATGTTGTGGTAATGACGTTGAATAAATATACTCACCCAAACGTAGAAGTTTGAAGCACAATAAATCTTCAGTAATATACATTACACATAAACTGTCGCGTACATCATACACAACTAGGATGTTAAATCGTTCTTCAATTGTTACTTCTTCAATGCTGCCAGTTCCAAGTTGCTAAATAATTTAATTCTCAACTTTCTGCGGTAATGACATACTAAGCTGGAGACATAGATTTTAGAAACAATAAAATAAATAGAATTGAATGTGGAATATTTTATTCATCGGAATAATGAGGAGCAATGTATATTCTCTTGAATGTATCGATTATTTAAAAAAAAGTAAAATATTGGAAAGTGACACAAACAGTTATGTGTTTTGACAACTTGTTAATGAGGACATGTTACGGTAATGACATTTACGTAAAAACTTAATTTTAAAAAAATACAAAGAATAGATGCTAATGCAAAAACCATATTGTAACGGTCGTAAAAGTTCATGAGGAATATCAGGAAGACAAATATAACATGTACTTGTTCAAAATACAATGAAAGCTTAATGGGACACGATTTTACCCCTAATCAAATATTCACCCATAAATACTGAAGGAAATCATTGCAGAGAAACGTTATGTTCGTATGTCGAACATACTTTTTTGTATGTTGTGCAAAGTAACCCCACCTATGCACCAAAGTTTATATTTCAATAACTATGGTTATATTGAATGTTCACTAATGAACTTGCACTAATGTTTTCCTTATATACCTAGCTATTTGTAAGTTACATGCGATTTTCTTCAAAATGACTTAAATCTTGTGCAAAGTAACCCCGTGTTACGGTATATAAAAATAAGGTGGGGTCCAGTTTGCTTCCCTGCAGCCGTAAATTCGCTTCTATAAAAGTCTTCAAAGTTACACTTGAAATTGTCATTCAGCGTTCTTGTAGCTCATGAAGGCATGAATAATTCAAGTATGTTTGTCACATCATCTACAAATGAATATTCATTCGTATAGAACCTCCAATACATTAGATTAAAATACATGAACTACACAAAGAAAACTATTGTGCATTAGAGCAGATCTCTTATTAGCAAATGGTCCTGCACATGCGCACTGCTCAGATAGCCAACAGCCTGAGCCTGAGTGCGAGTCCAAATTTAACTCAATCGCGATTGAGATTGTGAGGTATAGCGGTTTACGTTCAATATACCAACACTTTATCAACTAAGTCGTCTTAGATTTTTCTCCAATCCCAAATAGCGGGTGTTTTTTCGTGATTAAGATATGTTTAAGCGGGGGACGAATATAGAACCTGAAAATCGGATAATATGGCAACACTAAGCTAAATAGAAAATAAGGTAATCCCTATTTAAAATCACAACACATGCAACTCATGAAATTCAATTTGAAATCTCATCCACTTAGACTGAGATCTTTTATATTATTATTACTATTTCCCCTTGCTTTTAAATTAGTACTCCCACTCTTTCTTTTGTTAACAAAAAAGCACCACCTCCCTTTCTACCTTTTTTTTTTTTTTTTTTTTAAGAAAAGAATAGAAAGAAAGAAAATCTAGATCGCAATATACAAGTTTATTGTTGATTTGTTGCTACTCCGATAAATGTGAATGTTTGGTTTTGCATGTGTTGACTGGTTTCTTATCGCGAGTCCCAGACACCTGCAATAATTTATACGTGAAGGAAACACCGATCATGTTTTATTCTGTATGTTTTTACTTCCCAATAACGATAGCCGTGCCACTTTGTGAGAAACTTATTTTTTTTTATTCTGTTAATTGTAAAGGGATACTCAACAAGAATTTCCCTACACTTTAAGACATTTTAAGAAAAAAATACCTTCTTTCCCCTCTGCAAATTTTGAGCATTCTTTCCCTACGCCGAGAGAAATTTCCCTCCATCTGGCAACTCTGAGCCGAAGTAGGGAAAGATTCTTTGCTGTTTTCTCGTCGTTATTTGATATTAGTGCTGTTGAATTTTTGACATTTGCGCTTTTCGTTTTTTGAGAAAACCGGTTCTTTGAAAACCGACAAAAACGGTTTTCGGTTTTTTCAAGAACCCATTTCGACAGCAGTAATCTCATTAGAGCGCGCTCTTTTTTCGTGAGTTTTATCATGAGGTAACTCGCTTCGAAAAATGTGAGTTAACTGGAAGTATACACTCAACACTGGATATTGTTATATTCACAAAATAATATAATCTTCCATTTGTACGTTTTGCTGTTGTCCGATCTCTAAAAAGAGACTTGGAATACTAATTTGTCATAAATTGTGTACTCAGATTTCTGTTCTATAAGTAGAGGATTGGAAATAGTTCGTAGTTTATTTACTAACATTTCGAGAATATTATTTGCCTCATTTTCTAAATTAGGGGAGACCGGGGCTATTTGAGTATAGTAGGGGAAAACACAACATTTCCGGAAAACGACACACTTTAGAGTTTAAATAATCAGGCCATGAACTACGTACATTATATAGAAATGTGTAACCTACAGGCACTTGTTGCATACAAACTGTTTTCTCACATAAGGTCCAACACATATCTCATGGTACCAGTGTTTACAATGTTGTCCGCGAATCCAGTATTTTTTGCTCACTGATTCTTTAGACTAATATTCCTCCTTACAAAATCCGCATTGTACAGTAGAGCGTCGATTATCCGAAGTAATTGGGGGACATGGGTGTTCGGAAAACTGGTTTGTTCGGATAATCGAACTGTACATGTTTATTTGCCAAAAATAAGTACTGTACAGTAAATTTATTCATAAAAAGAAGTGTGCTGATTTTTGAAACACAGCGACTGGCGGCTTGGCCGGTCAGCAGTGCCTTATGAAGGCCCCATTAGAAGCAATGTTCCGCCAGCGGAGGCTCAGTGCGGCGACTACTGTGGGAAACTTGGTTTGGGAGTGAGGGGGATGATGGACGGTAGGGTGGGAGAGTAACAGGTGCGAGCGAGTACACAGTTCGGTTAAGCGGTCGTTCGGTTGACCGACGTTCGGATAATCGACGCTCTACTGTACATTGTTCTCGGATTCATTCTAATCATTACCATCATCACGTGTAGCATAGGTAACTCTTGAAGGCATCGGCCTATTTACCTTTGCCTTCTTGATGCTTTTCGTCTTCGAGCAGGCTTTACCAGATCCCTCCCTTGATAACTTCCGTTTCAAGCTAAGTTATTGGACATTTTCGGGAGCAGTAAGTAGACCTGTACTTTGCTTCTTCTTCGTGGACATACGTTTGACTTTTTATGTAAGAGTGAGAAGAATTTCCATCACTGTGCAGCATATGATGGAATTACTGCTCCATCATATGCTGTAGGCCTACATCCCATATTCTCTTAAATATCTTTTCATGGTGCAACGTACAAGTTAGTTCTTTTTCCGTGAGACTTATAATTCGCAACAACTTCCTCCTGTTCTTCTGTCACTATTGTACAGTGTCCTATTACTTTCGGTTTTGTACTTATTATCACTGTTCTATTATTATCACCAAAGCTAGTCTCACCCTTTCCAACTGCACTTTCCTTCGCAAAATTTGAAAAGGAAAATGTCGGAGCTGTGAAGCTCCAAGTAAACTCAAATAATTTTTTGTTACATTTCGCATGGTCTTCTCCATACAACGGCGCCGACTTTCCAAAACTTAGGTGGGTGAATATCAATGGCGGGCCGTGTTATATGTTTTCAGCAAAGTCTCCATATTTGATTGGTTTATTTTTAGTTAAAATCTTTTATGAGCACTGTCATAAAGGGCTTACCGTGACAAAGTAAAATATACCGGTACTATAAGAATAATAATGGGGATGCCCTAGCTCAGTCGGTAACACGGCTGACTTAAACGCAAGAGAAACGGGTTTAAACCCGAGTACAAACTAAAACTTTTTATGGTGCGCCACACCTACAAGATTATTTGTGCGGGTGCCAGGGCCCCGGAGCACCCACGTAGTCGGCACGCATGTCTCCAAGAGCGGTCTGGCATCTCAGGGGGCCCTCGGCAGCAGGAACCTAGAGGTGCCCCTTTAAACAAATGTCCACTTGCGTATGTTATTAAATTCTATTATTATTGGCCCATTTAAGTAAAGTTACATACAGCATTGTTTTATAGGGGAACAGTATGCTTACATGTTCTAATTACATAAATTCTATCATAATATTCTTTAAAAACAAATTTTCAATACCTTGATCAATGATATAAGGTAAGTAACCAATAAATACTACCAGGAATACCTTATACTTTTCATACTTTATTACATGAAACACTATACGTAGGTTACTTCAAACTTCAAAATAGTGATTTTGCATAGGCATATAAAAATCTACATATAAAAAATCCTATAGAATCAAGAAACGAGAAAGCGAGAAACGAGAAGAAGCGAAGCGAGAAGCGAGAAACAGTAGTGAGAAAACTCTACCATATACTCATATAACATTATTTTTGATTTACTAATTGATTGTAGAGTTAATGGGCACATAATTATTGATGCATTTGTTCCCCGTTACGAGGAATTTGATTTTGTATGATTATTTATGTACGCACCAATTCCTCCGGATATAATTATAGAACCGTGTTAACCGGGGAAATACAAACTTGAGTAGTGGTTCAGATCCCACTCATGTCCCGTCTCGCGTATCAGAGAAGGAATATGTATTTATCATATATATTAGACAATATGAATCGAAATAGCAACTGGAGCTTTTGTTGCTTACGAGTGTAAAACTTATATAAACGAATTTTATATAAATCTCAATGCACAGATTTTTTGTTTTAAATATCTAATTTATAATTCAATTTTAAAGATTTATATATAATTGTGCCTTCATATTCCTCGCTATCTGTGAAATGGAATCAATATTTTAAAATGAACTAGTTAGTGATTTCCTGTTATTTTTAATGCGTGACAAAGAACCACTTCCTTGGAGAATGTTCATAGCGATCTCGGAAGAAAAAGCTGATCGAAAGATAACGAGAGCTGCTGGGTCAACGACTGAGTGGACACCTGCAAAATTCCTTATCTGATTACTTCCAAAGACATTTCTCGGTTGGATGAGCATGGGAAGACTTTCAAGACTTAAAGATTGAAAGAGATGATAAAATGTGGCCCCTTGAAGTACGTTATACCCGCAACTTAGTATTCCATCTATACAATTAATCTAGGTATATAATAACTTATAAAATATAAAGGTAACAAAGGAAATTCTGTCGCTTTATATGGAGGTCTGTGTTCCATTGGCCCTCACGCCGTGAGTTGAACGCGAATGGAGATAAGACGAAGGTCAGTTGTTAGTGTGAGTACATCCAACATACTACATGGTTGTGGCAGTTCAGTTACACCATGAACTTGAGTAAGAACAGAGTGAACCTGGGATCTACAGAGCGTCCATAAGGAGTGTATGCTGTACGAGTTCAAACTGGGATCAAACGCTGCTGCAGCGGGGCGGAAGATATCCCAGACCTTTGGCCGCGGACAGTGCAGTGGTGGTTTAACAAGTTTAAGGATGGTGACGAAACACTCGAAGACGCACGACGTACCGGAAGACCAACATATGTACAAAATAAAGATCTTCAGGTAGCAATTGAGGCGAACAGTGGACAGACATGTGAGAAACTGGGATTACAATTCAGTGTGAGTGGAGCAGCACTTCCGTCAACTTGGGAAACACTACAAGTTGGATTGATGAGTCCGACATGATTTGAGTCCGGGCCAGAAGGCAACGCGAGCGGACACCTGTGTTTCTTTGCTGTCTCGTCTGAGGAAGGAGCCATTTCTGCACAGGGTGTTGATGTGTGATGAGAAGTGGGTCTTGTACGAAGCTCCACGGCGTCGTCGCCATTGGTTATCATCTGATGAACCGGTTCCAAAACAGCTGAAACCAGCACTGCAACCTGAAAGAAAGTCCTCCTGTGTGTTTGGTGGACTGCTTGCGGCACCGTGCATCGGGAAGTGCTGCCAGCTGGTCAGAACATCAATAGAACAGCATACTGTCAGCAATTGAGCCGTGTTCAAGAAAAACTCAAACTCTGGAACCAGAACTTCTGAATCACAAAATGGTCCTCCTGTTACAGGATAACACTAGGTCCCACGTGGCGAGAGTGACCCGGGACAGCTTTCTACGCCATGAATGTGAAACACTATTGCATCCGCCATACTCTACGGACATTGCATCATCCAATTATCACCTGTTTCATTCCTTTGATAATGATCTTAGAGGACGCAGTTCAACTCCGCAGTAGAGGTGAAAATGCACTTGATACCTTCTTCGCTTCACGATCCACCAAATTTTACCGCAATTGAATCCATGGCCTTCCAGACGGCCATCGACGCTTGAATCTTTGAATCCAGTGGTCGCTTGCTTTGAAATTCGGAATACCACCGAGTTCTTTCGCTCTTGCATTTGTCCAGTACTTGATTCAAGTGTCATGGATGATTTCGCTATTGTCTCTGGCTTTAATGAGCTTGTCATAAACATGCTCGTAGACATCTCTCAGCTTTTCCTCCCGACTACCTCCTCTTTGATGTGCTTCGAGCCAACGGTTTAGTGATTTCCGAGCCGAGTCTTCATTACTGCCAAGGAATGAGCATTTTGACATGACGTACTTGAGAGTTTTCTAAGTCTTCTTGTCTTGGTGAAAATCGTTCATCCTCAAGGAAATGGCTTTGAACTTTTGCTTGGCAGTAGGACCTTCACCAGATGCTCTACGCCGCTTTGTAGGACTTGACTTGTATGGAGAATCGACAGAAGTTGCTGCGGTATGCGAATCGTCAACCACCATTTGGAAATTCTCATCACTCATCTCACGCCCAACAGATCCAAGGTCCAATGTTTCCATGACTTCGACATCATAAACATCACTGCAGTTTGCAGCCAAGACCGTGTCCCAAATAATATTAGCCAGTTCAATTTCCTGTTGATTCGGTCGTGTCTGCGCAAATTCCCGTGTGCACAGGCGCTCCTGGAGGAGGTTAACAATGTTCCCAGGATTGATTTTATTCGTCACTTGGGTAGCCATGTCGCTTATTTGGGATCCCGCACAAGTCTGTCAAACATATTACGCTTAAAGGAGAGTCCACTATAATCAGTCACTCTTGATCCACACTCACAGGATGCACAATCAGTCCAAACGCACTGCTAATGTAACACGAAACTCTCTTCCCAGCCGTTGCCATACGACTACAACAGCGTTAAAACACACAATTGCAAAGAAACAGCAAGAACCAGCGCGAAACAGCACAAAACAACGCTTTCACAAACTAACTCTATGGTCAGTTTCTCTGTAACCACAGGCATGCCGGTCGGCCTTGGCGGACTGCTTGGCGACGTTCCAACGGCGGTTACTGCTAAACCAGGCTTTAGTCTGGCGAATGTCAACCCATTTTGCACATCGGGAGTCAAGGTGTACGATGTCCACTAGGTTTGGTCCCAAAAGGGGCGGGACAATGAGTCGCGAACCTTGTAAGTAAGAAGTTAAGGCCAAGGAATATTTACATCCCTCCCATTGCTGCTTTTTTCACATGTATACATGTAGTTAGCATACTGAATTATGAAAATATTACCATATAATGTTTTGCCCATATACAAATTATTTTATTTCATTAGTAGACATTGGAATTAGAAATTATTGTTTTTTTAGTTAGCCTCCATATGTTTAACAAAACTGTGAATTTAGCTTATTAATGAATTTTAAAATAGTTGTGTCAACCATTTTAATTCAAAATGACATTCAGAGTATAATAAAAAAAATATAGTATCAAAGTTATAAGGCACATTCTTAATTTTATTTGTCCAAGCTTCCTATTATTGATTCCTATTGTTTCCTTTGCTATTGATTTAATTAGCATAATTATTGCTCGGTTGTTCCTAGAGTCATTCTGTTCTCTTTACCTCTAACTTGTATTGTGATACTTTCGTATAATCAGTAAACTTAAGAACTATAAAGAAGGATATGAAAAAAATTGTTCCTTGGAAAATCGTCCTCTTTTAAATATTCTGAACATGCTCCTGTGCTAACATATTTGGCTTTCCAATCTGAAAAGCACCACTAATATTAAATTGCAGTCATGTTTTAATTGCATAGTTAACAACTATGAAAATGAACTGATTAGGAAGAGAGTAACAAAAGACGATTAGTTTCACATTAAGTAAGTAAATGATATTAAATTTTAATCCTGAAACTTTGTGGTGATTAGAGTTCCATCTATTTTCTATGTACAATGTATATTAGTGTCAATGCAGTTCTCACGTACATGTGTCTGAATACGATTAAGTATATAGCAGTTAAACGAGAAAAAACAAAAATTATTTACTTTTAACAATTTTACAATTCAATTAAGATATATTCGTGTGCATATTCACTAAATTTATAATTCAAGATAGTTGAGTGCAAATATTTTTTAAAAGTACAATTCCTAACAGTATAAGTATTGAAGTATTCACTATTTAAATCTTGCTGGATAAGTAAAAAATGTAAAACATACATAATGTATTTTAACAAAACTATGTTTTAATAGAGTAAAAAATTAAAACTCGTATTATCTTTCTTTTGCAGAGTGTGTCTGTTGTGAATACAGAAGCTCAATACGGAGTCTGCAATAATTTCTTTTCATGTGTAGATGACAAACATGTTATACTTTGTGTTGAGTTGGGTGACGGCAGTCTTATACCATTAGGAAAGATGTATCAGTGTCCGGAAAACTACTATTGTGACATTCGAAACGAATATGAATGCCAACACCATAGTTTCAAACCTGAAGAAAATGACGTATTTGAAAGTGTAGATTCCGTCACGGAAAGGTCATTCTTGAGTGTTGCCAAACAAAATAATCCTCTTACACTTTTAGAACATCATAATAAATATTTAGATTCTGAAGAAAATCTAATAGATGCTCCACATTTTAATAATTTTGATATTGAAAGTGATTCGGAAGAGCCACCTGTGGTGACAACTACAGAAATAGATTTTAACAATGAGCTGGATCAAATTCCTCAGGTAAGACATGAAGATGATAATTCTCAAATTTCAGAACCAAAATATCACCAAGACGTAATTGAGACCGTGCCAGCCAAGCAAGAAATGACTTATAATAGGATAGCAAAGCAGTATTCATATCCTAAACCTAGTCCTAAATTAAAAAGACCGAAAACAATACAACAAATATTCTATTCTATACATCCAATCAATCCCTTAGTGAGGAAACCTCAATTAAATTTTGCCAATGATGATGAATCGAGAGAATCAACAGAAACAGAGAAAACTCTGGATGAAGAAATTTTAGTTGCCCAACCAAATTTTTATATAAAAGGCAAGAATATTGATGATATAAATTTGATTAAGTCAACTTTAGACAAAGAACTTGATGAACTGGAGGAATTATCTGTACTTCCTGGAGCACTTTTAAGTACCTTGAAACCAGAACTAACAACCAATGAAGATGGTATTACTGTAAATCATCCTGATTATGAAGAAGATGATAAGATTGCAGCAGCCATTGATGAACAACTGTGGTCCGAAGGTGTTAATAAGAATAATGATGACGCACATATTGATTTACTCAAGTTTATGACTACTACTAAGCCAGCAATCGGAAGACAACACAAAAACCGAACAGAGAAACTACTGAACAAAAGTTTTATGATAAGTTCAGAATCATCAGAAGAATCAGAATATGACTCAGAGGAGGAATCTTCGGAAGTCGAAGAACATGAGACAGAAGAAGATGTAGAAAAGCTCATGGAAACTGAAGAATCCTCAATCGAAGTAACAACTCTAGATTCTGATGTAATACGTAGATGTCTTTCATCACACAAAAGGGCGAAAAAGAAATCAGCTTCACGGACAATGTCTTCAGCAACAACTAATGAAGATAAAATAACACGTACAAATATTTCGTCAAATTCAAACATTACTCGTTTTCGCCATGATGGACTAATATCAAACAATCATAAGGAAATTGTAAAACATTCGGAAATAAAATCGGAAAGACCGTTAGCTAAAGATAGTTACAAAGGCATTACTGATCTTAATTATAGTACAGTGTCCAGAACAACCAGAAGTGATGATGAACGAAAGAAAAGTCAATCTGGAAATTCAAACTCAACTCATGAAATTGTTTCACGGTTTTTAGAAGACAATTCAAGAGATGAGTCAGAAAATCCAGATGATACTTTAGGCATACGGTTCGGATTCACGTCACAAGAACAATCAAATGAAGAACAATCACCTGGAATCAGAAAAATGGAAACGGTAACAGCCGGTCTTAATAAACCTACAACACGAAGCCTTGACAAGGACTCTACTTTGCAATCAAGAATATTGATGGATGATGAAGAACCTCGTAAAGAAAGGGCAAGTCAAGGTAATAGTTCACCAGGAAAATTAGCTCCACGAAATATTACAATGACACGAAGAAGAGGCGAAATTACGTCCACAAGACCAGTAATCCAAAATCCTCAGATGCATTCAGTAACCAGTGTTCCATTGAATGCAAAATCACCTACCGAAGGGTTTAGCAGCTCTACTGCAGTTCATAGTTTGGAAATCAATGAACGCTTCCTTAGCGAACGTGAAGGCGAAGCACCATCAATGGTTCTCAGTGTCAACAATGACAGGTCAAATCAATGTAATTCACCAGGACGTCACCCAGACCCTGTGGACTGTACGAAATATTATGTATGTCGAAGAAATTCACTTGGAACCTTCAAATTACTACACCGTACCTGTCCTTTACATTTCGAATTCAGCCCATCATTCCTATTTTGTACTTTTCCTACTTTGGCACGCTGTACCCCACAATCTGGCGCAAGATCACCTTTTCTCATTGCAAAACCAACCACGTCAACAAAGTCGACAATATCGCAAAGAATGGATGCAGTGCAAGAACCTTTTGAATGTAATGGAAGGGGAAGTTTTGCAGACCCCTTGGATTGCACAAAATATTACGTTTGTTTGAGAAATCTTGTTAGAGGAGGCTTTATTAAATATCATAGACCATGCCCAGCAACCTTTGAATTTAGTCCTTCGCTTAGAGTATGTACTTTCCCTACAGTTGCCCAGTGCAAGTCACCTAAATATAATATACCAACTTCAGCAAGAAGACATTCATTATCAGGAATGACAGCATCGAAATCAACTGCAAGTACGTCTGCTGTAATACAACAAAATATAAATGATATTTCGAGTAGAACTCAAGAAGGCAATAATTTTGAATGTAAAACACCAGGGAGTTTTCAGGACCCACTTGATTGCTCTAAGTATTACGTTTGTATGCAAAGCACTTTTAGTGGTAATATGATGAAATTTTACCGTTCCTGTCCTCCACAGTTTGTCTTCGATCCAATACGTAACAAATGTTCCTACTCTGCAATTGCAATTTGTACTCCTTCGACCCCCTCGTCTATTGCAATTATGAGAGATCTAGAAATTTTTACACCTATGCCTTCTGTAGAAAGATTTACAAGAACGATTGAAATACTGAAACCTAAGAGACAAATTCAAGAGCCATTCGTAAACGATCACGTTGTTCCAGAATTTCATTGTCAGGAAAGTGGAAGTTTTCCTCATCTTAGTGACTGTACGAAGTATTACTTGTGTGTGAAAAAATTAGGTGAAGATGAATTTTTGAAATTTGAACGTACATGTCCGTACCAATTGGCGTATAGTGCTATCCACCAAATGTGCACTGCTCATATGTTTACAGAATGCAAAGATGTTTCCGAAACAAATGCTGCAACGGATTATTCAACTACCACAGAAACCTCAACCAGTGAACCAATGTTAGGACACATTTCAAATAAGGATATACCAGAGCATAACCCTAATGAAATAGAACCAATATCTAATTCTATGAATGAAACTGCTGCCAACGATACATTCACATGTGTAGCATCAGGTTCATTCCAAGATTTAACAAGTTGTTCACATTATTATTTCTGCTTTTGGAATTTCGTCAAGAACGAATATGTGAAGTTTAGATTGCCTTGCTTCCTCGGAAGAGAATTTGATCCAATACGAAAAAGATGTGTATGGAAGTGGGAGTCAACTTGTGGACGATGAACATTTATATATAGTGAAGAAAGACTAATTTAAATAAAACTATACTTGTTTGATCAGTTTACTGATTATAGATACCTGGTTTGCTTTCTAAAAGAGTCGGTCTACCAAAATGTATTTATAAATATGTATTTCAAACATTTGTAAGTATGCTTTGTGACGGACCATAATCTGCAAGATAATAATATGTATAGAATAGAAAAGGTAAATAAATGACGACTTGAGACATATCTACAAGTTTTTGTACAGGATCTAAGATATCTTTTTATAGTTTTATCAAATTTTCTATGAAATAATAAGGAGTTTAATCTTTGATGACTTCATAAAATAAATTTTAGATCTGGCTATAAAAATTTAATATTTCAAATTTAAATTGATATTCTCACCTACCTAACTTGACATATGTATCATTTCTGTGTATGTGTATGTATGTGTGTATATGCTTGAGTGAGAGTTAATTTACGCATTATCATGATATACTGTAGCTTTGTGAAAGATATTTTAAAATTACTAATTAATATAAGTATGACAAACTTATTATCTTTCTAAATGTACACTACTTATTTACGTAATTAGAAATGTGTCTAAATTACATTTATGCGAAATTTGCAAACTTTAAATGTAGAACATACCTTTACGAAATGTACACCTTGTCTCAAAAAGGTTGAGCGCATTCTTTATTGCTGTTTCGAGGCAAAAATTTTCTAAGTCCAACTTCGGGTATCTTCGGGAAAAAGTAAACCAGGTTCGAACCTCGAAGCCAACCTTTGCAATCGGGAAAAATCTTGCAGATGTGTTTTTCTTCTTTTAAATATAATAAGACTTGTTACCAATTATATATAAAAAAGCAACATTGATTGAAATACTTAATGATACAATATTTCGAAACTGTATTAATGCCAGCATATGCTTGTTTGTCATTTTGCTCTCCATACTTAATGGAATATTTAGATACGTAAACGAATCTTTCCATATGTAAAAGAATGATGAAAGTTAAGACATAGAACATTATTCTCTCCTGAGTACTAAAATAAAAGTCAAAGTAGAACAAAAACAGCGTTTGCAGTTGATATGAATGTAATTATTATCTTAAATACCGATATATATCGCTAGAAGTATTATTTGTGGAGCGCTTGTGTTAGCTCAGTGGTACGCCGTTGAATTTCAAATCGTAAGGTCGATGGTTCGATTCGCATCTGAGTCAAGTTTTTTTTATGAAATTCTATCTTCCGCAATGCATGAAAAATTATATAAAATAATTACATTAAAATACGTCAGTTGTATATATATAACATATAATCATTGCAGAACAAAGTGATTATTATGTTTAAAATATAACAGGTGTTCACAGTACGTTGGTATTCTATGATATATTTGAATGTTAAATACAAATTAAGAAAATAATATCATCGCAATGAATAAATTATGTAGTGTATTTATTTGGAGCTATTTGTCATCGGAAGTTACTTCTGAATTTTCTCATTACAGCAAGTGATTTACGCTTTCTGAAAGGTAAAAAGACTATTCGGGTATAAACAGAAATTATTATACAAACTCCAATCTTCGTTACAGACACAAAACTCCCGATCCCCAAAACTATGTAAACAGGAAATTTACGAACACGAAGTCATGTCTAAGAGATTTATTCATACTCGAGAAAGAAGGCAGAATAGGATTTCTTTCCAAAGGATTTCAGTTCAATAATCTGCAAGTCTTTTGTATATGGATGTGGTCCCTTTCTCTCCGCCAATATATATACAGTAAAAGCGATCGATATTAGCGTCGAATCCATAGTTCTCGTTGTTGCCGAAATTAATAATTACAACTCCGAAAGCGTTAAAGTCCAAATTTAACTCTCATCGTAAAGCTCATTTGTGGTTAAGCGTATAGCGTACACGCTTTCGGTGTGGGAGACCCAGATTCGGCTCCCAGCGAGAGCTCATGTAGTTCGCGTTAATTAGTAGGTCTACGTCTCTTATAGCCTCACTGCTGACGGGACGTTAAACTCAAAATCAATTCAATTGATTCTAAACCCATTATTATAGCGGGCGATAAAGGATGAAAAATAAAATGTCCCAAGTGACTGAGATTAGTGTCAAATCCATAGTTTGAGTTCGTGACACTGTTACAAACACAATATCATTTAATGCCACGTTTTGGTATGAGCGACTGCGCCTCCTGGATTTTGAATTTACAGGAGCAACATCAAAAGCATTGCTCACACAGCTCTAAATGTTTTGATGTATGTATACGTGTATATTCCAGCGAAACTCCGGAACAGTGTTGAATTCAGACATTTTCACCCGGGGGGAATGTGAACTCCTCGGGGGGGAAGGGTTGTTTTTCTGTATTTTTGCAAGAAAGCAGCATATTTAACAATTCCATTCACATGCACATCTTACCTAATATTGAGACTAATTGCTGATAAATATTCAATGAGAGATTAATTTAAAAAAAACAATCGTTTAATTTTATCTAAAACATTAAATAAAGACTGGCAAAAATAGTTTAGACTAAACTTTAACTGCTATTTACAGTAGCTATTTTTGTTATTATTTCCTATGTTCAGTAGTTACTGTTTGTTACTAATGTAAAAGTTTTCAAAAAGATTTAAATTAACGCTTTTTTTTTGTCCTAAAACAAACATACATAGGAAAATCTTAACAAAAACTTATCATTCTTTCTCACACTTCTGATTCTGAATCAAGCATATTAGCCTTGGTTTCTTCATTGCATATACATCAATAGTTTAGTTTACGAAATCTTCAGTAGGATTTTCCACGACTTTGTGCCGTGTCATGGAAAATCAGCGCTTGGGGCGAGAGTATACGACGATAGCCCCGTACGTGTGAGTGAGGTCGACAGACCAGCTGCGAAAGGTGAGAAAATTTTAAAAAGTAAACCCTGCTTTTCCTTGATTTTGAGCACTTTTTATTACTTTTTTCCTTTCATTATATATATGTGCACATGCCCACATGTGCATATGTGTTTCATTCCTCTCTTTTTCTTTCCTTCTTTTCTTTTCCTTTTCCCTCCCGAATTTTGCGCCCCTTACTTCGGCGCCCGGGGCCGTTGCCCCTCCCCCATTGCACGGCACTGAGCAGGATCTTCGTCACCTTCAATAGCAATCTTTCACTTATATACTACTATTATATTGATAAATTCTATATAAATCTCTAACCCAGGAGGGATAACTGTTCCTTCCTGATCCCTCTGAATCTCACCCTTTAACTCACTTATTTTTAGTTAAAGAAAGGTGTGTTTACTTTAACAATCGTCAAACACATGGAATTTAGGCGCTCTATTTCAAATAATGCAAGAACCGTACATTTTCAAGAACTGAATGAAGTCTGCTGACATCAGAGATCATATGGAATGATCAAAGCCCTATCTTTCCTTTCCTATCTCAATCTGTGCTAATGCTACCTACAGTACTAATATATAATATAGGGCGAGAGTATAGTACTTACTAAAATACAAACCTTTCTTCAACAGTTGAAAATTTCATGTTCTGCCAAACTCGGTCATAGCGTTAAGAAATATAGGTTTTATTGACTATTTTGGTATTCTATCTTAGTTTAATATTTATATACAATGGGTCTGCGTTATTTATATGTATATTGAGAGATCGGATTTCGTCTGCACGTGCACGGAAAGAAAAGCAAGTAATTGGGTGAAGTAATTTCTACATTTTGTGACTGAAATTTTGGAAGTTTCTCCGGGGGGAATGAATTTTCTTCGGGGGGAGATTTCCCCCCGGGCTACCCCCTGAATTCATCCCTGCTCCGGAATGTCTGGTGCAACTTTTACCTAACATGGGAGACATATTACTTTCAATCTAAGGAAAAAAAATATTGTGGAATTCAGATACCTCAAGGGATTGAAGTTGGGAAGAGTGGCATGTAAAAATAGTGTAAAATGACTGATTGTAGAGTGTTATCCATTGTTTTCTCGGTCGTTGAGATGAGTAGTGAGGCACTCAATGACGTTATATCCAAATTCATCCCCATCTTTACAGGATGAAGGGCTTGGAGATATGATTAATAAAATGTAAAAACTTACTTAAGTATTTGTCGAAGTAATAGTTTTCTGGAGTCGCGAAAGCGTTTCTAATAACTTTAGAGTGTAGTTTGTAACCACTTCAAGATGGGCTCTTTAATCATATCAATTTCTCACCTTAAGAAGAAATTACCATCTCAACTAGTATATGTATCAAGCTAGCCTTCGCAATCGAGAAAAAATTGTGTAGATGTATGTTTCGTCTTTTAAATGATACCGGTATACTAAATGTAAAATCAGAGATTGAGTTGGTCGGTGGGTCAAATGGGTCAAGATTTATGAGTGGGTCAGTGGATCGTAGGTCAGCAAGGCGTGACCCACTGCGAAACACCATCACTGTGACTCACACTGACCCATTGACCCACCAACCCATTCTGCTCAGTGCCTTCTAGATAGCATTTTCTGAACATGGCAACTTTGTCTACGTTTTACTTTCAAGACCTCCATTTTTCTTCTTTTTTTCATTTGGTTGTAATGAAGAAAGAAGTTCAAGCTCTTTTGGATTTTGATATTTCCAGTTGTAACAATGGCAATAGGACTTACTGCTTGGCTTTTGAGATGCAGGCTATGAGTTTTAGAGGAGCTAACTACTGGGAAAAATTGGTTTATTACAAATATAACCTCTTAAGTCAGTAGAGAGGATGGCGTGGATAATGGATCAAACTTAATGACGATGTATTTTAGTGGGTCGGAGTTGGTCACAATGGTTCAGAGTTGTTTATATTTGGTGGTGGGTCAGAGTGGGTCATGGTGGGTGAATGGGTCACGTTGGGTGTTGAGTCATTGTGGGTCACGATGTGTAGTGGGTCAGTATTTTGTGGATCAAGGTTTCATTGACCCACACCATCTCTTGTCAACATTGCACTAAAGAGGAGAGTTTCCGAAGGTGCGCGTCGGCGATTTTCTCAAATTTTGCACATAGATAGTACCCCACAAGAAAGCAATAAATCTTGAAACGGTTCACAGTACCATCTCACAGAACTCGAGATAGAGGGATTGGTTTGATTGGCTAAATTAAGACATCAATAATTTATCCTTCTACAAGCGAGATTTTCTTCATCGTTTCCGTGGCGAAGTCAGAAGAATATGCGGCAAGTAAATTTAAGGTTGAAGGTTCGCGCCCACCTTGGGATACTTGTTTTTTCCCCTAGTGTTTTTTACACTCGCCTGAATATAAACAAATCAAGCATATGGGCGATTTAACATATTTTGGGGGAGAAATTTTGTGGTTCGTTGGCGTTTCGTTGAGTCTCTGCCGCTGGTGGTATAATTTTCAAAACCGAAGTGGGGCCACCACGGATCGTAGCTGCGGGATCACCAACTTTTGGCGAAATGTCGCCAGTTGCGCATCGGTGGTCCACTGACGCTTACGACATGGGGGCTTGTATCTGAAAACTAAGAGAATAAAGAAGCGTGGTATCCATGAAGCCCGTTGACACTAATAAAAGTCTGAAACGATGAAACAGATGTCAACACCGGAAAACATGTATTTTATAATTTCAAATGTACCCCGTGTCGAGGAAAAAGATTTGCCCCAAGGTTCCCCGGTGGGTCTCAGGAGGGGTGCAACTCAAAATTTGAAAATGGTAAGGGGAATCAAGTAGTATGTCATTTAAAAGTATTACTAAAATTTTAAAAAAATGGTAAGAGTCCCGAGTCTTTATGCTAACTTGTGCAAAATAGCGAGCGTTCAAGATGGTAATAAATCCTTCATTGAAAACTCCTTGACCACCTCTACAAATTTGAAACTGTGAAACTACCCAGAAGAGGTAAACACTTGTCTTACCATTGCAAAAGTATAATGCACCAAGGTAAAACAAGAAGCGACCCATTATGGGTTTATTACATCACTAATATTAAATTCTACGTTCCACAATTGTGTCTTTAAGCTAAAGGACAGGGTAATTGTGAATTATGAAATTAATGGTAGAATACAGAATTGACCCACAACCAACTATGAACCACTCTGAACCATTGTGACCAACTCCGACCCACCAACGTAATCAACTCTGACCCATGATCCACGTCCTTCTCTCCATTGACTAAAGAGGTTACACTTGAAATAAAACAAGACTGTGAAATTTTCACTTATCGGAGTTTGAATTCCTACCATCAATCGCTCAAGCACCGCTCTGTTACAATACCGGTGGATCTGACCTTTGCGATATACAATGGTAAAGTGTTTCTCATCTTCCAAATTAAGATGAATTTAAATTTATCATATATAATTATTTCTTTCTTGGCTTACATATACATTTCAGTAGAAAACAGGGTGAAATTTGAAAGTATCAAATCAAGATAAAGTAGACCAACGTAAGAAGAAAAGAAAGAAAAACTAGTTTTCCATATAATTAAGCATGCCGTACTAATTTAAAATGCTCATGAAATTAAGCTTGGAATACAAATGTTATGTCTATTTTTCTCACAACTTTGTGGTTTGATTGCCTTATGCTGTGAACGCTCCATATATTATACACCAGCTTCAGCAATTCTTAAATTAGAAAGCAGTGGGTATAAAATGCAAAGGACTGTAGTTTTCATCCTCAATTAGTTTCTCAACTAATATCAATCGTTTTCGATAATTTTTACAAATCAACCCACTACCAATTTTCAATATATAGAAAGTCCCCCCCCGCTCATAAAACACATTTTTAAAAATGCCAGGACACGTTCTGTTTATTTTTAGTAAAGAGTTATATACTGAATTTAAGCTCTCTAAGTTGAACGGCTTGTAAGATACTGTTTTTCGCAAAAATTCGGAAACCTACTCCCCACTTAGGATATGTGTTATAATGAAAGTGATATGCGTATGATAACTTCCCAGTTGGGATTGGGTCCTGATTATATACCAAATGTCATTTCATTTGACTTTGCAATTTGACCGTGATAATCACGCAGACATAGTTACTTTCAGTTTTTTATACTAGGTATAATAATTCATATATTACAGGTGATTCAAATTTTTTTTCCAGCAGTTAGCTCCTCTAAAAGCTCACAAGCTGTATCTCAAAATTGAACTCCTCTTGCTATTGCCACTCTTACAATTGCAAATATCAAAATCCAAAAATGCCTGAGCTTTTTTCATTAGAAATGGAGATTCAGAAGAAGAAAAATGGAGATATTGAAAGTAAAACGTAGACAAGTTCACCAGTGTTCAGAAGATGCTGTCTACAATGCGCAGAACAGAATGGGACGGTGGGTAGTTGGGGGTCGTTTCGTCCAAAGGATTTTCGTCCAGAGACATTTAGCCCAAACACATTTGGTCCAGGGACATTTGGTCCAAAGGGTAATTTCTCCAAAGAACATTTTGTCCAAAAGACAATTGGTCCAAAGGACATTTCGTCCAAAAGACATTTGGCCCAAAGGACATTTCGTCCAAAACACAATTGGTTTAAAGAATATTTCGTCCAAAGGACATTTCGTCCAAAATCCAATTGGTCCAAAGGACATTTCGTCCAAAAGCCAATTGGTCCAAAGAACATTTCGTCCAAAGGATTTGCGTCCAGAGACATTTAGTCCAAACACATTTGGTCCAGGAACATTTCGTCCAAAACACAATTGGTGCAAAAGACAATTGTTCCAAAGAACATTTCGTCCAAAACACAATTGGTCCAAAAGATATTTGGTCCAAAGGGCATTTCGTCCAAAAAACAATTGGTCCAAGGGACATTTCGTCCAGAGATGTTTAGTTCAAAGCACATTTCGTCCAAAGAACATTTGGTCCGGTAACACTTGGGGGTTAAGGGTTTGCTTCTATTAGAAGAGTAAAAGTGATGCATATAACATTATGACTCACAAGTAATACCTCCCAAGTGTAACTCCGATTTTGCAAAAAAAAAAAAAAAAAAAAAAAAAAGGCAGGTAGATACTACACACAAAATAAACGAATACGCGTTTTTCTGCGGAAAAGTAGTTTTAGGGGGGAAAAGCCCCTACTCAAAATTTTGAAAGTTGACGCCCGAAAGGCAAGAAGAAGTGGACCGAAGTGAACGAAATTGTGCACAGATATTGCAGACGTAAAATGAGGGAATACGTGTTTCGTATTTTCCTGGAAAAAATGGTTACGTGTGGCACAGACCCCTCCAAACCTTTGATCACGAAATATCAAAAGTACTAATAACAGTATGTCAGATGTGTGTAAAGAACATGAAAAATTGCAACGAAAATTTGAGTAGGGACAATACGCAAAAAATAAATAAATACGTTTTTTTTATTTTCTGCGAAAGAACGGTTTTAGGGGGCAAAAGCCCCAATCCAAAAGTTTGAAACTTGAGGCCCGAAAGGTCACAAGAAATGAACCAAAGTGAATGAAATTGTGCAGAGATATTGTAGACATAAAATGAGGGAATACTGGTTTCGTATTTCCCTGAAAAAAAGAAAAAGGTTTGGGTGGGACACAGACCCCTACAAAACTTTGATCGTGAAACATCAAAAGTGCGAATAACAGTATGTCAGAAATGCTTAAAGGACATGAAGAATTGGAACGACATATTGTGTAGGGACAATACGCAAAAAATAAACGAATGCGAGTTTATTTTCTGAGGAAAAACGGTTTTAAGGGACAAAATCCCCCACCACAAATTTTGAAATTTGAGGCCTAAAAGGCAAGAAGAAGTGTACAGAATTGAATGAAACTGTGCACAGATATTGTAGACGTAAATTGAGGTAATTGGGTTTCGTATTTTCCTTTTAAAAAAACGGTTGCGTATATCACGGACCTTTTAAACTGTTGATTACGAAATGTCAAAAGTGCAAATAATTATACGTCAGAGGTTCTTAAAGAGTATGGAGAATTGCAACGAAACCTCGTATAGGAACAATTCGCAAAACAATAAACGAAACGTGTTTTAATTTGTGCGGAAAACAGTGTTGGGGCCTAGGCCTTCTCTGAAAAAAAGTAAATATTACCGTAATAGCGCAGGAAGTAGTGGACCAAAGCAAATGAAATTGTGGGTAGACATTTTAGAGACCCAATGTAAAATAAGGTCTTTCGTGTTTTTGAAGTATCCCTATCCGTTTTGCTTCAAATTTGGCACATCAACAGCAAACAGGAAATTAATCGACACGTGTTTTTGTTTATGCGGAAAAACATTGTAAGGGTTAAAGGTGCCTCCTGAAATGCTATAAAATACACTATACTGTTTGTGCTTGTTGTTGATCTGTCAAATTTGAAGAAATCAGATGGAGACACTTGTGAAACACGAAAGGCCTTATTTTACGTATCCAATATCTACATACAATTTCATTCACTTCGGTTTACTTCTTCTTGGCTTTCGGGCTTCAACTTTCAAAACTTTGGGTGGGAGTTTTTGCACCCTATAACCCTTTTTTCGCAGAAAATAAAAAACCTGTGTTCATTTATTTTTTGCATATTGTCCATACACAAAGTTTCGTTGCAATTCTTCATGTAAATTTAGGCACTTCTGACATACTGTTACTAGCACTTTTGATATTTCATGAGCAAAGGTTTGGAGGGGTCCACGCCCCACCCAACCATTCTTTCTAGAAAAACACGAAACCTGTATTCCCTCATTTTTCGTCTACAATATTTGTGCACGATTTCATTCATTTCGGTCCACATCTTCTTGCCTTTCGGGCGACAACTTTCAAAATTTTGGGTGGGGGCTTTTGCCCCCTAAAACCGTTTTGCCGCAGAAAATAAAAAAAAAACACGTATTTACTTAGTTTATGTGTAGTATCTGCCTGCCAAATTTTTATCAAAATTGGAGTGTTACACTTGGGAAGTGTTACTTGTGTAGCTTCTTATTTCTAAAGGAAATTTTGAAATAGAGATTTATTCCGCAATTTTCTTTTCGATAAAACAAATATATGTTAAGATATTCAGAAAAAACGTAAACGCCTGAAAACTAAATGGCCACCTTTCTTTGCTTTCATTAATAATTTTACAAAAATACAGTTTTAGCTTCGCAGAAATACAGTTGTAGCTTCGTTGGTTAAGGAATTCACCTCCCAAAATGATAAACAACCCTTTGAAGAGCATACTCCCTCTTCATTTGCGGACAACATTGCCTCCGTATGGTCATGCGAATCTTGTATTTGGTTTGAGACTTTGCAATGGATATCTGAAATGTACTGTGCTGTACCGAGAAAATTAATATGAAAGCAAAAGTATATAGTAAATTTGCATAAGGAGTAACACTGAAATAAAAATACAAGACAAGTTAACAATTCTGGTTTGTCATACAACTCACTAATTATGTAGAAACGTCTGCCGAAGTTACACACTATCAATAGTCTACAAATAGAAACCAGACTTGTGGTTAACCTGAAAAGATACGTATATTCTACACGAAATGTTCCAACTTTCATCTTATATTTGTCAATCTCTTTTCACAATGTTGCAGCCAAGAATGTGATTGTTTAAGAGTATTATCTCTGGACACTAAGAATATATTTCACACATGTGTATTTTTCTATTCTCAGTATTTCTTCAAAGATACTTGACACATAATTTTTCACTTTTCTAACACAAGGGTTTGAATACCTAATATTTAACTTACTCAAATTTAAACTCCATTAATTTTAGTTACCGGTACTTATTTTAGAACTATTTCATTCACAACATGAAAATTTTAGATGTCATGTTAGCAGTTATTACAGCAACATACTTCACACTACAACCTTTCCCTTACTCCTGTTGTTCGGCCATCTTGTTTTCAGGCGTTTACGTTTTTCTGAATATCTCAGCATTATTTGTTCTATGAAAATGTAAATTGCGGAATAAATCTCTATTTCAAATTTCCTTTAGAAATAAGAAGCTACTGAGTCATAATGTTATATGAATCACTTTTACTCTTCTAATAGAAACAAACCCTTGACCCCCAAGCGTTACCGAACCAAATGTTCTTTGGACGAAATGTGCTTTGAACTAAACATCCCTGGACGAAATGTCCTTTGGACCAATTCTCCTTTGGACGAAATGTCCTTTGGACCAATTGTATTTTGGACGAAATGTCATTTGGACGAATTGTCCTTTGGACCAAATGTCTTTGGATTAAATGTCTCTGGACGAAATGTTCTTTGGACGAAATATCTTTGGACTAAAAGGGTGGCCACCGGGTGGGCCAGTGTGAGTCACGGTGAGTGGTGTTTCGCAGTAGGTCACGTCCTTTTGACCCACGATCCACTGATCCACTCACAAATCTTGACCCATTTCACCCACTTACCAACCGACCCACTGACCCACTCCATCTTTGATTTTAACATGTCTTGTTTCATTTAAAAGACGAAACATACATCCACATAATTTTTTCATCGATTGCGAAGGTTGGCTTAATATCATAATTGTAATGGTAATTTCTTCTTAAGGTGAGAAATTGATATGATTAAAAAGCCCATCTTGACGTGGGTACAAATTACCTTCCAAAGTTATTAGAAACGCTTTTTCACCCCGAAAACTATGAATTCGACAAATATTTAAGTAATTTTTGAGATTTTATTTTTTGCTCTCCCAGGCCATCATCCTGTGAAGATGGGGATGAATTTGGATGTCACCTCCATTGAGTGCAGCACTATCCATCTCAACGACCGAGAAAATTATGGATAAAATACTAAGATCAGTAGTTTTACATTATTTTTACATGTCACACCTCCCAAGTTGCATAACTTCATACTACTACAATATTTTCTTCTTAGATTGAAAGTAATATGTCCCCCAAGTTTGATAAAGGTTGTCCCAGACATTCCAGAACTACGCTCTCCTTATTAGATGTGCTGGGGGATCTTACTCTTACTGGAAGTTGAACTTATAAGGTCATCAGAACTGCTCCCAATGAACTTGGCGACCACGAAAGATATGGGTTGTATACTAACATGGGTTATTTTCAATTATTTCTACATGTCACAAATTTCACAAACTCCTTCATTGTGTTAATGAGGGCTTAATTTACATGGCATCTGAAGTTCCAATCTTTACCTAAGAGACCCCCAAAATTATAGATTCGACACTAATGTAGGTCTTTTTTTATAATTTTGATGTCAGTCCCTTTCATTCCTCCTAGGACGGCAAACGGATACTGCCACTGCTAGGACTAAATTTGGTCTTAAATGGCATTAAAATTTCTACCAATTAATTTAGCGAACAGTGCTGCATTTAGAAGCTCGGCGTCCCTACGCACTTTTGCTCTCGGCGCCCCCAATAACTACACATTTCTCCGTTCCTTGATCCCTAACTTACAAATAAAACTTAATTCGAATATGCTTAATTAGTGAATTTATTGCAGTTAAATACCACTCACTAGATGCTACAGCTACAATTACGTAACAAAAAATAAATGGGAAACATGTTCTGAATTATTTTCAGATTTCTTACGCTATCATTAAATATATTAGAATAGTAAAAGAGGACTGCTCATGAAATAGTATATTTGCTCTCGATTTTTTAAACTTTTTCATACGAAAAAAAAAATAAAAATTTAAACTTTGCGCTCTTCAAATATGTTGCCCTCTAGGCACGGGCCTAGTTGGACTAATGGGAAGTGCGGCACTGAAAACTTACGCTTCGACTCTAATATTGGTTGATTTCGATATTTTTTTGTCGCTACGTAACCACCCTGGGTGCTAATGGGAGCTTAATTGGACTTGAATTGAAAGTAGAACTGTTTACCTAAGCGACCACGAAACTATGTACTCGATACTAATATCGATCCTTTTCTAGCATTTTTTATATATATCCCGACAGTACTCTTTTCCAGACTGTAAGAAATATGGTTAAAATTGCTCTAGACATATCAGAATTATGTCGAAACACACACATACATCCACTTTCATATATATAAATACAGAGTGAGCGAGCGAGAAAGTGAGAGAGAGCACATTGCAAAAGCATATATCAGGTATTGAATTGAAAATCTATGTAAAGACTTTCTGCTGTGGCATGCTTCATAAGGACAATTCCAGTCTGCTCACGTGACCTTTGGGGTTCATGAATTTCTTGCGAGCGTTCCGACTTTGGATTCTCTGTTTATACCCTCTTTTTATGCCTCGGATAATTTTTCAAGAATATCAATGACATGCTGTAATACGAATGTTCAGAAGTAACCCCTATGTGACAAATAACTGCAAATAAATACAATACATAATTTATTTATTGCGATGATATTATTTTCTTAATTTGTATTTAACATTCACATATATCATAGAATACCAACGTACTGTGAACACCTGTTATATTTTAAACATAATAATCACTATGTTCTGCAATGATTATATGTTATATATATACAACTGACGTATTTTAATGTAATTATTTTATATAATTTTTCATGCATTGCGGAAAATAGAATTTCATAAAAGAAACATTGACTCAGAGGGGAATCGAACCCTCGACCTGACGATTTGAAATCCAACGGCGTACCACTGAGCTAACACAAGCGCTCCACAAATAATACTTCTAGCGATATATACCGGTATTTAAGATAATAATTACATTCATATCCACTGCAAACGCTGTTTTTGTTCTACTTTGACTTTTATTTTAGTACTCAGGAGAGAATAATGTTCTATGTCTTAACTTTCATCATTCTTTTACATATGGAAAGATTCGTTTACGTATCTAAATATTCCATTAAGTATGGAGAGCAAAATGACAAACAAGCATGTGCTGGCATTAATACAGTTTCGAAATATTGTATCATTAAGTATTTCAATCAATGTTGCTTTTTTATATATAATTGGTAACAAGTCTTATTATATTTAAAAGAAGAAAAACACATCTGCAAGATTTTTCCCGATTGCAAAGGTTGGCTTCGAGGTTCGAACCTGGTTTACTTTTTCCCGAAGATACCCGAAGTTGGACTTAGAAAATTTTTGCCTCGAAACAGCAATAAAGAATGCGCTCAACCTTTTTGAGACAAGGTGTACAATATTTATGTGACATGATCGAATGAAATTAATATTTTTAGAGATGCCAATTTTTATGCTAGGCGAAAGAAGCTTATTATCACTTCTAACGAAATCATTGAAGTTCAGGAAGATTTTTGTAAAATAGCAACGAATTCGACTTCTTTTAAATCTAGCTTAATGTGTAAAAATGTAATAAGTATCATTATTGAATTGATATGTATTGATAATTTGAGTATTTGTGTGTTTATGTGTATATCTTTCAGGTAGTGGATGAGATAGTTACGAAATGTAATATATAAGGACTAATTGTACATATTATTGATACTTGCTTTAGTACTACGGAACATAGTACAGAAGGTACTAATTAATAATTTTACAAACTAAGCCCACTCTTTTACTGTATTGTATTTTTTGTTTCAACTATATTTAAGTTGAATATGTGAAAGATAAATGTAACCTACAACAGATTTTTGCAAAATGAAGTGAAAGCATTCAAAAGAATTAATTTCAGATATATCTACTGATTTTTACACTGAAGGCAAGATAACACTTCAGACCAACTACTGTACCAAAAGAATAATTACATATTTAAGATTTTTTTAAGATGACAATGAATTTAATCTTTGTTTCTTTCAATATTAGTCAATTTAACGTATTTTCAAATTTAAATTGATATGTTTGCATCTTGTGTCAGCTTGTGTGTATATGTGAGCGTATTTTGAATTTGATGATAAAACACATTGTACAAAATTTACTATACACACTATTATGATATTGTGCAAACTATGAGATAAATTCATTGCTTTAAAAGAATTTCTGTACTAACTTATATGTTTCAATTAACTTACTGTTTTAGGATCTAGAATTATTTATTCTAAAATATATCTTTACAATAAGTTCGATTTCTTCGTTTTAACATCAGTTGAGTGATACAACCAAAAATAATACTATCGTAATATTTAAGGTTAAATAAAATATACGAACAAAGATAAAAAAGATGACTTGAAGTTAATATAAAATGATTAAATAAAGGTTAAGCTTCCTCAATTGTAATATATAACCATAGTAAGTATTTAACCTACAATGAATGATATAGTTTGAATAGATCATTTATATATTGTAAATTATATAAGATATGTTATTTATATGCTAGACTTCAAGTATGGAATCCTATTTTTACATGTTACAATAGTTGTAAATTTGCAGAAGAGATGTTGAAACGTGAAGGTATATTTTCGAAAATTGACAACCGCAAACATTCACTTTTCCATATTATTCCAAAAAACAAAAACAGTATAAATGACAGAAGTCAAAGTGCAGTTTCTCTTAGAAGTAGGCACTCACCGATAGTGTAATAGTGTAATAATAAACTTCCCTTTATACTATACAGTGAGAACATATTTGTATATGCTACATGCCGCGTTTATATATTATAGGATGCCCAGTTAATAATACTTAATTTTCTTCAAAAATGTATATTTCATATGATAATAAAGCAAAGGTTCATCTTACATTTTGTTTATAAATTATTAGTTACGGAGTTGGGAAATACACAGAAAAAAAATAATGGAATAACAAATGGTAAAATCTTTTATCACTATGAATTCATTACTTAGTTCCAAATCACAGTATTATAATTTATTTCATCAATTTCTATCTACCACTCAATTATACGTAAATCTTCTCCGAGTTGAGTGCCTATTGGTACTTCTGTTAAGCGATTTATCTATTATTAACCAATTATTTTTTTCCTCATCATAATCCACGCTGTTCATTGATTTTAGCAAAGCTGATTCACAGGTATTGCCTCAATATACCAAAAAGACTGTTTCTATACTGTAATTATTCTGTTATGAAAATATTTGTCAGACATATAAAGTTAAAAATGAAATTTTTTCTTTTCCTTCAATTTCCAAAAGATTCTCAAACATTTAATTAGATATTTTATTAGTACAAACTACAGATAGGTATGAGAAACATTTAATCAAAAAATACTATTTCAAAAATAAACAAACTTGTAGTTCTTGTACAGTTGTTCTTCTACAAAATAAAGTGAAATAATATACGCGTATTAACCATGTATGTAGTGCCAATCATCGTATATAAAAAGTCTGTAACTCATTTTTTAGAAACAAGAAAATTGCCATATATCAAAAATATGAAAAAACAATTCACAATGTCCAATTTGGAGGAAGAAGCCATATAGATAGAAGTGCATTGCAAGTAATTTTGAGAAGAAAATCCTTCGAAGTTGGTTTATTACTATAAATTCTGAAAGGCTATTACATTGAATAGAATTTCAAATAATTCAAAGTGCGTGTTTTCCTCTGCGATTATAATAGACACTCAATTGCATAACATCTTTTGAGTTCCTAAATGAATATTAATTTCCCTACATTTTAGTGGTTTAAATTGTTAAAGCAGAAGAAATTTAAAATAATAATAAAACTCAACATTAAAAGTTAGTGTAGGCAAATTGTTGTTGAACCGGGAACAAATTGCAATACAATTTATGTTTCTGTTAATGGGTTCTTATGGAAAAATATCTGAAGAAAGCTATGGGCAAAAGTCTACCACTCTCCGAGGTCGGGGAAGGCCGCTATGGAGAACTTTCCTACATGGCCGCCATGCGTTACTACTATTCTCAAAGTCTCACTTACACATCTCCTGTGGTCCTCTTAATTAACATAGAGCAATAAGTAATACATCTTTGTAAAGCTTATGGAACGCAGATTCCAACGAAGTAACATTCGTTCCCATTTTGCTCACCGACTGGAAGAAGAAGAAGAAGAAATTTTAAAAATCGCAAAAAACTCATTTTTTCCGCAATTATTTCATCTCTGGCAACACTGTATGTAAAGCAACGTAACAAAATACTCGTTATTACATATCTTACACATGTGTGTGTAAGATGTAAAACAGTCACTGAGATCCAGCCCGGGGAAGGTGTCCTAATATGGGATACCCTTTTTGGGCTGTATCACCGATTTCAATGGAGGAAATACCAGTAGAGAATTATATGAGAACACCCTGCGACCATCCTATTCACCACAGTCTCATGACATATATATCGTTGTAAAGCTTATAGAACACGTTTCAACTATATAGCGTTGATCCCTATTTGACTCACCATATAGAAGAAGAAGAAGAAGAAGAAGAAGCAAGTTGAAAAATTACAAAGTAGTTATTTGTTGATTATTGAAAAATTATTATTGCTGTATACGCATGCTGTATCACGAATTTTACTGCAGGAAGTATACCATTGTATGAGAACACCATGCAATGTAATAGTTGTCCTTATTTTTTTCCAACTAGAAAATTGACTAATAGAAGTAGAATATGGGCCTTAACAGCCTAACAAATTTAGGTAGAAAAACACTGAACTGCATCTTATTGTAATGTATAATTTAGTGTTGATATTTTTTATGAAAAATACCTTAGAGAAACATATAAATTTTACCACCTCCGAGAGTGAATAGATCTGCTGTGGTGAATTTTCCAACATTGGGGCCACGTTTCCTAGTAATTGATATCGTTATATGTTGAGGATTATTCAATATTTGGAACCTTATTCTTTCGTATTAATTGAAAGCAAACTCTTAAACACGTGTTTTTTTTTTTAATTTTTCCATGGTACACTACAGTTTTATATCTAGTACAGTGTTCAATAGTTTCCATGTGTTAGAACTTCCTTACATTAAAATTATTATATGCTACCACTATACCCATTATGTGAACCTATATGCACAACTTAACGTATATGTATTATGTTGAAAATAATAATTACATGTACGAGTGTAAAGTGTATACAGATATGTTAAGTTCTGCTGCATGGAACTGTAAATGTACTAACATTGTAAGCAACGTTTAACACTAACATATGTAAATTTTTAAAAGTTAATTAACATACTTAGAAGTGTGTCATAAGCAGCTGTAGCAGATATATATATCTTTGCTTATAGTCAGTGATGAAAATTTTCCGATTCATAAGAACATACTCCACTTATTCCTACATTTTTGTTTAGCCGTAATGTGAGGTGAAAATTTTTTTCTCTTTTCTTCCGGAAAATTTTCCGTTCTTAACAAATATCAGTGATAAAATAACAGTTCCTCAGTATTCATAAAATTCATTGAATTCATGCATAGAAATGTTAAAAATTGATAGATCGTTTAAAGAATATGAAAATTTTCATGGCTCAGACAATTTTCAGTACTATGTAGAACAAGTGAAACAATTTTTCATGAATCGAAAAATTGTCTGTCCTGTACAGTGATGAAAATTTTCCGGAAAATTTTGAAACGGAAAATTTTCCGATTCATAAAAACATACTCCACTTATTCCTACATCGTTGTTTAGCCGTGATATGAGGCGAAACATTTTGTTCTATATTTTTTCGGAAAATTTTCCATTCTTAACAAATATCAGTGATCAAATAACAGTTCCTCAGTATTCATAAAATTGATTGAAATCATGTATAGAAATGTTAAAAAGTGAAGGATCGTTTAAATAATCTGAAAATTTTCATGGCTTATATAATTTTCAGTACTATGTAGGAACCAGTTAAACAATTTTTCATGAATCGAAATATTTTCTGTCTTGTATGGAAAAATTGAAGAACTTTTTACGAGTCGGAAAATTTTCATCATTTTGAAGCAAAATGCAAAACAACTTTTTGTGAATCAGAAAGTTTTATTGCTCTGCAGGAACAAATGAAAGGAATTTTCGTGAATCGGAAAACTTTCATCACGATGTAGAAACAAGTGAAAGAACTTTTCATAATCCGGACAATTTTGGATATTATGTATAGTGATGTTTGGTGGAAAATTTTCCGCTATATTTAACAGCACATTCAGCTATAAAATTCAATTCCTGTAGAGGAAAGTTAGACAGCAAAAAGTTATCATTTTCCAATTAGCTTTCGGAAACCAGAAAATTTTCTAATATTTCAAGTTGGGAAGTAAAAATATACAGTGTTCTCTCTCTCTCTCTCTCTCTGTCTCTCTCTTTCCGTTGTGTGTGTGTGTAAAGTGCAGGGAACATACATCGAGTTCGTAGAGAACAAAAATCCAATATTTAAAATGTAAGAAGAAATTGAAAAGAAACCTTTGTGAATTTATCAATTTCAGAAACAGAATATTCCACTACTTTTTCACATGTAGGCCTGCCTATGTAATGAAATAACTACATAAAAATTTCTTATGAAGCTTATTTTTGAACAGAAAATAATCTTCATAATCTCCATTATCTTCAGAAAATGATTTTATTCTGTGTAGCACTCGTAAGTCATAATTTCAATATTGGAATTTTGTATAATCAACATCTCAGAGCAGATATTTATATTGTAAAGATACCATTATTATGTATAAAAATGTATTAGAAATATGACGATTCGATAGAGCAAGTACATATACATATACATATACTATATATATATATAAAAGAAATATGTTTTTATTTTGTAAATTAAAATGAAATTATTTGGTTTTAGAACGCAGCGCTAATAGTGCTGCTTTTTATGTTTCTTTTATTATTTTATTGGAAGAACAACTACACAAATCAGCTTCCTTGTTAGTCATATTTCACTTTCTCTTCTGAATAAATATATGAATAAATGTATGTTTATTTCCAGAAAATGGTCAGTATTTGCTTTCATGAGTTACTTAAACTCGAATTTTGGGTAGTCCAAAATTTACAGTAGGCACTTTATATTATATCTACTTATTTATAAATGTTGCAGAATGTAAATCTATAAAAGTAGTAAAGCTATGAGAAAACCGTCTTATGTGTATTAAACTGACGAAATCTAATATTGTAAGATCAAAGGTGGATTCTGAGAGAAGAACGCATTGAAGTTTTTAAAACATTCTTGAAATGAAGAATCGTTAGATTTTCACTTCATGAAAGTTTTTAAGACAATATTTATTACCAATAAATTTTACGAAAACAACGATGTAGGAATAAGTGGAGTACCCTTTTATGAATCGGAAAATATTCATGACTTTTAATAAATTGAAATTTTAAATAATAGAATGGGATGTTTGTACTCTACGAACTCAATGTATGTTCTCTGCACTTTGCATACACACACACACTCACACACACACAGAGAGAGAGAGAGAGAGAGAGAGAGAGAGAGAGAGAGAGAGAGAGAGAAAGGAGTTGAATTGAATTGATTTTGAGCTTAACGTCCCTTTCAGCAGCGAGATTATATAAGATGGGACCAACTGATTAACGTGGAATCCGAACTACATGAGCTCCCGCTGGAATCGAAGCCAGGTCTTCCATGCCAAAGGCGCGTATGCTAACCACTTAGCAACGAAGGAGCTCACAGATGAAGAGAGAGAGAGAGAGAGAGAGAGAGAAACACTGTGTAAAATTTTACTTCTCAACTTGAAATATTAGAAAATTTTCCGGTTCCCGAAAGCTAATTGGAAAATTATAATTTGAACTTTCCTCTACAGGAATTCAATTTTGTAGCTGAATGTGCAGTTAAATATAGTGGAAAATTTTCCACCTAACATCACTATACATAATATCCAAAATTGTCCGGATTATGAAAACTTTTCTCCACTTGTTTCTACATCGTGATGAAAATCTTCCTATCTATGAAAATTCATTTCACTTATTTCTACAGAGCAATTAAACTTTCTGATTCACAAAAAGTTGTTTTACTTTTTGCTTCAAAATGATGAAAATTTTCCGACTCATAAAAAGTTCTTGAATTTTTCCATATAAGACAAAAAATATTTCGATTCATGAAAAATTGTTTAACTCGTTCCTACATAGTACTGAAAATTTTCTGAGCCATGAAAATTTTCAGATTCTTTAAACGATCTTTCACTTTTTAACATTTCTGTGCATCAATTCAACCAATTTTATGATTGCTGAGGAATTGTTACTTGATTACTGATATTTGTTAAGAACGGAAAATTTTCCGGAAAAATATAGCGGAAAATTTTCCACCTCAGATCACTGCTTATAGTATCACTTTTATCTCAATCATCATCTATGTCAACTTCCACAGAATTACATCTTGTACCTGTACAATGAGTATAAGAGTTTGCCTTCTGCATACGCACTGTGGGATAGGACATTGTGTTATGCTGCATTCACATTTTACAAACTTTAATACATATAAGTTAACCAAGAAGTTCTGTCGCTTTTTGTGGAAGTCTATGTTCAGTTGACATTCACACCGTGAGTTGAATGCGAATGGAGATAAGACAAAGGCCAGATGTTAATGTGGCTATATCCAACATACAGGGTCGGGCACGTAAAACCGGCCCGTCGTAATATTCTGGTATATTGTGTTTTTGGCAACACTTAAATAATCTACCTTCCTACCAAGAGATGGCGTGTCGAGGTCGGGTCGACTTACGTGACCTGCAGCAGTCACGTGCAGCCGCAGCCAGTGAAACTTGTCGAAACCAGTTGAGAAAAAGGCCTCGTTGTGTTAAGCCGGGTGAGTGTCAGTGTGTGATAATGCCGTATTCGATACCCGAGCGTGTTGCCATTGTTGAAGGGTTCATTCTCACTGGATCTTTTGAGAAAACAAAGAATTTGTTTCGGGAGAAATTTCCAGGACCATCTGTGCCAGCAAAAAGCACCATTCAAGAATTGATTGAAAAATGGCGGCGTACAGGATCGGTTCAAAATGCTCCCAGGAACAGACGACCATCTGTCTGCACACCTGAATTAAATATGCAGGTGGAGGAGATAATGACAAGAAGTCCTCGAAAGTCAACCAGGAGATTGAGTCAACAGGTTCATGCGAGCGAGAGAAGTTGCAGACGTGTTTTAAGGGGACTGAAGTTAAAACCGTACAAGAGAGGACAATCAGCAAAGGCTTGTGGCCTCCTCGGTCACCAGACTTGTCCACGTGTGACTTTTACTTATGGGGACTGTTAAAGGGAAGAGTATACGAAACAAATCCACACACAATTGAAGAACTCAAGACCAGGATCCAGGATGTCACCAATAGCATTACAACACAAGAACTGACAAGGGTATATATGAATCTCCTCAATCGTGCTCACATGTGTGTTGAAGTGGGCGGAGGACACTTTCAGCACCTGCTGTGAAGGCTGCTGTGAAGGTGAGTAGTCATATTCAATACATTACATTTCATTTATGTGTTGTAGTTAACCATATTCAATACATTACATTTCATTTTATGTGTTCACTTTACGGGCCGGTTTTACGTGCCGCACCCTGTACTACCTGGTTATGGCAGTTCAGTTACATCGTGAACTTGCGTAAGGACAGAGCGAACATGGAACCTGCACAGAGCGTTACAAGGGCGTGTATGCTGTACGAGTTCAAACTGGTGTCAAGAGCCGCTGGAGTGGGACGGAAGATATGCCAGGCCTTTGGTGATAGCATCGTCACTACATGGACAGTGTAGTGGTGGTTTAACAAGTTTAAGAACGGTGATGAAACATTCGAAGACGCACCGTATGCCGGAAGACAAACACATGTACAAATGAAGATCATCAATCAGCAATTAAGGCGAACAGTGGCCAGACATGAGGAACTGAAACTACAATTCAGTATGAGTGCATTCGGCACCACCTCCATCAATTTGGGAAACACTATAAGTTGGATCGATGGGTCCCCCATGATTAAACTCCGGGCCATCAGACAATGCAAGCAGACACTGTGTTTCTTTGTTGTCTCGTCTGAGGAAGGAGCAATTTATGGACAAGGTATTGACATATGATGAGAAATGGGTCCTGTACAAAGCTCCACGGAGCCGTCATCATTGATTGGCATCCCATAAACCGGTTCCAGAACATCCGAAACTAGCACTGTGCCAGAAGAAAGTACTCCTGTGTATTTGATGGACTGCTCGCGGCATCGTGCATCGGGATCTGCTAGCAGCTGGTCAGAGCATCAATACAACTGTATACTGTCAGCAATTGAGCCGTGTTTAAGAAAAATTCAAAACTCTGGAACCAGCACTTCTGAATCGCAAAGGGTTTCTCCTGTTACAGGACAACGCTAAGCACCACGTGGCTGGAATGACCCGGGACACCATTCTGCGCCTTGGATGGGAAACGCTATTGCATCCGCCGTACTCCCTGATATTGCACCGTTCGATTATCACCTGTTCCATTCCTTGGACAACCATCTTAGAGGACGCCAGTTCAAATCCCTAGTAGAGATGAAAAATGAACTTGATACCTTCTTCGCTTGACGTCCCAGCAAGATCTATCGTGGTGGAATCCGTGGCCTTCCAGAACTTTGGCAGAAGGTCGTCGATGCCGATGGGGACTATATTTTATGTTCCAAGTAAGTCTTAGGTGATATATCGATGTTCGAAGGTGGTGAGTGAAAAAGGGACAGAACTTTCTTCGTTACCTTTGTAATTTATGTGCTGGTGATTGAGCCATTTTCACTGTTGTCAGATGTTCGTGATGCAATTCCCATCCTCAGCTACATGGATCCATTTCATTACCCATCCACTGTTGAACCTGGTGATACACTCGTTGCTATGAAATATCTATGTATTTACTGAGGGAGGTAGACCTTCCGGTTTCACCTGAGCTGTTTATTTTGTGGCACTGGATATGAACATTCGATACCGCATTTTGTTTAGTGTATCTCCTGAATTTCTATCATAAAGGTACACCATAGTTTCGTGACCAGCAATGTGAACTTCTTCTTTCGATTTCCCAGCTGTCTTGAAAACAGCAGCATGTTTCTTAAACATCTCATTCCTCTTTAACATTCTGATAGAGTCACATTTCCCTAGGCCGTACAGCTTTAATGTTTTATCACACTCTAACACAGTACGCGCAGAAAGAATGTGAGAGCAAACTTCTTCACCAGGTTCTTGTTTAATTTTCTTAATGTTATGACAGTCTTTGTGTTTATAATTCGTTTTGGCTCCGTGTAGAGAAAAATATAATGAAACTCATTACTGAAGTGATGTCTTAACAGGAGTAGAAGATCAGTATCATCACCTATAATGGCTGTAGGATACTTGGGCGCTAATGCAGCACTTTCCATGACTATCATGACGCCAGCATCACTAGCAGCTTGTTTGAAGGTACAGCCAGATGATTGTAGCTTTTGTCATAAACGTTTGTTTATTTGGTTTGTTGGAAAGAAAAAAATCTTTCTTGACAGCAACGCTCATTGAAAGGCTGAAATGTACTTTAGTCATTCAAACCAATTTTGTTCGCTTTCGATGAATTTCCGACTTCGTTGATTACGTATTTTCATAGCCATCGAAGACAACAGTTGGCGTTCCGTACTTTGTGAGAACATAGTTTTGATAATCATGAGTTTTTCCTCAAATGTTTGTTTTTGATTCCAAGGTAGGCGATAAAGTAAGAACCTACCATCAATGAAATAGTGCACATCTTCAGGAAGACTTCCTTTGATTGTCACTTGTTCACGTATGAATTTAGCAAGTTGAAACTTTCCAGAAACTCTCATATGACCACATCTATCAAATAATGAAGGAAGGTAGTGCAAAGCTAGCAAGAAAACATTACTCTCAAATCAAAGGTAGTTGTTTGAGCACAGAGTACCAAGCTTTGTAATGATAGTTCAGGATCAATGACGAAAGTTTCGTCTTTACATTTAACTTCTTGAACGGACTTTATAGGTTTCATAAGTTTACTTTTCTTGAAAGTATACTCAGTAACTGTTCCATGAGTCATCTCATCGAACTACAGATGGTGATCAGAAAAATGGAAACACCTGAATGAAATTGCAACTTACCAGATTAATATGGTGTCGAGCCACCTTTCGCCTTCAGAACAGCCTTGATGCGACGTGGGATGGAGGCATAGAGGTCGTGAATGGTAGCAAGTGGAATTTTACACCATTCCTCGTGCAGGGCATCGGCCAGTTCTGTGAGAGAGGATGGAGGTGGAAATGGTCGCCGGAGTCGTGTTTCCAACACGGACCACAGATGTTAAATTATGTTGAGATCCTGGGATTGGGCGGGCCAGGGGAGATGTTGAACTTCATCCCGATGTTCCCCAAACCACGCTGCAACAACACCAGCTGTGTGAATGGGTGCAGTATCATCCTGGAAGATGGCGTCATTGTCCAGGAACAACATCCGGACCATAGGATGCAAGTGGTCTCCTAAAATTGGGACATAATCATTGAAAGTGATTCGTCCGCTAAGTGTGACCACAGACCCAATTAAAACAATGATATTTCGGCCCACAGCATCACCGAGCCGCCGCCATGTTTCACAGTTGGGCGGAGACACTGCAGATCATAAGCTTCTTTAGAAGTTCTCCACACATAAACACGGCCCGTGGTTGGGAATAGGGTGAAGGATGACTCATCCGACTATATCACACGTTTCCAGTCCTCAACGGTCCAAGTTGCATGGTCGCGGCACCATTTGCGGCGTGCGAAAGCGTTATGGTCCCTGATGAGCGGTTTGGCCCGTGCAACACGACCTTGTAAGTTCATGTCCTGTAATTCGCGGCGGACTGTGATTATCGAAACAGGGTGGGGGAAGTGCTGATTGATACCTCCGTTACTTGCTCGCCAGTGGCACGACGATTCTGCGTGACAATGCGCTTTAATACCCGGCGTGACCTGTCACTCATGATTTTCTTCCGCCCACTGTTCCGCTTCCCCGATGCAGTTTTCCCGTGTGTTGTATAGGCCGTCATCACCTTCGACACTGTCCCACGCGACACACATAACACAGTAGCCACTGCCGTCACACTCACTCCACATAACCGCGCACCAACAATTTGCCCTCTTTGGAAATCTGAGAGGTCTCCCATTTTACACTATCTCCGTCTGCTGCAGCCACTGGACACTGCTGTTCTACTGCGCCTGACGTAGTGTGAAGACCGACCTAACACTCCAGCACCAGCGGTCCGGCGCTGCGGGCGCCACGACACCACTGCAAACCCATACATGTGATGTTTTGCTAAATACAGGAGTTTCCATTTTTCTGATCACCATCTGTATAGTGTACCATGAAAAAAATATTGTAATATAAATATTGGAAAATGCTTGTTTAAGAGTTTGCTTTCAATACAAACACTAAGGTGTCCAATATTGAACAATCCTCAAAATATAACGATATCAAGTACTAGGAAACGTGGCTCCAATTTTGGAAAATTTACCACACCAGACCTATGCACTCTCGGAGGTGGTAGAATTTATAATATATTTCTCTAAGGTATTCTTCATTTAAAAAAAAATGCCAACATTAAATTATACATTACAATAAAATGCGGTTCAGTGTTTTTGTACCTAAATTTGTTTTGTTTCAGTGCCTAAATTTATTAGGCTGTTTAAGGCCCATATTCTACTTCTATTAGTCAATTTTCTAGTTGGAAAAAAATAAGGACAACTATTACATTACATGGTGTTCTCATACAATGGTATACTTCCTGCAGTAAAATCCGTGATACAGCATGCGTATAAAGCAATTGTAATTTTTCAATAATAAATAAATAACTACTTTGCAATTTTTCAACTTGCTTCTTCTTCTTCTTCTTCTATATGGTGAGTCAAATAGGGATCAATGCTATATAGTTGAAATGTGTTCTAAGAGCTTTACAACGATGTATATGTCATGAGACTGTGGTGATTAGGATGGTCGCAGGGTGTTCTCATATAATTCTCCACTGGTATTTCCTCCATTGAAATCGGTGATACAGCCCAAAAAGGGTATCCCATATTAGGACACCTTCCTTGGGCTGGATCTCAGTGACTGTTTTACATCTTACACACACATGTGTAAGATATGTAATAACGAGTATTTTGTTACGTTGCTTTACATACAGTGTTGCCAGAGATGAAATAATTGCGGAAAAAATGAGTTTTTTGCGATTTTTAAAATTTCTTCTTCTTCTTCTTCCAGTCGGTGAGCAAAATGGGAACGAATGTTACTTCGTTGGAATCTGCGTTCCATAAGCTTTACAAAGATGTATTACTTATTGCTCTATGTTAATTAAGAGGGCCACAGATGTGTAAGTGAGACTTTGCGAATAGTAGTAACAAATGGCGGCCATGTTGGAAAGTTCTCCATAGCGGCCTTCACCCACCTTGGAGAGTGGTAGACTTTTCTAAATCGTTTTCCTCAGATATTTTTCCATAAGAACCCATTAACAGAAACTGAAATTGTATTGGAATTTGTTCCCTGTTCAGCCATTTTTTGACCTATCTTTCCTAGTCTAGTTGTTCTTTTTATATTGACCAAGTTGAGAATCTACTTGTTGCCCATGTTAATTGGAACCACATGTAATTATCAGAGTTCATTGATTATAACTAAAAAGAGGTAAAATAGGGGAATATCGTATTTTAAACCACGCCTCGAAGTGAATAAGGATCTTGATATTTCATTGTATATCGAATCGAAATAGCGTCTTTAAAATGTTCATATTTTATAATATTTTGTCAAAATATTTTGTATGTTTTCTGTGCCTAAACTGAATCTGTACCTTCGATTAATCCAGAGGCCTTGTTTCACCTTGAAGTAGTGATGTAATGGCATTTTTTAGTAGTTATACTGTCGACCATGTACAAAAATAGTGTATACCAACACAAAAATATACAGTACATAGTTGTGTAACATTACCCCTTCCTCAGTCGTTATCCGTCCGAACCGGTTTGTAGGTGGGTATACGCCGTATATATATATTTTTTAAATAATAAATTTATGTCAGAAATATCGCCTTTCGTCCATGACTACTTATACGTAGGGGAGAGTGGAGTAAAACCGGGAAAGCTTGAAACCTTCCAGTAATCACCGTTTTTACCGCAAAAGAACAGAATTTTGCAAAAGTATGCACTACTTATCTGTTAATGCAGCCACAGTTTTAAAAACATAATTTCATTGCTTTTGTAGTTGTAGGTACTGTTTTTGTAAAAGAAGTCATTTTGCCAAGTTTTGCACACTAGTGGGGTAAAACCGGGTAAACATGTTATTGTTATGGGAAAATAAAAATGTTAAAAGTTTCCACAAAATTCAAGTTCTTTTTTATTGACATAAGGTTACTATTGTTGTAAAATATAGGAATAAGTTTAAAAGGGCACAACTTGATGAGTTGATAATAAATTTGTCTTTGTCTTTACTTTTTTGCTGTAATAGAAGGCCTATTGACACAAGTCGCAAGTAAAATAGTCATCTTCCTCTTTGGCCACAGAACAGCTTTCATGGGCCCAACAACGACATTGGATACATTGGAGTCCCTCACTACCCTTTGAGTCCGAGTAAAGCTCACTGCAGTAAATGCAGCAGTATTGTCATCCTCTTCACTGGAGTCATCCCACATTTGCTCCTTCGGTTTCTTTTGTTTTCGTCTCTCATTTTCTGTCTGTTGCTCTTTTCTTGGCATCTTTAAAAAGTTGCCTTTTCTTTGATTAGTTTATTTGTCTTATGTCCATCTTTCTTCTTATTTCCTTCATTTTTCATTTTCTTTTCTTCGAATGCTGTCTGAAGTTGATGCTTGTATGGGAGCCCGTCAAAATGACTGTTTTTCCTTTTCTCTTGTTCTCCTTCGGCTGCGTCTTTCTCTCAGTGTATGAGAGAGGCATTAATTCAGAGGGTGAAACACTGAATCATGTTTCGGGAACACGTTTAGAGTTAGGTGTCAAGGACTTAGAACAGCAGGATAAATTGAGTGGTTCGGGTTCAGAAGGTGTTGATTCGATGATGTTGACACATTAGGAACACTTGCTGCAGGACCTTTAGGGACTGTTAAACCTTTGTTTGTAGAGTCTTGATGATTTTTAAGTCACTTTGAGAATTTCTTAGAACTTCCACTGCGGTTTCTTCCGTTCTTGGTTCAAATCCACACCTCGGATACAAACCCGAGTAGTGGCTGAGTTATCACTTTAAGCAGTAGACCCCGTCTCATATAGCCACAGTGCTGATACAGAACGTAAAAGTAGAACCTACTAACCAACCAATTCACGGGAGCGGAAAAAAATGCACGGTTATTATTGTAAAATTATTATCGCTGTGAGTTCAATGCATCCAGTAGCGTCGCCTGAGAAGGTTCTCTCTGGTCACAGTGAAGAGCTTCGTAAAAGCAGTTTCGCTTGCCTCATTGTTTATGGTGATCGATTGAAGATATCAAAGTGCGGCTATGAAATTTTGTTTCCTGCACGGGAAACATAACACAGAAACTATTGAAACACAGCTTACAAGGACAGTGCTATAGGAAAAATTCAACTATACACATGGTTTAATCTTTCAAGAAAGATAAAGTGTCGATTGATGATAAGTGTTGATTGTTCTGGACGTCCATTAACTATCGACGGAAATGTCGATAAAATTCGTGCATTTGTACTCGAAGGCCGATGATGGACCATTGAGGGAATTGTTAAGTTTTCTGAACTATTGCATCTTGGAGCTCAGTTTAGCGAATTTTAACAGATTTTTGAATTAGAAGGATCACGGCAAAATTTGTGCCTCAGGTTCTAACGCCAGCAAAAACGAGCAACGAATGGAAATATGTCGTGTTTTAAAGAACAACTCAGAATCAAGCCCGACTATTTTTTTCTAACTCTAAGATCATTCGTACAAGACAGGTGCTATTCGCACTGCTCCAAAATCTAATTTCGATCAAGACAGTGGAAGACGCTATCATTAATTCGCTCAAGAGTGCTCATCAAGTGAAAACAAAAATCAAGACCATACTGTTGTTTTTATTTTTTATTATTATTTAATTAGCTTATTTATTTATTTATTTTTATATGAAGGGGTTAGTGCATTCGGAAATCCTTCCACCAGGTCAGATTGTTAATCAAGCCTTCTATTTAGCGTTTCTGAAAAGATTGCGTAACAATCTGTGACAGTAAAGCCAGTGGTGCTATTCAGCCGGTTCGGTAGAACCGGTTATTAAAATATTTCGAGTTCGCAGAACCGTTTGTTATTCCAAGTCATAAACCCAACACACACACGCAGCTGGAAGGGAGAACTTGTTGAATACACATTTTTCACAGCCAAAAACAATTGACCTATATAAAGAACCTTGCTATGCTCTGTACATACCAAAATATTAACGGCGGGTGGGGGAACGGAAAATTTTATTTTAAGTGTTTTTGTTTTTAGAATTTTTTATAGGTACAGGGTTAAACATATGATCCATCAGAACAAGATAAAACCGTTTATTCCTTGATCTCAAATGATCAGATATCAAGAATAAAAGCTGGGGTCATATGAGTGAAGTGGTGAGGGTTATTCATATTTGAAACACATTCTATACTATTATCAATAATTGTCTATCTATTGCTGGATGAAAGTATTTCCAACCGGATACCACAAGTGGCAAATAGGGACGTACACAGCTTCCTAATACAAGGTGGTGTGACGAAATTACGTAGCACTGCGAATATCTTGAAAGCAGATTGCACTGCGAATAACAACCGGTCTATGTACAGAACCGGTTGTTAAAAAATTAGAATAGCACCCCTGAGTAAAGGTCTGATTTGTGGCAGAAGTGGGACTCTCTTTTCCACCACAACAATACATCTGCTTACGCAGCCATCTCAGTACACCAGTTTTGGCAAAAAACGAAGTATGGCCTTGCTCCACGCAATTACTCACCTGATCTCGTTCAGCGTGACTTCCTTTTGTTTAAAAAGCTTTCATTTATTTATTTTTACACAACGACTTTATCATCTTCAAAGTGCTCTCCATTACACTGAATACATTTTAATGCATTTATCTAATCTGTAATTCCATTCTTGAAAACATTTTTCAAACTCATCTGTTTTGATAGCTCCTCCCTTGTTTCTTCTTCACTTCTACGTCGTAAAATCGTTGTCCTTTCATGTCCCTCTTCATTCATTTAAACAATCCGAATTTTTGGAAGTAGTAAATAATAAATTTGAAAGCATACCTTCTAGAAGACTGAAGGAACGATGTATATAAAGTATAAGCTCTTTCTGTCAATTCCATATTAAACTAGACCAGAAAGACTCATTTAGAGTTAGAACATATTAAAACCTTATATTTTATCAGTTTCTTCAATTGGCATTTCTTTATACATGTAGATGTAGGTCTAATTTTAACCAAATTGGTGTCAAAAGGATCATTTCTGAAAATTAGTGAAGGAAAGTTGCTGTTGTTTGAAGTTAAAGGCCCAGATTCACGGATTGCATGCGTTTAAATAATTTTTAATCAGTAGATTATCTTTCTGGGCATATCTGAATAATAATCCCAATTGTAAGTATAGTCTTCATTTTTGATTAATATGTATGTGCAAAAAAATATTTAACATATTTAAGCTTTATTCAAAAATGTTACTAATATTTAAGCTCGAAAGAGCAGCGAGAGAAATATTTATCGAAATATGATACATACAAAATCGTATTATTTTATTGTTAAAGGAAATAAAAATTCTTCGAAGAAATGAATATTTGAACAATATATGAATAAACAACTTTGTAAAATTACTTAAAACCTCTTTTATTTATTTCTGAAATTCGTAATGAAGTTTATTTCATCTCTATCGCTTTCCATATCCTGTTCTCCAGTTTAGTTTTCATATAATTGATTTAATTTGGACGTTCTTATGCTGATTCACTGATGTTAAGACAGACAAAACCTATTATCTTTATTTATATACAGTAAAACCTGTGAACTTGGCCACCTCTCTAAGTACGCCACCTGCTTATCTTGGCCTGGTTCGTCTTGAACCTGCATTTTTCCATAAGTAATTCGTTACTTATGACTCTATAAATTGGCCACCTGTATATCTTAGAAGTTGGCCACATTGAAACAATGTTTACCCTATGATGATAATAATAAATTTACCTGCGTATCTTGGCCACACAAAATACCGTTTTGTTATTTTCCTTAACTCTTTCGTATTCCCATATGAGAGGCAGATGTTCTTTATTTGTGACTGGTGACAAGAAGCATGGATTCCCACGATTTGTTCTTGGAGGTCAATGGCCAGAACACTACCCTGATAAAGGGGTAGTGAAGGAAGATGTAAAGTACTTATTTACCCTGTTTGTTTTGGTGAAACCATTAACTATATCGGCTCCTTTCATCAATGGGGAGCTTTAGTAATTCCGGAAAATTCTCAAGGTTAAAGCTAGCCATGTCAATTGTCAACTATTGGCACCTGACGGCTTGTCGAAAGGTAGAGGAGGTTTTGAGATATGAATTTCCTTAACAAACTTCCCAAAACATCTTTTGCTCCGACGGAAACACTTGTAGCTCATTAACAAGAGGTAGTTAACGACAAAATTAGAATGTGCATATGTGCCAAAAAGAATAAAAGAAATACGTTTAAAAAGAACCACCACGGATAATAATTGTATAATAAATGATTTGCTATTTTTTCGAAAGGTATCTACATAAAATATTTGTCACTGTCGAAAAAAAAGTAACATAAACTGCATATAAATTGTTGAGTTTATAATTTTGCTTTTCTTATTTTCCATCTGAATAACACAGTGTGCCACAATATCAATTTCAATAAACTGCGTACAGTTTCTGTTTTATGGTTGTTTGTGTTAATGTGTTTGAATACGAATAATAATCAGTATACCAGACTAGTACATATATTAAATATATAGTAATAATATATAGTATTTTTTCTAGAACTATATATTGTTATGATTACTCTATTTACATTATTTAAAAGTAGCTGTTATGCCATTGCTTATTAAAATTTTACAATCAAGTATTACTAGAAATCCTATTCTAAAATTACAACAATCACACTTATTTTCTGTAAGTTGGCCACCTGTCTAAGTTGGCCACTTTTCATGGAACCGATGGTGGCCAACATAGACATGTTCAGGGGCGGACTGGCAACCATAGGGCCCACCCTGCTAAACTGAAATGAGGGCCCACTGTATAAAAATGTAAAAAATGTACTTGGCATTCTTCATATGTATTACATATAAAAGTTCATCTTCGAACCCATAAATAGTATCCCATATATTCAGACAAAAGCAAAACATTAATTTACAAAAAATCTGAAGTAGGAACATTTTAATAGTTACTCATACAGTGTGTAATTGGCATTATCATTTTTTATTGTAAACACACACAATACCGGAATTGGTGCTGTCAGTTATTCATATAGTGCTATTGTTTTTATGTAATGAATTTAAACAATTTATTTAAACAAATGAATGTCATGTTTTAGAAAACCCAAAATAAAGACTGGTGTTTCAGAAAATGCCATCAGATTAAAAAAAAAAGAGAAAAGAAAAGAAAAAAGAAAAGCAGTAGAGGAGATATAGACGTTTGGGAAACGTTAATTTTGAGGCAATTTTTATTGCGTTTTCATGTAAAATAACATATCTGAAACTTTTTTTAAGTAACCAAACCTGCAACCACCCTACTTAACGAAGATCCGTATTTTGTCATAGCTGATCTGGGGCTCCCCTCCCCCTTGATACGTAAAAAATACCACTTACTTCAGTCGGGAGTCTGCTCGCGAATGTGCCGTAATCTCTCTCTATACCTGTCTTTTTGGCGAGAAGGAAATGTTGTAACCCACATATACAAACTCGTCTAAATATTGCTGTATAATCTCGAGGAAGTACGCACCGCTCTTAGCAGACAACTCCCCCCCCCTCAAGCGTGTCCGGTGAGACAACAGACATGGCGTCAGTGTTGGAAATTTGAAAAAGCTGTAACTTTGTGGCCTCAATGCAACACAAAGAATGCGATTGGAGTAAATTTGCGATAGATTTCGAAACGCAAGATTTTCCTTGACATAAGTAAGTCATAATATCATATCTTCATATCGCAGAAAGATTAGATATCGTCTATCGTCTAGTGTAGTCCGCCCATTCCTCGGCTGGCCCCAACTTCTCATTCCATATGAATACCTACTTTGCACACCACAAATATTTTTTACATTTTACTACACTTTTATTTTAAATTAACTTTAAATAACTAAAGGGAAGTTAACATTTACAGAATATACACACTGATTTGACTGACAGCATAAGTGTTCAGCACTTTTAGAAGTTACACCAACGCTTGCTGAGCCCAGTGCCGGCAGCTAGTGCTCTCAAACGGGTCAGGTCAGGCTTCATCGGGTCAGGGCTCGAGTCGAACCTCCTTGGGTCACAGGTCGGGTCAGGGCTGCTCTAGTCACGCGTCGGCTCGGGTCAACTTTCTTATGCGTCGTTCGGCTAAAACCTATTCGGGTTATGAGCCAGGTCGGGTCGACGTTCAACTCGACCCGAGACGGATTTTGCCGAAACGGCGCATAAGAAAGTTGACCCGAGCCAACCCGTGGCTAGAGCAGCCCTGACCCTAGCGTAGGTGACCTGACCCGACCCGTGTCTGAAGCAGGCTTGACTCGACCCCTGACCCATTAAAGCCTGATCTGACCCGTTTGAAAGCACTATGCGGTAGCAAACAGTTCAGTTAATTTCGTGTTCGCCTCTTAAGGTTGTGTAATTTCAAGTAAAAATAGCCATAAAAGATAAGTTACAATTGACTGAAATCATCCAAAGACGTGGTGTATACATTATAATTTATAAACACCTTAGACAGAAAAACAAAAATACCTGGCAACTGTTCTGCAGTACTCGAATGAGTCACATCACACCACAACAACAACAACAACGAAGCCTGATCCGATTTCTTTCTTCGAAGCTTGGACTGAGGACAATGCAGTTCAAAAGCGTTCCGGCTCCACCTCCACTTTCCACAATAACAATATCTACGAAACTATTGTTTCTTTAAAACATCGCCACTCGCCGGCTTGTAAAAGGACCGCAGTAGGCAATGGTATCCAAATCCAATAACAGCCTGAAATCTACTGTGTTTCTTATATTTAAAAAAGTAGTAGTTAACGTGCTCGTTTTTAACAGCTGCTGTATCACAAACCCCGCAATGTTTTAGGGCCTGATTGTCTCATAGACGGAACCTTTTCAAGTCGATAAACGTGAAGAAGAATAAGGTCTGTTCATGAAAGTTTAACTTTACGTCTTTTTTATGCAAAACACAAGTTTGCGGGAGTTACCCTGCCATATTTTTTATGCTGGTAGGTTTAATTGAGCACATCTTTTTAAAATTGGTGGAGGGGGCCCACCTGTTTGGGGGGCCCACCCTGCATTTGCAGGGTAGCAGGGTGGGCCAGTCCGCCCCTGGACATGTTTCACTGTATCTGTATCTTAATTTGATGTTGTTTATTGAGTATGAAATTTTATGACAATAAATATTGTCATACATATAGTATTGCCATACTTGTCATACATATAAATCTTGTATTCTATTTACAAGATTTTGAACCACTCCTAGATTTGAATCCAATGCACGACTGTCATCAAGGCCGCACAGAACAGGGCTTTATCACAACACTATCTAGCCTCCATGAACATTGGATCAAAGAACCCGCCACAAGTCTCGGCGTTGGATACCATAGTGCTAATAGAAATTGTCGTAGTACATTTCTCAATGATTAGTGTTAAGTGGAATTTTTCAATTGTATTCAAAAATATTTTTAGTAGGAAATATGTTTAATTTTATTACATATCCAAAGCACATTTACAAAGTGTAGAATTATAAATAATATTTTTACTTTGCTGGTATATGAGTATCTTAGGTGTACATAGATCTGTCATCACATAATTTTTTATGATTTAAAATTTTACCTAATATTGAATCATTACCGATAAGAACAACAACCTTCGGTTAGTTTACTTGTATTTTCAACATTGTTATGCGATTTTCACAATAAATGAATTGCGTCTCTTTGCAATCAACATCCATCTCTATTAATAAAATATACCGTCTCATAAAATCTTAAGTTTTGGTTCACTGCCATAACCTCTATATTAATTAAATATACATCCTCCTATTTTTCTAAATATAAATAATGTGCAAAACCCAAATCCCTGCACATATTGACCAAAAATATTTATTACGAGATATTTAGAATACAATAAACTGATAGAAGTGTCGTGTTTACTCTCCCGTTCGGGCCGTTCCATGGAAAGAGCTAACATTAAAATGTAGATATACGAGTAATTTTAATTTCTACAAGAGTTTCGATATTCGTTTTCTGTAGCGAATGGGTTCGGTAGTGCAAGTATTCTTGGTACAGTGCCTGGTTTCGACTCTTGATAGAAATCGATAAATATTTCTTGTTCACCAGCATCATGAAAGAACGAGAGCTACTCCAATAAATGGTTTTAAAAAGGTCATTTTCCAATAAATGTTTTGGGAAACTACTTCAAGTTTTCAGACATTAATTGAATCTTGTTTTCAGAATAAAATTCATGCAATGCCTTATTGAATTGCAAGTGATTGACGTTGCTTTCATGCAACACTCCATCCATTGCTAAATTTTCCTTTAGCGGTGATCAAGGTCTTCCTCAAAGTCACTGTTCGACTGTGAAATGTTACTTGGATCCAGAAACAAGAAATAATGTAAGTTGATTAACTAAATACTTCCCACCATGTAGGCGTCTGGGTTCACTTACCGGTAGGAAAACATTGAACGTAATACGGTGTTTTGGATTCCAACTCAAACTGTAGGTCTACTTTCATATAGCCTCGGTACTTAAAAGGGACTCTAAACTTTAAAAAAAACAGACAAATAGGAAAAGGGAAATATAGAAACATCTGCATACTTGAGTGCCTTGTACTTTAGATTCTTTATTATCAGTTTGTTCATTGATTACATAGGAAAAACAAAATCAGATAATCTTAAACATTAAATTGCTTTGCTATTACCTCTACATGCTACAAGTTTAAGCTAAGTTATCAGAAAACTCACTTTTACCATAAGTACCATACTTTTATTACATAGGTTACGTTGACAGTTTTCGTTATTTTACAATACGTTGTGATGTTCTTCCCAAATAATCACTTCTAAATACCGCTGCATGATTTTTATTTCGATAATTGCTACTCTTTCCTAACTGATTATCTTTACGTAAGATAAGTACAAACATTAAAAATATAAAACAACGTGTTAGGCTTAACACAACTTCCATTGACGTGGTTTCAATAACGTTTTGCAGTTGTAGGAGCGCAAGTACAATTGTGTTGGTAAAAATTGCAAAATTACAAGTTTATGATGGAATAACAACATTGTTACTTTCAAAAACCGAAAGAAGAAAATCATCTTTGTAGGTAGAATATGTCTACATTGTGAACAGTTTGAGAGAATAACAGCGGGAAAATATCATTCTCACGAAAAAGATGTACCGCGTTTCTAAAATTGTTTCTGTATGATATTTTATTATCTAAATAAAACCAGAAAAGCGAAATAAATTTGTTTGTGTACTTAAAATTAAGAAGCAAAGTATATTTAAATCCAATTCTATTGTTTAAATTTAGCATCAGTTATTATAGTCATGATTGTTTGTGAATAATTGTATTAGAAAATAAAATGAAACTAGGTGTAAAGGACGTCGCAATGCGTCAGAGATGCAATGAAGTGAATAATCTTCCCATAGTGTTCTGAAGTACTACGAAACGAACTATGATGACAGTATTGTGCAATATGTGACAAGAAATTGATGAGCGTGCTTTTCTGTGTTCCTGCTCCTGGGATCAATTTCTGGGCATCCACAATGTCTCAACTCGCTTTGCAAGTTTATGTTTCAGTCTTCTAGCACGACAAGGTGAGAGGGGGAGTATTTAAGCGTAAGTAAGCTAGTTCACGACACAGATTCTCAATCACCAATGAAACCAACGAGTGAAATCACAAAGTGAATAAAAATTGGAAAATGTGAGGATTTTTTCATGTTTCAGTACGACAGAGTTTTGACAAAAGTTATAAGGTGGCTCGTGATGGATGTCACATCAGTAAAAATTAAACCATTATTGCTTCAAATTGAGGGAAGAAAACTTACCTAATGTACTAATTACTCTTAAGAAGAAGTTTTCTTCCCTTAGTTTAAAACAATAAAAGTTTAATTTTTACCGAAGAGACTTCTCTCAAGAGCTATCACTGAAGGTGACATTTTGCTGTAAAGACGGAGTAAGTACTAAGAAAGAATGCTCGAGAGAAAAATATAAACTTTTTTGTTTAGGTAAATTAAAACTGAAGTTTGAATAAAACAATAGGCATTATTTTGTATCTACTATATAGGAAAAAAGCATGGCACTAGACTGCTAGATAACAAATAGTTTATGCATCAATTAAGGATTTCCAAGAAGCGTTGTCTTTTTAGTAATAAAATAAATAACAACATTCTCAATGTCAATTGGTTCTCTGTTATGTATATTCTTAGCTTTAGATTTCTAAGAAATGATGTTTGCTTTAATTTCATTTCGTCAATCTTTCAATGAATATTGCTTCTGATTAACAATATTGCTTTCAGTGCAATAGAAGCGTTAACGTACGTAATCTAAAAATGTTAAATTGTTTCTTCCTGAAGAAAAATCAATCTACATTTCATAAACTCTCATCGCACGCAAACGCCATCTGAATAGCAATTTACAGGAGTTGCATTTATGAAGAACATGACATAAAACGTCAACAGAAAGAGGCATATAACGGTGAAAGACATTTCCAAACAATGATCAATTCGATTGACAGTTGAATAAAAATTATCATATAGTCACTCGAAATAGATAGCGATAGGTAGTATGATTACAAAACTGCAAAATGAAACATACAAGTGTTAATTGTTCTCTTTGTTGATTATTCACTAAAACACAAGACATTTACGAATTTATATAATTCATTATAAAATGAAAGTTGCTCTTCTTTTTTTGAAAAAAAAAAAATACTATTAGAAAAGTTATCACTGAAAGTTTTGTTTAAGTTTGAACTCACAGACAGCACATAGTTGAAATAAAATTCGTGTCGAAATACAAAGATCTTAAACAGAACTGGAAACGAAGAACTACATAAAAAAAATCAGTAGCATGATATAGGTAGATTATTTTCGGAACAGCTATGACTTTTGGCGTAAAACTAGTCAGCGAGCCGGAACATTGAAGGGGAGTGATGAATTGCGCACGGTGAAAGCGCTGTGATCAGTATGTGTAAGCTGTTAGCCAATTGTTTTCGCGCTGTTATACAAACGTCATGCTGTGCGACTGGATTCAGAGCTGCTCTTACGAATGCTCACAGCTGTTCTGAAAATACTCTACCTATACCTAATATTATTCTAATAATAAGTTTGCGAAAGTCGTTGTGAAACTCGAACACCAGAAGGTTTAGAAGACAGTAGAAACTTTTACCTTGTGAATATTTAGATAATAACGTTTATTCATTTATTGCTGAGCTATAGTTAATTATTCTTTTTACAATAAATTCATTTGAGTAATGGGGAGCTTATGCTTATAAACATGTGCACTATTCGGTTTAAAGTAGTATAGAACATAACAAATTCAACATGTGCTCCATCAGAAGAAGAAATTATGAAAGGGTACTGAATAATGCTTTCATTTGTATTAAAAATTTACTCAAACAAAATGTAACAGTGATTTCACAATACATGCGTAAAAGGAAGTATAGTTTAAGATGACACAGAAAAATAGTTTAATATGCATTCTGAATAAGATTTAATAGTTTCAATAGGAAAGTAATCTAGTAATTATAAAAAATGACAAGAACTTATTATGTATTACATCTGGGTATATAATAGGTTACGCGTTATTAAAGAATTAACGTAAATTTACAATAGTTCGTAATAAAGATGATAATTTTACCGTTGAAATGAGTGAGTACATATGAAAAAGGAATGTATTAGATATTATTTCCCAGCAGTGGAGTATTTCTGCACACTGTAGTACCTGTATTTTGTTTAGAAATGTAGTGACGAAAGTCTGAAATTATTACGTGCTATACGACGGTTACAATAAGTGAGTGCATATGAAAATGACTGTATTAGATACTATTTTCCACCGGCGGCGTATCTGTAATTAGCATATAAAAGCTATATTTTATGTTTACAAATGTATCGCTAATAGTGTAAAACTATTACAAGTGCTATAGGAGTTTGTATCACTGAGAAACTTACAAAAAGGTACTTGTATATGGAACATAGAAGTACTAACTAACCTACCTTACAGTACTAGCCCAACCTAGCTTACTCTACTAATTCAACCTCATCTCATCTATTCCACTCCAATTCTACTTTACTCTACCCTAGTATACGTTAATGTGTATTTTTAACATGAAGAATACATTTCATGACACATCAGTTTGCTCGCATAATTTCAATTTGTAAGCAATTATTTAGGCATGTACCAAGAAAATAATAACCTAGAAATCTCAGAGGATCATTTCAAGCAAGAAAAGTGTAGTTTGACGAAATAATTAAATTCTATCTGATTACATTTTTGATAGATTTAATTGTGTGGTAGTCATGATGTGATAAAAGTAAAGGATATTCGGAGCTCTTGTGAAGCCATACTAGTATGTCTCTGAGAAAAGTGATCACAGCGTTTGAACACTAATTTCAGGAAAGCAAGATGGCCAAATGTGCACTAATAAAACATCTATGCATCAAATGATATTACTTAACTTGATAACGTTGCAAAAATAGCCCAGAATCTCTGAATATAATAATTAAACTTCTTATATATTAATTAATTTAAATCTTTTTCACATTAAATTGCCTCAATCGATTTTGAAACGTTTTCATTTGAAACTTGTCAATTACAATTTCTCAAATGTTAATTTGCAACTTGTCAATTACAACTTAAATTTATTCCAATAGAACATAGTTCTCTAATAGAGGTTAGTTTGCTTTAGCTTAAAAATTAGGGAAAAGAAATAAGAAAACTACTTGCAAATAAAGTGGTACGTGCATGTGCTTCTGATAGGTGTCAAAAGTTAGTTTAAATATTTGTCACGTTGAAGGTTTCAATTGCGCGTAGTTATATTTCTGGGCATCCACATACTACACATTGTTATTATTATTATTATTATTATTATTATTAGTAGTAGTAGTAGTAGTAGTAGTAATAGTAGTAGTAGTAGTACTAGTAGTAGTAGTAGTAGTAGTAGTAGTAATAATAGTCCAGATCTTGTTCCTAATGATCTTTATTACATCTATACGCCGGAAAAGATCTCAAATTACGTCATTTTCGAAAACTACAACAAAAAATTAGGGCTTTAGAGACGATTTTAAAGTGCATATCCAAAAATGAGTTCGAACAGGTATTTACCGAGTGACAACGGCACTGGTCCAAAGACAATGCTTTGTATGGGGACAATATTGAACGTGATTCAAGTGCTATCGAATAAAAGCGTGTAGTTTTGAAATGACAGCCTTTATTGAACACTAGGGTGGCTGAAAAAAAATTCGAAGTGCGAAAATCGAATCTCAGTAGAACGCAAAAGTTACAACTTGGTTTACGTACAGAACTGGCAAAACTTGAATAAAATTGGTTAATATTTTTTACCGCCGCAACGGGGTTAAAGTTGGGAAAAATTGAAGAAATACGCATAATGTAGGTCTAATAATTTTAAAATGTATTGAAAATGCAACAATCATTCTCCAATAGAGTGCAAAAGTATCTTCGTAGCGCACAAATCGCGTATACAATTTTTCACCTTAATCAGTTGGTACCATTTACTCCAGCAATGTGTGTAACGATTTGTCAATAATCGGTTATGAAGGTAGGGGATGCTCAGTAGCTAATGAACTTCAAGGGACTGGTCGTAGGAAGTGCTGACAAACGTAGTTTTAGGATTTACATTTAAACTGAAATCTAATTGACTAAACTACGAAATGAAACAAATAAGAGAGCAGAAAACAACAACGGTCAAGAGTAAAAGAAGGACTTCAAAAAGTTCTGGTTATAGATCTGGAGACTTAAGTTGCTCGAACTGGATGGCTCGTGCAATTAGTAGTAGTTTAAATCTACGTTGAAATCCTAGTTCTGGCCTCACACATATATATATATATATATATTTATATATATATATATATATATATATATATATATATATATATATATATATATATATATATATATATATATATATATATATATATATATATATATATATATATATATATATATATATATATCTTTCTCTCTCGGAGAGTGAAATCGTGAGCTAATCTGTTCACCCTGCTCTCGGTTCAGGATCTTCTCCACATTTCTAAAACTACCGCTACCATTTCTAAAGTTACTTCTACCATTTCTAAATCTATTTGTATCACGTTGACCCTGTGATAACTCTTCTTGGAAACATCGGTCTCCTGTTCTAGCTTCCGAAACTCTCTCTTGATCACGAATCTCCCCCTCTGACCATCAATCAATTCTGCCAACGGATATGTACTAATCCAGAAAACTAACGAAATGTTGAGTATTGCAGTAGTCGTTTGTGCTAGAAAGCAAGACACACGCTGACAAGTGTAGTGTATGTGTCTTAACTTGATTTGGTTCTCTTTCTATTCAATAGCTTACTCGAACACAAATGTGAAAGTACACATGTGTGAAAACCTTAATTAACTGACTTTAATATGTTCACGCTTAACTTCGACATATGATAGTCTTTGGAGCTAGACCATGGAACTTTTAAACGTGAGCTAGACCATAACTAACTAGACTAACTCTATGGCCTATGGAACCCGGAGGTTTAATGCCGCGTTCACAAAAGCTCTCCACTGATTTCTATCCTTAGCCAATTGGATCCAGTGTCTACTTTGTATTCCTATCTATGCGAGATCCATCTTAATATTGTCCACCCATCTGCACCTACGTCTTAGTAATGGTCGTTTTCCGATTGGGCTTCAGCCAAGACTTTGAAAGCGTTTCTACTTTCTTCCATTCTAGCTGCACGACCTGCCCACCTAAGCCTCCTAGACTTGACGACGCTAACAATGTTTTGTAAATCGTAGCCTATAAATTATGTAGTGCCTCGTTATGAAGTTTCCGCCATTCCCCATTCCAGTTCCTCTTGAGTCCGAATATTCGTCTCAGGATCTTGTTCTCAAATGCTTTCCGTCTATGTTCTTCCCTCAGAGTAAGCAACCATGTTTCGCAGCCAGACAGAACAAGAGGCATGATTATTGTTTTATATATTTTAAGCTTCAAATTCTTCGACAGAATTCGCGACGACAAGAGTTAACGTACCTAAATGAACTACTGGAGTAAACAAAAAGTGGGAAAATTGAAGAAACTGAAAGGAAAAATAAACGACTTCAAAATCGCATTAAAAGGGAGAAAATAAAAACTTAAAGAAATATATAAGCCAGCTTCAAAAAAGCACTAACAGGCAAAAAATTATAAAAGTATCAAAAAGCAGGAAATAATAATATTGAAATGCTTAAGAGCAGAAAATGGTCCATTACTATTAGCTACAATTCTTTTAAGGTCGTGCCAAGGCCTTAATTGCTCATAAAATTATCATAGAAATAATTTTATATGTATTAATTTGTTTGGCTTAGCACGACTTCAAATAACTTCTATAGCTTGAATTATTTTCTTAAGCTCTTTATTATTATTATTATTATTATTATTATTATTATTATTATTATTATTATTATTATTATTATTATTATTATTATTATTATTATTATTATTAAAATATTATTATTATCTGCTTTTTAGCAGTTTTAGTGTTTTTTAAAGTAAGTTCATACTATTATAAAAGAGTTTATTGCTCTATGTAAACAAATATTGAAACCAGAACTACTTGTAAATTTCAACTTCAGATTTTGAGATAGTCTTGCGGGTTAAGATAGTGTGCTTTCTTGAGGCGTTTAATCGATTTCAAAAAATCACTTTCTGTTATCTGTTACTGCTTTTGTTCTACTGCGATCACTGTTGAAACCGAAAGCGGGTAATTTCTACCACTTCCGGTTTGAATAGTGTTAACAAAAATTGAATTCTATTCTTGGGACACTCAATCCATTTTAATTACTTCTCGATATCTTTCACAGTTTTTATCTGAGAAAATTTCTACCACCTTCAGTTTTAGTACTGTTTTATGGGTGAAAATGGTATATTCTCATGAGATGCTGAATTGATTTCAGAAAGCCGTTTGTAGCTATTACCGTTTTCTTCTATGACGATTAAATGAAATGAAATGATATTTTGAGTTTTACGTCCCACGGTTATGCCGGCTAGGCTAAAGGAGACGGTGATAATGAGTAATGAATGAAATGGTGGAATGAATAAAGTGGGAGGAAACGGGAGAACCCCGAGAAAACCCATGCACACGGTGTTTGTCCACCACAAAGTTCACTTAGCGGGAGCAGGGTTTGAACCCGAGACCCCTAGCACCAGAGGTGAACGCTCTACCACTGAGCCACCGCGGCCCCCTCTATGACGATTAATATTTAACCGCAAGTACCAATAAATAGTTACCCCTTTCTGATTTTAATAGAGCAATACAGGTAGAGGAGGCATATTTTTTTTTTGACTCGCTAGAAATTCTTTAAAAAAAAACTCTTTGTTGCTATATATTACTACTTTTATCTTATACGGCTATCATCATTGAAACAAAAAGAATGTTCAGGTAAACTTATATTACTTGCAATTTTAGTAGAGTAATGCCAATGATGATGGTATATTTCCTTGAAACATTGAATCGATTCTAAATGGACTGCTTGACGGTATCTATTAGATTTTGTGATCTAAAACTATCAATGTTGACACTGGAATAGCGTGATGCCTACTATCCGGTTTGAATAGAGGTAACGGAGCAGGTGTCCTATTCTTGGGACAATGAATCGATTCCAAAAGTCGCTTCTCGACATCTCTTGTCGTTTTTGCTCTACGTAAATCAATAAAGAAACCGGAAGTTGTAGTAAATCTCAACAATTTCCAGTCTCAGTACAATGTTACAGTTGGTTATGATATGGTTTTTCAGACGTTGAATTGATTTTTAAAACTCTAGCCTCTACGTATTTATTGCCGTTTTTGTTATTTGGCGATCAACATTGAAACCGAAAATGGTTCATTTCTGAATCTTCCGGTTTGAATAATGTTAACGGAAGAGATAAAGCACATTCTAATCGATTGCAAAAAAAAAAAAAAAAAAAAAAAAAAAAAAAAAAAAAAAAAAAAAAAAACTCTTCTTGATATCTCTATAGTTTTTGCTCTGATACCTGTAGATAAAACAGGTAGACAGACAGATGGACGTACGCATATAGCCGTTGAATAAGACTTTCTACGCTTAAGCATATCATGGTTTCAAAGTCTAAAAAATAGTTTCGAACTCGACAATGAAGCTAGTTTTTCGACAAATTCAGTTCCGAATGATCTACAATTGATTTTTTTTTCGGAAAATTGGTTCTGGTTCTGGTTCTGGAGCTGAAATATTAAATGGAAGCTCAAGTACAGAGAAAAGAGTAATACAAAGGTTGTTCAATAAAGTGGGTCGAAAAATCTCGAAAATGTGAGAATCGAGTCCCAATAGCATGTGAAATTTGCAACTTGATTTACGCAATAAATTGGCAAAATTTGAACAAGATCGGTTAATATCTTTTACCGCCAGGAGGCCAAAGTTGAAAAAAAAAACTTGAAGGAATAAGCATAATGTACGTAATATTTTTTAAAAAATCTATATTGAAAATGCATCAATCATTCTCCGATAGAGTGCAGAAATACAAAGTGTCTTTATAGTTCACAAATTACCTGTGAAGTTTTTCACTTTAGTTAGTTGATAATTTTTCTGCTACAGTGAGTTCAAATATTTGTCAATAATCATATTATGCAGATAGGGAATACCAGTCTGTAGCTCAATAACTTCAAAGAAATGATCGGGGAATAGAAATGATAAACATAATTAGTTCTAGGACTTACAATTAAATTGGAATCTAATTGAATAGACTGCAAAATGAAACAAAGTCTTAAGAAGCTGAAAACAACTAAGGTGGAAAGTAAAAGAGGAAGATCGAAAGAGAATCTCATTCACAGTATCTTCCTATATGAATTAACTACTCGGCGCGTTTTTGTAGCTCTTGGTCGCGGATCTAGAGACTCAGGTGGCTCTAAAAAGGCAGATGGCTCATGCAATTTAATAGCAGTTTAAATCTGCATTAAGTTCGTAGTTCTGGCATAACATCTCTCTCTCTCTCTCTCTCTCTCTCTCACACACACACACACACACACACAGAGCGACGTTTGGGAACATTCGTTTTTGTTTTGATTTTGTTTAATTGAATTTAGTGTCCCGTTCAGCAACGAAACTAGGTAAGACGTGAAACTACAGCTTAATATGGAATCCGAATCAAATGAACTCCCGCCAGAAATGCAATTCCTGTCTTCCGGGCTTAGGAATGGTGGTCTGATCTAATCAGAATCTTCTACACTTCCACATTCCTGAATCTGCTTCTGCACGATGAGCCTGGTGGCAACTCTTCTTGGCACCGCTTCGGCCTCGGGCTCTTCTAGCTTCCCAAACTGTTTCTTTTAATCACCATTCCTTCTGATCGCGAAACAATATTGACGGCAAACTTTTATTGATCCAAAATCTAAGGAAATGCTGAGCATCGCGATAGCTGACATGTGAAAAAAAGTAAGACACACACTGCTACACGTAGTATATGTATCTTAACTTGATTTGGATGTCTTCTCTTCAGCAATGACTTACTCCTGTACAAATGTAATTGTAGAATATTTAGTTTTAAAGCAATGTGTTAAAATATCAAAAGGTGGTAGTAGTTCGCTGTTCCTGCTGTGAACGATGAAATGTCGGGGATAATCAAGTTATGGTGTCTTTTAACGCACACTGTCAGCCGACCAAGGAAGAAAGACTAGTTAGGTAAATATCTCACAACCGTTTGTATAATTAAACAATACACAAGCTCCTTTTTACACAATATTCTACAGATGCCAGAGCGTGTCTTGCCTTCTAGAACAAGCGACTTACTGCGATAATCAACATTTCGTTAGGTTTCTGGAATATTAAATATCCGTTGCCAACGTTGGTTGAGGATCAGAGAGGGTTCAAGATAGTTTGGGAAGCTGAAACAGGAGATCGATGTCCGAGAGCAGTGTAAGAAGGATTGTCACCAAGTTCACCATGGCAGAAATAGATTTAGAAATGTGGTGAAAGAATACCCTGAATCAAGAGCCAAGTGAACACATCAACCCTCCGTTCCCAAGTGTCTATGCGAGAAAAAGAGACAGAAAGAGATATAAATCTATGCTGTGCCAGAACTACGAACTCAATGCAGGTTTAATCTACACGAAGCTGTCTGTCCGATCAGACCCACTTATGTCTCCAAATTCACGATCAAGACCAAAAACAGCGAAGAACGTGCAAGGAGTCCGTTCATATAGAAAGGTACCGTGCTTGGGATCATTCCGCAAAGCTATAATTTCTTGATACTCTTATTTTACTTTTCTTCTCTGTCTGTTGTTTTCTGTTTTTTAGAGACTGTTTCATTTTGTAGTTTAGTCAATTAGATTTGAGTTTAGCAGTAAATTCTAGAGCTAGGTTTCGTCAGCCCTTTTCTCCGATTATTACTTTGAAATAATGACGTACAAAGGTTGCATTTAATACCTCCATAATACGATTATTAACACATTTTGAATACATTGCTTGACTAAAAGCTATTAGCTGATTAAAGTGGATTTTTTATAGGTATTTTGTGCACTACAAAGATTCTCTTGCACTCTATTGAGATTCATTTTCGCATTTTCACAGACCTACATTGTACATATTTCTTCAATGTTTTCCAAACTTTAGCTCCCTTTCGGTGGTAAAAGATATGAACCGATATTGTTCAAATTTGCCAGTTCTGTGCATAAACCCCAGACCCCACCGAAGAAGGGACTACGGTAGGTGAATCAGCGCGGCTTAAGATCACTCGATTAGCCAGTGACTAGACTGTGATTATCCAGTATTCACTCTGGGACAGGGTTGAACAACAATAATAGCAAAATAACAAAACCAATTTCAGATTTCAAATAACAAATTTTATTACAACAAGCCACGAATATCTGAACATATGAATATGGACATATATTCTAAGAGGGAGGTGATTTTTTTTTTTGACAATGTAACGCCCCATTCCCCCAGGAGTCAGAGGTTGATTCAAAAAAAAAAAAAATTAAAAGTTCCAAATCAACCCCAAACCCCACCGAAGAAGGGACTACGGTAGGTGAATCAGCGCGATTTAAGATCACTCGATTAGCCAGTGACTAGATTGTGATTATCCAGTATTCACTCTAGGACAGGGTTGAACAACAATAATAGCAAACTAACAAAACGAATTTCAGATTTTAAATAAATTTTATTACAACAAGCCACGAATATCTGAACATATGAATATGGACAGATATTCTAAGAGGGAGGTGAATATTTGCTCAAACGTTTGAAGAACAGATATTCACTATCTCACATTGAATGTCCAACCAGATTAAAAATACCAGAAATAAGTATAAATACTGAAATTTCACAGCAATTACTTTTTTTAATCCTGTAGTTTTCAGACTAAACTTCGAATTCACAGATTTCTTTAAAAAATTAATCTCGGAGCAACACGTCATATTAGCAAATACCCTAGGAAAAATTTACTCTAAAGTCTGTTAATTATCTTTCCTCCTTTTCTTCTTCTAATTTTAATGAAAATTTTATCGCAATACTTAATTCAAAATCACGCGCGCAAACAAATTAATAGTCAAACAAATCTCATTAGAATTGAATGCTTTGCAGTACCGGAAAAATGTTGCACACGAGACAAAATTTCTTAATTGATCAATTCTACTAATTACAGATATACAAACCATCCAAGGTCAGTCATATGTACGAAAATGCAAGAAAATACATACGAATAATATATTTGTCTCTTTCTGACTACTTCTCAATAGTTCTGCAGTTTCGGGACTCTACCTCTTAATGTTGCCCACGGGACAAAAACTTTTTTTTTTTTTTGTCTTTAATTACAATTTCCTATTGCATAATACGTAGTCCTCACTATAGGTAGATTATACAAATAGAATCACAATTTAATGGAATTAAGTTCAGTTTAGCAAAATTTAAGTCCCAAAATTCACACTAATCCAGTGCAATCTATTATTTTCTGCAATTTACATAGAAAAAATTATATACAATTCCGACCCTCTTAATTGTGTCATCAATTCTGCGTGTTCAACACTTCAAATTTCACATTTCTGTAGACCAATTTCATTTTACCCAATTCAACTATTATTCCGAGTTCAATAATGACGTGAGAGAGAGATTGCGTTAAACACTCAGCTTTGACCGAACAAAATTCACATAAGTAAAGGTAATTCAATGAAGACTGGACAATCATGCCAAAAATTTCCATTCAAAACCATATAATCATGTCTAGTGTGGTAAGATGAAAAACTTGGGGGGGGGGATTTTCCTAAAATTCGGAATTCTCTAAAAATACTGACGTTTATTCGGTGGAAACTAATCGAGTACATGTCAACGACTGAATGCAAGTTGTATTAACCCATTTCCAGCTCATTAATAACACTACCAAACCAGCTAAACCCATATATACAAACTAATTTAACTTCGAACTCACCAGGTTTTAACGAAACGCAATTTAGCTCCTGTAACTTTTACTATACCTTTGCGGATATTATTACTATCCTCTGGTAGGAACAGCTTCCGTCATTTGGTCTAATAATGACTTTCAGCCAAACTGGGCCCAAGACGAAGTGAGTACAATTGACTTTTTTTTTTTTTTTTATTTCCCGAGAAAATAGCGGAAAAGATAGCTCTAAGGATCACCAAGCAATGAAATCCAATCAAAATAATTACGAATGGAGTAGATTAAAGCCACTTTAACAGGCACCTTTGACTGGCCACCAAGGCTCCCTCAAGCACCATCTCCTCGATGACGGTTTAACTCTATAAAATTTAAAGAAAATACTTTCTAGAAAGGAACAAAATTTTCGGAGCTCACAATTACTAACAAAAAAACTTAATTATCTTCACTTAAAGCATTCTCAACACACTCACTTCACCTTTGGCCACTCTTTGTTCACTTTTAACTCTGCATTCAACCAAGACCCGCGGCAAGTTAACTACGGACCAAACACACGATAACCAAGCTCACGCAAACTCAACTCTACCGACCGAAGGTAAAACAGATTCACCTCCCTCTTAGAATATCTGTCCATATTTATATGTTCAGATATTCGTGGCGTGTTGTAATAAAATTTGTTATTTGAAATCTGAAATTGGTTTTGTTATTTTGCTATTATTGTTGTTCAACCCTGTCCCAGAGTGAATACTGGATAATCACAGTCTAGTCACTGGCTAATCGAGTGATCTTAAGCCGCGCTGATTCACCTACCGTAGTCCCTTCTTCAGTGGGTTTGGGGTTGGTTTTGAACTTTTATTTTTTTAAAATCAACCTCTGACTCCTGGGGGAATGAGGCGTTACATTGTCAAAACAGCAAATCAGCCTCACGAGGCAGCTGCTTCGCAAGGAAAACTTGCCACTCAATGTTGGAAATTCTCTCTCACGTTATTATCGCTCTTTACATCTTTCTTTTTCCTCTCTCATTTTTTTTGAGAAAAAGAAACAATTTCTTTCAAAACATCTGATAACTAGTCTACATAAACGCTAAATAATCGTTACTGTATGCAGATGTATATTGCAAATACCTTATAAGTGAATATATTTTCCCTGCATTTCAATAATATTACGTCTAAATATTCTTAATACAAATCTTAGCATTCAATTAGATTATACAATTTTTCTTAAAATACATTCAATGTGAATCTCTATTTCCATGTAGCTGGATCGCTACAACTCCTAAAAAAGCGTTCGCTGTGGCCATGGAATCATGGCATCGACATTGTGAAAAATGTGTACGGCTGCAGAGATTACATCGAGAAGTGACACAAGTTTCATAGTTTTCGTGTGATTAGTTAGTGGGAAAGAACAAAAAACGTGCTGTAACTTGAATGCACCTTGTATATTTCCTAATTTAATTGTTTAAAAGTTTGTAGCAACCTTTCACCTTTAACAATTCATGCGCATAAACTCCCTCTTCTCTTCTGTTCTGTGGATACAATGGCTGTAATGGAGTACAGTTGTGTTTCGAAGAATTATTGAGTTGTTTTGACATCATTACATTCATATATTAGAATTTACAAAACACGCAATTCAGGTTCATAACACTATTGTTTAATTGAGATAATTAAGTCAAAATAGTGTTGGTTGTTTAACGTTCAATACAGTACGTGTATATTATTCCCCTTGAAATAATAATAATTTCTTACTGATATTTTGAGCTGATCAGGCAATAATCACAATCTCAGTTAGCAGGAGATACTTCTCTTGTTACATTTTAAGACATTTCAATCACGAATATTCCTTGCTATGGTTTGGATAATATTTCTATTAGCTTGTGTTTTACTTGGTGAAGTCAAATGTACGTGAGTCTATATGCTATTCATAAGCATTTATTTTAATTTATTTCATTTTATATCTTTTTATAATTTATTTCTTTAAGAAGTCTTTATAGGTCAAGCGCGTTAAAATCCATAAGAAATGAGTTAGAGGAGTGTATGATGGACCTAGTAGGAGTTCAGAAAGTTAGGTGGGAAGGAAAAGGAGAAGTGAAGTCCGGAAATTGTACGTTCTTTTACAGGGAAAGAAATAAAAATCAGCAACTAGAAAAAGGGTTTTTCATTCACAAACGAATAATATCTATCAGCAATTAAACGGGTTGAATTTGTTAATGATAGCCTTTATTTTCTAAATCTTAAGGGTCGGTGGTGAGATGTTATTGCCTTAAGTGTGCATGCTCCAATAGAAGATAAGGATGGCGATATTAAAGACAGTTTTTTTCGAAGACGTAGAATTAAGAAATTTCCGCGATACCATATCAATATTCTATTAGGGGATTTCAATGCGAGGGTAGAACGAGATAATATTTTCAAACTGATTGCAGGGAGAATTGCGTTAGACTCGTGAATTTTGCAACGGAAAAAAATTTAAAAAATCGAAATGAAAAGAAAAAGTTATACAAAGATTTGAAAGTGATTAAGCAATCAGATTGCATAAGAATAACTTTCCAGTGACCAATCAAATTGCTCCAACAATAATGAACTTAGACAGTCACTTGTGACTAAAGTTCAGAGTTTTGCTGCATATCAATCGATTTATCAAGTATCATGTGTTAAACATTTTTCACACCAACGATTTTTAACTATGAATCATACCTACAATGCTAAGATTTAAAGTGTGAAATTGTTCATGTTATATCAACATGTTACAAAAATACCTATCAAGTTTAAAGTACAAAATTTAAAGCTAGAGGTAAAAATCAAGCTACAGATTTCACTAAAGATAACTTTTCACCAAAGATCTTAGACCAGGTATGTGCAAGTTGGAACAGGGGTGAGCCAATCACAGAGGACTTATTGGCGTCGAAGACCGTGTGAGACAATTCGAAAGGTCATATTTAGTGGAAAACACTAACATCACAGGAACACAAAGAATACTTATTTACTAAAGAAAAGCAGAAAAATCTATTTATGTATCATTTTAGTGGGGAATTTTATTCTTCGTGTTCTCAACTAGTCTCTCAGTGTTCCATGGTACACTGTATCTTCCAATGTGGATGATAGTTTCCGAAGGAAATATTTTCAATTCGGTTTAAGATATTGTAAGAAGTATATTTTCAATAAGGGGCCAATTGGGCCGGATGAAAGGGTTCAATACTGGCCCGCGAACGACTGTTGCACATGACTGCCTTAGACTATGAGTTATGACTAAAGTTCAAAGTATGAAATTGGTATTGTTTCATATCAATCGATGTTAATCACTGCCTATGAAGTTCCAAGTAACTTTTACAAACATCAACAACCTTAACACTTTCGATCCTAAGCTTGAATCAGACCCGAATTGTATGTTTATTCCCAAACGCCGGAGCCCGAGTCTAATTCGTTTTTGCTTAAAACCCCTATATAGCTTATTATGGGTTGCGGGCGGTTGTTGTTCGTGTTAAATACTTATTGAGACTCAGTCCTCGAAAAAGTACTATTCATCTCACATCCAGCGAAGAGTAAACAAACATTCTGCAGGTTCATTGTTCTGATCATTTTTTTGTGTTTGAGTGCAGCACTTCGATTAGAGTGGAATATTTTGTTTCGAACTGAAGTTGTATTGTTTGTATCAAGTTAAACGAATGTAGAAGAAATATCAATGATTTTAGAAGAGTGCCGTTTAGATTCCGGTTTGGAAGGTGAAGTTGATGATTCAGATTTGGAGGGCATGCAGTGAGAAGGTCAAGAAGGATACAGGAAATTGGAAAGAAAAGAAACTGTGGAGTTACTGTTTGTGTTCCAGAACGTTTTAAACTCTACCGATACCATACTAAAGATATGTGCCTGTAAAAAAAAAGTAAAGAAGGTTATAATCATTTTTACTCCTGCTGAAAAAATATGTATTTGTGAAAACATTGTATCTATCTCACACGCTATCACTTATTAATGCAAAAATGCATGTATTTGACAATATATTGTTAAAAGAGTACGAAAGCATCCACAATATAAACATTAGCAGTATATGTTACTACTATTTTTCTATTGTATTTTTTTTTCGATTGTTCAAAAAGCATATTTCAAACAGTAGTGCAGCAAGCTACCTCTTCTTACATCACCAAATGATATATTCGCAATAAAATCTAAATCCAAAAGTTTGTTTGCAATGATTTTAGTGCGTCTATTATTATTATTTAACAATGTACTATATATTTTTAAAAAGCTCTAAAAAAAAAAAAAAAAAAAAACAGGATACTGGAATAAACAAGATCAGATTAGCTCAGGATAGAAAGTGTTAAACTATGAGTTGTCACTTACAGGGCCATCGCGTGGGCGGGTTGACCGGGGCGATTGCCCCGGGCACCGCAACAAGGGGGCGCCGGGACGACAAATTAACAAAATTCAAGGACTTCAAATTATGTTGGTAAATGATGTTTTTTTTTTTAATTTTATGTTAATTCAGATATTTTAATAATGATCAGGCCACGGCTAAGTAAAATTACTGGTAATGTAAAACATCGTCTGGGGTTATTCAACGGAAACTCTATCCAGCCCTCTGTGAGAAGAGTTTTTACCTTGGAAAACTGATCGAGATCTACTATTACTTACTTCTTATCTGTATGACAGTTTGGTACAAACTGAAGAAACTTCAGTAGAATTCAATAACATTTCTTTATTCATATTCAGTTCAAGAAATGCTCCAATAACAGAATAAATATCTTTTCAGTCTTTCAATTCTGTACTAGCCTCATACAACAACTGAATCAGGGACGTAGCCATCGAGGGGGCTCAAGCCCCCCCCCTTACTAAAATGGAAAAAGAAATCTTAATAAAATTCAAATTTAGGCTATCCTATTTAATATATTGGTTTAAACTGAGAATAGTCTTTAAAAAGGGATTACGATGCAACTTTTAAGGCTTAAATTTTACAAAAAGTTTCAAAGGGTACTGCGGAACCTCATGTACTCGGAGGGGGGAATTTCCTGACACCCTTTCACGGTGTCCCCGAATCGAAATTCTGGCTGGGTCCCTGTCAACTATTACAATGTCAACAACACAAATCGTTGTCGTGTCCACCGAACATATATATATTTTTAAATAGTTTTCTATTTTTTATATTTATCTAAGAATGCCTGTCCCATTGACATTTTAGTAAGTTAAAAAGTGAATATGACGTATTTACGCTCAATTATGGCCCAGGAAAGACTTAACTCATTGGCCATAGTAGCTATTGAAAATTTTGAAGCCAGAAAGTTATATTTCAAAGAGATATTGTCCATATTTGCTCACAGAAAGGTCAGGAGAATGCCATTTAGTGTTTGAATAAAGTATGTAGACCCCGTCATTATACAGTTAATTTTGCTCACTTCTATTTTAATTTATTAGTATTTTTATGTTATCAGTATATGATCTTTACATCACATATTTTGAAACAACGTATCGTTAACATCCCCTTGCAGAACAAACATTAACAAACCGTACATTTTGATTTTGAACATAAATTATAATTGTAGGATTGAATTGAAGAAAACGCAAATAATTACAAACGTCACCTGAAGAAGTTACTTTAGAAATCCTACGCTATGACAAATTTACTGGAAAATTTATGTTAATCGCAAGGAAATATTTTTTTAAGCAAAACTCAGAAAATTACAAAGTTTTTGTTACGCTTACACGTTAGGCTTTAATATTTGTATCGTTGTTTGTATATTCTATCCTATTTCTATGTTGATATCACTATATCAAGTTCAAAATAAACAATAATAGCACTCGATTTCAATATTGGCATGATACAGAGGTTGTTCAGTCTATATTTGGCCAATTTCGACTTACCTAGAAATTTAGAAGAATCCATGGCGCCAGGTCCGTAAGTGCTCGATGTGTTTCCCTTGGTTCCTATAGCCCGACAGCGTAATTTCCACTGTAATGGGCTTCTCTGAAGAACTGGGAGGGGAATCTTATCCCATTCCCTTTGCACAACTTTCAAAAGTCCTTCCACAGTTGTCACACGCCGTTTTCCCAAAGCCCGCTTCAGCAATCCAAATCCATAGTAGTCCATAGGACATGCATCTGAAGATTTAACAGGTAGCTTATGGAAAGGCATCACCTATATATCACTTGCCTCCTCCATCTCCCTGTAGAATGCGAGGGACAATCGTGAGGTATGTGATGAGGCCTTGTCTATGTGAATGCGCACCAGATTGGCGTCATTTCCGTACATTGTTGGAATCTCATGCTCGTAGTTCGGCCGCATGATCTGCTCTTTTAAATACTGCGAATTTATTTTGCAGTTTTTCGCCACCCTACGAATCTTCAGTTTACCTCGGTAACAGTAGCCAGTAACGACCATGAACCCTTTTGGGAAGGATTCTTTACAGATACGGACCCACGTTCTGCAGTTCATGGTGCCTTTCTCTCGGTACATGATGGCTCTCGGTTTGCCGCAGTCGGAAAGGTAAATCCATGCTTCATCGATCGTTTCGACGTACATCCACCTTTGTTTTGCCAGATGCCGTTCGTACAGCTTCCGGGCGTTACACTTTCGTTCCTTTTGGTGGGCATCCGTCAGAAGATGGCCGCGAGTTTTCATGACTTTTTCCAGCTTGAGTTGATGGTGTAACGTCCGGCTCACAGTAACCAAAAATACGTCAAGACGATTACCCATACACCTTTGTGTTGGCGAATTTTCTTGCATTGCCATTTGTGAAGTTTCCTCTGCATGCTGGAGGTGGCCTTGGTACATTCCAGCTTCCTAAGTAACTTCGTTGGTGATCCAAATGGTGGAGCTTCGTTGCCCTTGTACTTTTTAATAACATTTTTATTCCACTTAAACTGATGTTGCAAGCATTCATCTTGCACTGTTTTCTAATGACTGAAACACTAAAGTGGGCGTCATAAAGAGCCGCAACATAGCCTTCCCAAAACCGGCTTAGTTTGAGCGGCGTTTTGGTCACAGAGCGGAAACCCACACACTTGGAAACAAGTTTAACACAACACTCACAATAATGGTCCTGTTTTGTGCGTTATTGTCGTCTGCGCGGAAAAACAACTCCGTTCCCAGGAAGCCACTGTACAACACTGTAGGACGCCACGAGCCAGGTCGGGTGAGTCCATTCTGCCCGGGAGAGGGAAGGAACGAAATCGGCCAAACGTAAGCTGAACAATCTCTGTACTAACTTCTTTTATCTTACATTCAATATTTAAATCTAGGAGTACAGAATAAACTCTGGTTGTTTTTCATAACATACTGGGGGAAGGCTGGTAATTCTTGCCCCAAGTGCTTACAACCAACGCGATAGCCCTGCTCACGAAGTCTGAAAATGATAAGGTAATATATTAGGTCAACATCCTCAAATTTGCATTGTCTTAAGAAAGAAGACAAGTTGGGTCATCCAATTATACCAGAGTCCTAGAAAATTATTTAAAAACTCCAAAATATAAGAATAAGTCAAATGTACCGTACTTCTCCTAAATTTCATGTTGAGCGAAAGACAATTCATATGGTAATGTTACAGTTTATCTTACGTTAAGTTATAGTTCATCTGCAAATATTACTGCACAATTCCAGACAGATATAGCTTAAATTACTCTCAATGATCTTGAATTAGGAGGATATTTTGGCAGAAATCACGGGGTGATGGTAAAATACTTTTCTGTCCCCACCAGCATTGATTGAAGTAACTGTCCATGCACCGGTTTCTACCCCCTGCTAACATGGGTGTATTTACATTCATAGTTTCTTACAAGGGACGTATGCGAACCATGGCAGCTAGATGTTTATGAAAATTAATACCATGACTAATTGTGGATCGCTAATCATCATGGTGATAGTCACTCGGTGCGGAAATGCCTTGTTTACCTTCTACGTATAATAAATATACTAACCAGTGACCTGGTGAAGTTGTGCCGAATTATACCTCAGAAACGCCAGAAAAAGGCAGAAAATGAAAAATGTTTGCAAGTAACCTGATATCTACGGGAGGGGACAAGTGATTAAGAACACGGCAGTAGTGTTACACAAGCAGTGTTGCCAACCCAACACAAACATATATTTTTTTTAAATATCAGTATACCATTTTATGGCATTAAAACATTGACACAAAACATGAAAGAAAATAAGCAAAAGGTTGGTTATCAGTGTTGCCAAGTAAGGAAGATACGAGGCTCTAAAATTGATAAATTATGAGGTTTATACAGAGATATGAACAAATGTACAACAACAAAAAGTCTGCAGAAGCAACAAAAAGTACAGAGTAAACCGCAGCACGCACAGCATCCTGTGACTAACGGACTTGGTACAGGATTCACCCAAAAACAGCACATGTTAGAGTAGCCGTAGGAATAAGAAGTCCCATGTGATATAATGCGGAAATGTGAACAAAAAGTTTTCCTGTAGCGCAGCAATTCCAATGGCGTTTATGTGGAATCGATATCTCAAACCTTTCCCCAGACCTATAAAACGAACTGTTTTGGGATTACAACACTGCATAAAATCCTTCATGCCTTCCAATCCACAGAAACGACAGCATAGCGCTTGAAAAGAGTAAAGAAAAGCTGTGCCAAGACAGGTAACAAATCTGTGACAAGAAAGTACCTGGTACGTCAGAATCAACTCGCGAAGATTAATGATTGTGATAGGTGTCAGTCGAGAGTATAGAAAACGTTAGTATGTGAGACAGCGATGAACACAAAACACACTGCATTCAGGTTACCAGTAATATACAGGTGCAAAATATTTTAACATAATACATCAATACGTCAGAAAAGTCATAAATAGTATAGCAAAATACGTACATTTCTCGCCTTAGTCGCACACTCGATATGACTCGATTAATCCCGTTAGTCACTGGGTACTGTGCATGCTATAGTTTACTCCCTACTGTACATTTAATATTTCAGCAGTCTTATTGTTGCTGAATATTTTGTTCGTTTATCTGTACAGACCCCATAATTTCTCAACTTTAGAGCCTCATATCTCCCTTATTTGACAACTTAGATAACCCACCTTTTGCTTATTTTCTTTCACGTTTTATACCAATTGTTTTAACGCCATAAGTGGTATACGTTCTATTTTAAAAAAAACTATATGTTTGTGTTGGGATGGCAACACTGCTTGTGCGACACTATAGTCTTGTTCTTGGTCACGTGTCCCAATTCCATGGGTATCAGGTTACCTGCAAACATTTTTCATTTTCTGCATTTTTGGGGTATAATTCGGAACAGCCTCACCCGGTCACTGCTTGGTGTATGTATTATAGGTAGCAGGTAAACAAGGCATTTGCGCACCGAGTGACTATTACCACGATGATTAGCGATCCACAATTAGTTGGGGTATCAATTTTCATAAATATCTAGCTGTCACGGTTCGCATACATCCCTTGTTAGTATATAAATTCTAATTATTATGAAATAGATTTTCCTTAATGAGCAACGTAGAAATGTAATCATTTGAAATGGATTAAAGAATGAGCATAGTTTTATATGATTTTAGCAGCTTCTGAAAATTGATTACAGAATGAATACTTAACTTTTTCAAGTGAATGTAAGAAATGCCTGTCAACAGAAGACAAAACCATCTGGAACTTTCATGAAAAGAAAGTAGGAGATACCGGAGCAGCCAGATTAGAGCAATAAATTACGTTCCACACAAAACACTTGAATTTCTGAAAACAAGAAATGACTAAATTTATCACTCTTTTAGCGATGCAAATAATCATTACGAAGTCTGTAAGGAGAGAAATCTCCACGCTAACACAAGGGTCAGATTAAATAGCTAAAAAATTCTCTGTCGCTTTCTCCCTTAGAAACCATGAGCCCAAAATGCTAAAAATTTTAAATTTAGTTTGCCATTCGCATCTTGACGTTTCTCTTTCTTATTATTTTCTTTCTTTTTCTTTTTTCTGTTACAATAAATTAAATTATAAGAATATATATATCAATGTTTATTTTTAAACTTTAATCTTAACAAACAACTGAAAGTTTCAGGTGAATGACTTTTCCATGGCAAACCAACCTTAAAACGATGGACGAATGTGAGGGCACTGTCATATTGTTTACACGCAAAAACTTAATATTAGTGAAGCATTTTGAGAAGAGTATGAAATAAAAGAGCTCGATGAATAAATACATGTGGTTTGGCGGTTTTCCTTAATTAAATAAAACAATTAAATGGGCAAATCATTTCATTAAAAAGGAATAGGCCTACTTCAATACAAATACTCTTTAAACATGCTTGAGGAAATATCGAAGAAATTCTCCGCGATAAATTAGCTTTACACAATTAAACATTTTGGTTTTACTTTTGCTCTCACTTCAACAACACTTCTGATTATCTGGATTATATCAAGGAAAAATTCAAGCGGCTAAACTTTAGCAGATGGCGGCCCCGCAGGGCCAGATTAAGGGAGGAGGGCTATAGCCCCGGGTCTCCAGATGGACAAGGGTCTCCATTCTGATCAAAATCTCAAACTACTTGTCTAAAAAGAATCATGAAGATACAATCATCATAATAAAATAAAATATGACCAAAAATATGAAACATATTCCCTTAAGAGCCTGACATACTAAAAATAATGCAAAATTGACTAATTTTCTTTTGTTATTTTGCATAAGTGAAAGGAGATAATGAAATGCAACTTACCACAATCATAGATGTTATTCTACAACAGAAAATATGAATCTGAAGTATTTCCAGTGTTGCCATCCATAGAAATTACAGGGTTGCCAGAATAACATTTCTCCCAAAATCTAAATTGATGCAACGACTAGAGGAACGAAAACTAAATTTAATTACGTATCATGTCGTCTTGGAAGCCTGTGAAATACTTTCTAAATAATAGTTGAATTTAGTTTGTAGTAAACAAAATAGTTCTAACATACAGTTATTAAAATTAAATAATAATGTTATTTAGAAAGTAGTTCACAGGATTCCAAGACAACACGATGCATAATCAAATGCAGTAGAGTTCGTTCCTCCAATTGCTGCCTTAACTTAGATTTTGGGGGAAATGTTATTCTGGCAACACTGTAATTTCTATAGATGGCAACGCTGAAAATTCCTCTAGTTCATATTTGCTGCTGTAGAATAACATTATCTACGATCGTAGTAAGTTGCATTTCATTATCTCTTTTTACTTATGAAAAACAAGCAAAAGAAAAATGGTAAATTTTGTATTACTTTTAGTGTTTCAGATTCTTATGTTTCGTACTTTACTTTCACAGAAATGTATTAAAGATATGCCACATTGACTTGATCCCTAGTCTTCCGTTGCAAGCGCTGCTATCGGCTGTCGGAATTCCACTCCCTTTCTCTCGCTTAGCAACAGCTGAACCCTTATTGGCTCAACGCGTGGGTGTGTAAGGGTGTGAGCTTTGGTTCGCATTTTTGCCACGACTCAAGACATTTTGGCACCAGCATAGTTGAAGTCAGCAGGAGCCACATACTTTTTCTAGCCCCGAGCCTCCAGATGGGTTCATCCCGCCCTGCGGCCCCATATAAGACCCATATAAACCTGTTTTCATCGTTGTATGACTACTTCTCTGTACTAACTTTATTATACAGTATCTTACCTACAGTTACAGTTGTTTCATTTCATGCCTTCCCTTTTCACTGCTAATCACAAATATTTATTATTTTTCATCCTTCCATTGGTCTTTCCTACATGCGCATGCATCATCATCGTATTACTGCACAATAGTACTTTCGAACTGTTAAGTGTTGCAAACTACGCACTACTAAAAATTACTAAGTATTGCGTTTTAAAAAATCGGGGTGCCCTATCAAAGACATGTTGCTGGGACATTAAAAATTGTAAAACGCATATGAAAATAGTTCTTTCCTGCCTGCTAACTATACAATGGACGAATTCGTGAAAAATGAATTTCTTTCAGAATCACATGTACTTTCACTGCCTTAGAAAGTGTTTATTAAAGGACGAGCTCCATTAATAGGTGCAGATTGACTTTCGAGGGTTGAGTATAAACACATCGTAAGAACTACAGTGCATTAAACACAAACTAATTTGTACTAGGCGGCCACTAAAAAGTACGAATGTTATGAAACCGAGCCAGGGCATGAGCGCAGCAGTGGGGCCCGAGCGGCAGCAAGGGGTGTGTGTGTAGGAAGCAGGCGTGTCAGCTACGGTGGGTATACATATAAATGAAAATTACCGAAAAACACTTCATATGGCATAAAACAAGTGGATTGTGTGTTGCGAAGCTTTGCGACACTTGTATTATCAGTGTGCACACTTCCTTCATATAGCACTTCATTTCATCATGTCTCTTTTATTGAGTATTATGTGGTACAGAGCACACTTTTCATTTCCTATTTTTACTTTATTATATATTTAACATGTAACATCATGATATTTTTCTTCGTCAATCCTAATGATAAATGACATAAAACTTCTTCCGTTTACTTTCAACATTTATGCCCTCATAAGATGGGATATCACTCAACGGTGTCCTCCCATCTCGCCTAATCCCATCTTGCCATTTATCAGCCACTGATGTCTCCAAGATAAGAACGTCATTTAGGCGAGATGGGAATTCCAGTCTCGCCTAAAATGGCGGTAAGATGCAAGGGGGAAATTCTGCACTAAAGAGGGAATTCCTGTACTAGCATTTTAACCACTAACACTAAGAAATTGTGAAATCATATGCACATGTCAGAAAAGAAATACTCTATGTATTAATCTTCTGTACATAAGAAAATCAATAACTTAGAAAATCAATATTGGAAACCTCTGTTTTTTATTGTGTTATAGCAGGGCCAACAACAGATGGTCTCTGACGTTTCTTACCCCATGCAGAGGGACAATGAAGCCCCTACTTTGGTACTAGTGTTACCAACCACAGTCTTACACCATTAATTAAATTGGCACTATAGATACACCAAAAAAGCCTTGACACTTGAGTAGTGGCAACGTCACTACGAGCTGTCAGAGGCCTTCTCTTGCTGGCTTCCCTATAACTTCCCACCACGTATACTCTCAAGTAGGTCACAGCCATGTTTAGAACAGTCTCATAAAGATTATCTGTTACTTTCATACATCAGCAGCACAATTCATTAAAAGTATATAGAGTGTTTCAAAACAACACCAAAATGTTTCGGAGCTGATTCCTAACACTAAGATAAGACTAAAAGTATAGACTAACCTGGTGCACAAATGCTTCCTTTTGGCGCCATGACCAGCCGAAAATCTGTTGAAAAATGCAAAAGCAGCAATAACTCGAGAACAAAATATCGGATCCAAGTCTAGTAAAAGAAAAAGTTCGTTATTTTAGTCGTAGATTCCATTAATGCACAATTCGATGTGGTGCACGGGCGGCGTAAGGGTGATCCCCAAAGAAACTGAAGAATTCCTAGAATATTTTATCAAAAGATGGCTGTGGAAAATTGTCTAAAATGAAGTACATTACGTCAACGAACAAAAATCGTGCTACATTGTCCAAGTTAGAAGAATGCTGTTTGAGTTCATAAAAACAAGAGATACATGTGTTTGATTAATCTAGTTTGCCTCAGAGCAGAATAAATTCTCCGAGGGGGGAACTGCCCTTCCGATAGACATATTTTCTCAGTATATGATTTATCGTTTCTGGAAAATACTGAAATATGTATGTTGCATTGGAGAGCACAGCTTTTGTAAGTGTAACTGTTAATAATGCGTTGTATTTTCTAACCAATACACTACTTTAATCTTTCTTTCGTTTTTCTTTTTCTTTCTTTATTTTTTTTATTTTAGAATATATCCTTGGTATGTTTACATTCCTGAACTAACTCACTATTGAACTTACTATCACACGAACTTCTAACTTTATTATATTAGTCCGGCAGCCAGACCCCCTATTTTCGTTTTTTCGGCTCAGTTGCGAGCAGGAAATGCAAGTTCGGGTGAATATTGTATGGTCCATGGGAAGGTCAAAAATGAATGTTGCCCACATGGGAAGAGCAGCTGTTCCAAGATGGCCGCCCAAATCCAAGATGGTCGCCTTCAAACAGCCGCATTCTCAATACTCTACATAACAATGGAACGGTGATAGATAGGAAGGTTTAACCCAGTGAACTTACGAGATATGTGCCAGAGACACTTGTCATTCCTACATGTTCTTTTGAGTGGAAGTTCTAGTAATGATGATCTTAATGCTCTTGTTCTTCAAAGAGCAACATCACTAGCGCAAGGTATTGTTTTCTGTGCTACAGACGCAGCTGTAAAACCGCCTAAAAGTGTCCTTTTCCCATGTGTAATTAAATAACTATGCAATAACAAGGGAGTCATAAAGCTTATTAATCAGCATGGACATAGGATTAAATACGATCTCATTGAAGAACTTGAAACTGCACATGCGCTCAACATTATCTCCAAACAAGATCAGACGTCGGTTGTTATGAATCAATTAGCAAGTCATATGTGCCTGGTGATAGGATAGAAGTTATGGTTGCAGGCAAGATGGTCAAGAATGAGAGTACTCTTACAGGTGCAGGATGCTGGTGCTGGCTCAATGCTATTGTTACCCAGAGAAAGTTAGTCAACTCTTTTCCCAATGAGCAGAGTGAACAATCAGAGGAAGTGATCTAACCGAGAATAAAATGACATTGGCGTTCCTTGCCCACTGCTATAATCGCAACAAATATTCCAGACTATTATTCCAGGCAGAGCGTGGGGTCTGGACCTTTAACTATCCTCGATGATTCTAAGTACTTGGAAATTCAGGAAAAGTAGAGGCAGCGTTACCTGATTTGGATAAGTGTCAGGTGGAATCCTCTCTATCCAAATAAAGTTGTTTCCAGCTGGACGGGACTCAACATTCTTGTTCATCAAGATATCGCTATCATTGAAAGTGCCGAGCTATTGATTCTCCCGCAACTGGCATAAGAACTGCGCATGCGATTCTTCAAAGAGCACTTCCAGTACGTGGAACGCTGCCCCTTGCAGCTTAGGAATGGCCACGAGTCTCGACTTGACTCGAATTTTCTCGAGTCGAGTTCCCAGTCTAGTCGCTGTTTTGAGGTCGAGTTTCGAGTCGAGTCGAGTTTGATACATGGCTCGCTCGTTCAGCTCATTTTTTAACTCGTTTAGAAATCATGACCTGATTAGACTGGAAAGCGAAAGCAATGAGAAATGTAAGTACTAATGTGGGTTACTTTTAATGTTGCTCAATAGAGGGGACATTACTCGCGTCTCGTCTCGTGTTGAAAACGAGACAACAATAAATTTTTATAACGAGACAGTCTTAAATGTCATGATCACAAATATAAGTACAAAGTATATACAGTAGTTCTTACCATCAAGGCTGTACGGTCGAATTTTTGAGCCCAAGCAACAGCTCGATCTGGCTCGGTTGAGATGATCCATCGGCTCTGGTCAATTAAGCCGATAGCTTAAGCCGGTTTGTTTCGGATGAGCCATCGACTCGGTTCAATTGAGCGATGGTTCCAGCCGACTCAGTTGGGATGAGCCACCAACTTGGCTCAAGTGAGCCGATGGCTCGAGCCGGCTCGGTTCGGATGAGCCATCAGCTCGATTCGGTTCAACTCAAGTGATCAAATGGATCGAGTTTGTTTGCTAGAAGTCAGATGCCTCTTTTATTGAAGTGACTGAAGTGTAGTGAAGTGAGTGTACGGTTCAACGGATCTTCTTGTATCTGGGCCCTTGTTTAAAGAAATTATTTGTTTGGCTGTGAAGAAGACTATTACAAAACTAAGTTCTTGTACAGTCAGGTGTAAATTTCCAACTCGATAAATTTCTTGTAAGCTATCTTGAAGAATTAATGGATAGATGCAGTGATTAGTAGGTTCAAGTGGATGGGGCTATGAGTCCCTTGCCCCTCCTTAGGGTATGACCCTGGTACTCTAAATCGTCTCCTTAACTTTCAGAGCTTTTTGTGCATACAGAAAATCAACCGGAAAAGAGTAGTATATTTGCTTCTATCGCTTGTTAAAACCGAAGAAAGCAAACTTGTCGAGAATAGAGCCAGGACCGCACACATAGAAGTCAAGCATATTCGTCATTTGGCAGAAAAGAGGTAGCAAAAAATTGTTCCTAGTTAAAAGTTCCTTAACGTGGCAATTAATTTTTACTTTAGACCTACATACAATACTCAATTATAGTTACAAACGCATATATAGGTAACAAATGCATTCATCCAGAAATTAAGTCAATGCAATAATAGTAACTGTTTGTCACTCACCTGCTAACACATTGTTTCGTGCAGCAATGTGATAATATTAAAATAGCGGTAGGTTCAACAGTTGACATCTATGTAATGTGAAACAAAGGTCGAGTTTGTTTTGTTCTATGGTCATTGTTTTCTATTTATAACAGATCCCTTGAAGGATAGAAGAGATCTAAAAACTTTGTAGTGGGGAAAGGAAGGGGAAGACAGCGAAGCATTCTTTTGACAACTGTCCGTCCTCGCATTTCCTCTCTAGCAAGATACCTGCAAGAAGTAAAATATAGGCCCTATATAGTTCATTGACCTCACTTTACCTGTGTTCCTGAATCTTTTGACGAGCACTGTTATACGCGGTTGGGAGAAAAAGTACTTTCTCTGGAGACCGACTGGAAATGTGTTACATGTTGTTTGGAATAATGTCTATGCTCACATGTTTCGTATTTTGTGAATCTACCATCAGTAAATCGGACAAAATGCTCCTTCTGTTTTGTTTAAAGCGGTAAAAGCTGCAAACTTCTAGGAAGAGGGAGGATTGGGACACAAATAGTCAACAGAAAGATGCGAAAGGAAAAGCTTGTCTAACAAGGGAACATCTTATACTGATAGTAGCATTTCGCGCTCAAAGAGTGCGTAATCGATAGAGGACTGAAAAAGGGAGAAATCCAAATTTGTACGTGCTGACACCCAAAAACACAGGAGATACAGAAGAAAGAAGGAGCAATAATGTGACGATAGCAATGTAAAATAGACATTGACATAGAAATGCCTGCAAAAGGAGTAAAATTATCAAAAGGAGACTTATACAACAGTATTGTAAGCAAACTTTGTATCCACAAACGTGCTCAATAACGTCAGAGGTAATGCATTGTTGCCAACTGAGCACAAAATAATCTTTTGTGCAATGGCACGAGGCACAAATGATAACATATATAAAATCTAATTATAATAAGTAACATACTTGTGAATTCCGGATGGACAGTGTTGTCAACTTGTGAAGATATCCCTGTATGAAGTCCAAAGGTATAACATCGCAGATGTAGAAGAGTACATACAGTACACGAGTCTAACTAGTGGAAACCAAAATATGAGACCACTAATAAAAATATAAGCACTGAAGTACGAAAAGAACGGACGAAGCACAGTGTCGAAGCAGTGTTGCCAAAGTTGAAAATGAGAAAAGCAGCAAAACACAGCACAAACGCCGAAATGATGCATGCTCTTGGTGGGCTCACTTCTCTAGTGCACGCAGTATTAAGCACCCAACACCTTATTGGTAGTCACTATGTCAGTGTTGCTATTGATAAAGCGGTCCTCATGACGTTGGTCTCTATGAGGAGAGGGTCGCGTGAAAATAGTAATAAACCGACAGAGACTACATTTGTACACCAGGAGGGTATCCGTGACATTGTGTAATAATCACAAGAAAAGACGTAAAATGTAGCACACGCAGTTTGCTTGTGGCACATTGTTTTATTGGGAACAGTTGACATGTAGTTTTGTAATGAGGGTGTGAAATAAGCAGAAACACTTCGCACAATGTGCACACCTGACGAAGCTCACATTGGTACTTGTTTCTTCCTGGCATTCGTCTGATAGCGTGGCATCGAAACGGTATTCAATTTATGTCAGAAAGTACGCTGGCACTTCATCAGTATAACCGCATCTGAAGAAGGCAAACTTGATCATTTCCCGAAACCTGTCGGAGAAAACTGGTAATGAGCAAAGGATTGCACACGTAGAAAACTATCTCTTCTCCAAATGTCGAACTCGCCAGTAGGCAAAACACTGTCCGTAATGAAGCGGACGAAACTTTTGTACGAGCGAAAGAAACCAACATCAAAGAACTGTATGAGTCCGGTGCATTTCTCGGGAATTAATCTTCGTTCAAAGTCGATGCCGTTAGGAACTGTGTCCTGAACAAGCGTCTCATTCTTATTTGTACTCCATGAGTCCACAAGCAGAAGAATACGACTGGTAGGAGCTTTTGGATTGAAGGCCAAAACACTTATGCCATGAACGTTTGCAGATCGCCTTTTTTTCGTGAGCCATCAATTGGTGTTTTACGTGCAGTCCCCACACGCGGAGAGCTCGGTTGTGAACGATGGCGTTGCTAGCTCGGGCTTCCTTGAACAATTTCCAGACTTCCTCGTTGATACGTCTGATGGATATTCCTTTCCGACTGTTCTCAAATCTAGAAAGTTGGTGCGCGTAACGCAGGCGTCTAAATTTGCTCTGAACCGTTGTGAATTTTAATCTGTTGGAAGTCCCGTCAATTGCCTTGTGACGTGGTGCTAATTGCATCTTGCCGTTTGTTGGCTCTCTGGTCCATTACTTGTACGCATTCTCCAGATATTCAGTTAAAAGATCTATATGTTGTCTCTTTGGAGGTGATGGCAGATAATCGGAACTACTACTTGTCGGTGATTGTGGTGGTGTACAGGGTTTCTTCTGTGATTGGAAACTTGTTTCTGCCTCTTCAATGTCACTATCGATCACGTTCACGTCACTATGATCCGATTCCGAATCAAGGACGTCGAGTGTGGTGATTTCTTCCACATCGATGGCATTCCTCGTCAGTTGCTGTCTAGTTTGTCGAAACATAACCACATCAGCGGGAGTTGGCGTATTTTCGTTCATACCGAATTCATTTTTCAAAAGAGCAACAACACGCCCTAGGTCCATTGTATTGCTTTGCATTTATGAAACGTACGTACGTGTCTTGTGAATAGAGTAAATCCCGAATTGGTGTCTTAATGATAGCAAAGACCCGCACTCAATGCATACTAACAAACACACACACACACGCACACACACAGCACTTGGAACACACGTTCTTTCTCGCAAACATCATATGCGTACTGTACCGACCCTTTGTTTGCTATAAAACCAATAAAAAAAGAAAAAAACACCATAAAATAACAGTAGCAATGTCACAGGCTTTGTCTGTCAACTAGCCCTTCATACGCACCGCTGAACTGTCCTAACTAGAGATCTGAACGGGCCCGGCCCGGCCCACGGACCGACTCTGTTATTTCTTTGGGCCGGGCGAGGCTGGGGCCGATTAATTGCAATTCTTTAATAATTATTGACTCGTTAAACGATAATTGGAATAAAGCCAAACGTTGAAGAAGTGTGACCGTGAAAAATGTTACAAGAATGCAATAGCTATTTACAGTTTGTGTTGCTCAGCGGCTCCACTTTCACTATAGAGGATTGCAGGCATTGCACGGTAAATTGGATAGGTGCTGACTGCCACGGATGCTGACTGCCACAGCCAATTATTGGTGCTGACTGCCACGACTGTCGCTGATTGCAGATATGAAGGTGCTGACTGCCACGATGGCGTGCTGACTGCCACGAGCCTGGGAGGAACTGTATTTGGAAAGAGAGGAATTAATTCCTCATACTAAATTTATGATTATTAATTAATTTAGTAGGGATTAGTTTAGTAATCATCACAGCAAATCTATGTGGCATCCTATAAGTTACAAAGTTGCTCACTAAGTGGAACGACATACACTTGGATGTTTATAAAGGGATTGTCTTTTCTGTTATATGTACAATTTGCACATTTCATTGTTTATATTAATTGTTTTATTGTATTATTTAATGGATATGATGGTCTGAAGCCAGGTGACAAGGGAAGTTTGGGAGAAGCACTCGCCTGCAGAGAAATAGGCATGCCATTTGAAGGACCAATTCATGCTGATTACAACAGGTAATAAAACTCCTGTACGTTGAGAACTGTTCGAGATATTCAGCTTGGAAATCTATATGAGAAAATGAGTGGATGCACGTTTCAATACGTTAAGTATTCTCACCCATGGCGAAGCCTGATGGTTTGAAATTGCTATTGCTTGATCACTGGGGTCCATTCACAGACAAATTGTCCATTACAAGTTGCATGACGGATGGCAAAGACCTAATGGTTGAGAAGATACCAAAGAATTGCACACGATTTGTGCAACCATTTGATGTGTTTTGATTCCGATCAATCAAAGATTATAGCAGGAGATTTGTACATAATATGAATCTTCTTCATCTGGACGTTATAATGTACCAACGAAACAATCAAATAAAGTTGGTGTCCATACGAATCACTTCCGATCACCGCGATACATAGGATTGTTTCAGTTTGCGTTCTGCAAGGCAGGTTACGAACAAATTATAGGCCTATAACTTTTGAATCACTTGTCGAATTTGCTTTTTGCTTTAGTTCTGCGAACTGTTCTCTTGCCGGATGCAACACAATTGCACATATAAAATGTTCATGGTGCAAGGGAGTATTTTGCCTGCGTCATTTCTTCATAAAACAGAAGAACAACAGTGATCAATTTTCATCTCTAACCTATGATTATTGTGAACAATGTAATGACTAATTGTATCTAACAAACCCGATAGTTATTGCGAAACACTTTTTTTCTGTTACTTCCGATAGCTTTCAATTTGTATGTCAATATTATGTTACTAATTATGTTGTACTTAACGCGTATAAATGCGCATATCCTCATTTTCTCATATAAACTTCCAAGTTGAATATCTCGAACCGTTCTCAACCGTACAGGAATTTTATTAGATTGTTATAATCAGCATAAATTGGGACTTCAAATGGCATGCTTAGATTCTCTGCAGGCGAGTGCTTTCTCCTGAACTTCCCTTGTGAGGTACAGCCAGCAGTGCTTTTTTGATAGAACTTTCAAGAGCTGCTCGAAACAATTTGCGCAGCTGTACACAGTTTATTCTGACATAGGGAGTTCAAGTGAGAATACATAAATCGCACCAATTTTGTACGCACCGCTCCCTGACAAAACTGAAAGTACACTCATGTCCAAAATTGTTGTCGCATATCTATAACTATCTTCTTGTAAGAATATAATTTGATAATTTTGCAGAGTACTTTTAAAACTTATATTATGTGTATAATCAGGAAATTTATATTTGTGATAAATTTCATAGGAAAAGAATTATAAATACGAAAATCATAATGAGTAAAATAAAATGTAAGTAAATGGACAAGAAAATTTTATTTTCGTTTTATTGTTCTTATTTACTGCTCTTTTGACATGAAATTTATCACATACATGTCTTTGCTGATTATACACATACTAAAATTATAAGAAATACCGGGCGTTATCAATTCGTTATCAAATTATATTACTAGAACAACATATTTATAATCGTGTGACAATAATTTTGGACATGAGTGTACATACAGAGACTTGTTTACCTTTGTTAGGTGTTGGTCTGAACAACACGATCCTAAGGATCTAGTTTCTTTCATGCTTCTTGGCGTCCGGTAATGTTACGCCTAGCAACTTTCTCTCAGGCTCGTGGCAGTCAGCACGCCATCGTGGCAGTCAGCACCTTGATATTGGCAATTAGCGCCAGTCGTGGCAATCAGCACCAATAATTGGCTGTGGCAGTCAGCACCCGTGGCAGTCAGCACCCCACCGGTAAATTGAGCTCTGATCTTGACCTTCACTGAACCCAAAATATGACAAGAAGGGATGGGAAAGTTTTGTCTGTCGCTAAACAATATTGCCATCTTCACTTTATGCTAAAAATCAATTAATTTAGATTTTTGTTACAGGAAATGAAGTTTTTGTTCTCTCGATGACAGGCAAAGTTCTAGGAGGCAATGGTACCAATCGGGAGGCAAGCGTCAGGTTCTGAACCAGAGCTCAGAAAATGTTTCTGAGGGTTAGGTCAAGTTTAATACTAAATTTTGAGAAAGATAGGGGCTCAAGCTAAATTTTTAAAAAAATTATCGGGCCGGGCTTGGGCCAAGAATTTTAAAAGAAATTTATCGGACCTGGCCGCGCTCGGGCCGAAAATCTTCAAAACTTTTCGAGGCCGGGGCTGGGCCAGGCCTAGGTACATTCGAACTAGATTGGGCTCGGGCAGAAAAATTCGGCCCGTGCAGGTCTCTAGTCCTAACACACAGCTAGGTTTGTTACAATTTTCTTGCCAGCGACGTACTGATTTTGTTTTGTCTATGTATACGTGTTTGTGATTCCCGGTGACGGCACGCTTGGGCACGTTTGGTTAAATAGCCCCACGTCAGGACGTTTCAATTGGCTAATATGCAGTTTACAACGATCGCAGGATACATACTACTATATATATATATATATATATATATATATATATATATATATATATATATATATATATATAGAGGGTGTCCAAAAAGTACTGGTACAAATTACACCAGACATTCCTGACACAAAACCAACCACATAATCGTGACCTATCGTCCGGAAGTGGACAGGGGCGGCGCTACAGAACTGGTCACGTGGGGGGAGTGAAACATCAAACACGCTCACCACAAGTATGATCAGAGATAGGTCATCCCAAAACATGCATCATTTCGGCGTTTGTGCTGTGTTTTCCTGCTTTTCTCATTTTCAACCTTAGCAACACTGCTTCAACACTGTGCTTCGTCCGTTCTTTTCGTACTTCATTGCTTATATTTTTATTAGTGGTCTCATATTTTGGTTTCCACTAGTTAGACTCGTGTACTGTATGTACTCTTCTACATCTGCGATGTTATACCTTTGGACTTCATACAGGGATATCTTCACAAGTTGACAACACTGTCCAACCGGAATTCACAAGTATATTACTTATTATAATTAGATTTTATATGTTATCATTTGTGCCCCGTGAAATTGAACAAAAGATTATTTTGTGCTCAGTTGGCAACAATGCATTACCTCTGACGTTACTGAGCACGTCTGTGGGTACAATGTTTGCGTACAATGTGTGCAAGTTTCCTTTTGATGACTTTACTGTTTTGGAGGTATTTCTATGTCAATGTCTATTTTACATTGCAATCTGCAGATTATTGCTCCTTCTTTCCTCTGTATCTCCTGTGTTTTTGGGTGTCAGCACGTACAAATTTGGATTTCTCCCTTTTCTTCAGTCCTCTATGGATTGCGCACTCTTTGAGCGCGAAATGTTACTATCCATATAAGATATTCCCTTGTAAGTAGCGGCCTAGCTGATTTGAAAGGAAATGAAATGAAATATTTAAGTTTTACCTTCCAAGATTATGCCAACTAGGCTAAACAAGACGGTGATAATGCGAAATGAAAGAAATGGTGGAATTAAGAAAATGGCAGGAAACGGGGAACCCCGAGAAAGCCGATTTACACAGCGTTTCTCCAGCACAAAATTCAGTTGGCGCGAGCTGAGATCGAACCAAGAACACCATGCACCAGAGGTGAACGCTCTACCACTGAGCCACCGCTGCTTACCCAGTTTATTTATCCAAAGAACGTGACTATAATATTTTTCTGGTAATAATACGTAGCATTTGCTAAGAACATTCAAATATTGAATACTTCAATAGGTTCTGTGGAATGAGAGAGCTAGTCTTTTTCAGGACTACGGATGTATGAATATCTAGAATAATATGGGAAAAAAATGATTGTTTATAACATAAAAGGATACTAGAAGTGTCTTTCATTTAAATTTCATAGATTTTGCCCCGAAATAGTGGTTGCATTGAGTGACTCTCCGCACTCTCAGTTTTTCGAGGAAGATACTGTTGAAGTATTGAGTGAAGATCAAAAGCATTACAAATTATAGTTCTGAAATTAAAAGGTAACTTCCAATTGTCTTACGAAAGAAATCTCGCTAATAGATTTGTCAGAATCTAGACCTATTAGTCTTTTGAATGCTTCGCGGTGAAATTTCAATCAATGCGTATTGCGGAAGTAGGGAGGGAAGCGCAAAACAACTATCCACATGACATTTGGTCTCTTCAAATAATAAAACGTCATTTTATTTTAAGTGAATTCTGCTATCTAAGCTATTAGGATAAGTGAGAGCGAACAGTTAGAAATAGAAAAGGGGCTAGAATTTTCATCGTATCATACTATACTTTTTTCAATTATTACGCAGGAAATTAAGCTGATCCGAGGTCTATCAGCTTCTGGGTGAAGAGATACCAAAGAATGCACTTCCCCTGGAAATGTACTTTATATCCTGGGTCAATTAATTTAGTGGGTCCTATAAACGTATGACCCCATGCTCACCATCCTCCTCCTCCGGAATATGAACCCGGAACCTTGAGACGATGTCCTTGCTTCTTAGACTTTACGACTAAAGAGATTGCAATCAACTAGTTTTTAGTATTCAAATACAAACTGCTCACTTTTCATGTTTATACATGGTGTTATAATAATAATAATAATAATAATAATAATAATAATAATAATAATAATAATAATAATAATAATAAGTTGTAGTAGAACTAACATCATTCATAATAATTATATTGTCTATGCAGGATGCTTGAAGAGAGTACTTAGAACTACATACAGGATTTGGCTCGACCCGATTCGAAACTCAACTTGACTCGAAACTCGAATTAAATTCGAGTCGAGTTGATGGAAATTTTTCGAGTCGAGCTGAAAAATGCCTGTTTTGAGTCGAGTCAAGTTTCAAAGAAAACTCGCTCGAACTCGCTCGTGCCCATCCCTATTGCAGCTGTAGTGTGTGTATTCGATCAGTCGATCAGTCGTTTAATGCAAAAGTTGCTGAGGTTTACTGGAAGAAGAAGGACTTTTACGGAAACATAGTTATAATGTTAGGTGGTTTTCACCTATTGATGAAGCTGCTCGGGATAAGTGGACAAAGATATGAGGATGCAAGCCTTACAGACTTAGCGGTCTATGGCTAGGTTGTAGCAGCTAGTAGCATGGATAGCTCATTAAGTGGGAAGAATTATAATCGTGGGATTCGCATGCATAAAGTAATATATGAATCTCTATTCTGTTTACTCGTTGATGAATTTGAGGCTTCACTGCAAGAAGGTGATAATTTCGAAGTGACAGTACGTGAATTTACCGAATACATTTATGACCTGAAGCTCAATCTTTGTCAGCAGCATCATGAGCAAGTGTTACACAGTGAAGTGTTTCTAAAGTGGCATCAACAATTCGAACAGTATTTTTCTGATTAGTAAGAGAATGTGGAGTTTTGTAACAATTCTAGAAGACATACTTACATATGGTACAACTAGTCCTGAATCACATCTTCGCTACTCGTACTGGAGACTAGAACATGTATGTTGCTTGCTTAAACGCAGTAATTCCATGGACGTTTGTGTATAACCGGCAAAATTATGCCAGATGTCATCCAGCTTCCAGTCACTCGTTCCAACTTAGTATTCATTTGTTGTGACATGGAAGTCATTTGTTGCCCTAGCTGTTGTAAAAGTTCAATTACATCTGTTGAAGTTTCACTTCTAGGAATATCAACTTCTTCAACTCCGGTATTCTCACTCATTGTGTGTCTTCTGTACTTTTTTTTATTACGAAGCACCAGTTCAGTTACACAGTGAACTTGCTTAATTACAGAGTGAAAATGGATCTCCACAGAGAGCCCTAAGGGTGTGTATAGTGCAGGACTTCAAACCATGGTCAAACGCCGCTGTAGCAAGGGAGAACATATGCTAGGCCTTTGGTGAGGATGTCGTGAATACGCGGACAGTGCAACGGCAGTTTAACAAGTTTAAAGACGGTGACGAAACACTCGAAGACGCACCACGTGTCGATAAGACCAACACATGTACAAAATGAAGATTTTCAGGCAGCAATTAACGCGAACAGTGGCCAGACATGTAAGGAATTGAGACTACAATTTAGTGTGAGTGAAGAAACCGTTCGGCAGCACTTCCATCAACTTTGGAAGCACTACAAGTGGGTAGATGGGTTCCACATAATTGGATCCGGGCCAGTAGGCAACGCGAGCGGACACCTGCGTTTCTTTGCTGTCTGGAATGCTCGTGGCATCGTGCATCGGGGACTGCTACCAGCTTGTCAGAGAATTAATGGAACTGTGTACTATCAGCAGTCGAGCCGTGTTCAAGAACAATTCAAAACTCTGGAGCCAGCACACCTGAATCGCAAAGCGGTCCTCCTGTTACAGGACAACGCTAAGCCCCACGTGGCTAGGATGACCAAGGACACCATTCCATGCCTTGGATGGGAAACACTACTGCATCCACCATACTCCCCGGACATTGCACCATCCGATTATCACCTGTTCTACCGCGATGGAACCCATGGCCTTCCAGAACGTTGGAAGAAGTTCGTCGATGCTGATGGGCTATTTTTGATCTTCCAGGTACGTCTTAGGTGACATATCAATGTTCGAAGGTGGTGAGTGAAAGAACGACAGAACTTTCTTGGTTATCTTTATAATAACAAATTCCCGCCTCGAAACAAAAGTATAACACCTTTTCTAGTTTGTAGTTGGGGTATGAAAGATTTCAAAATTTTGTAAACTGTAGGTAGCCATTGGATTATTTAGGGCAACGTGGGGCATAACGGCAAAGCGGGGCATAACGGGGTATCAGTATTTTTCGAACTATAATTTACTGCAATCTAGCGATAAATACCTAAACAAGATTCTCAAGGACTAAAGGCTGTCGCGCTTGAGTAGCGTTCTTATCAGTTGAAAAGGAACAGTGCTGTGTGTCAGTTCTTTGTTTTCGTGCTGTGGCATATAACTATTGGCATTTCTCTTTTGTCAAGGTAAGGCAAGTTATTTATTGCACACTTTTAAACTAGTGATATGTTGAAAGAATATTTCTTCTGTGTTTGTTGTGTGTTTTTGAGGTTTACGGATTGTAGGTTATAACAGAGATATTCGTTGATTTAACACTATAACTCATCTAGGGCAAAACGGGGTGGGGAAAAACGGTATTGCAATCACCCCATTTTGCCCCCTTTCCCCATTATGACCCGTAAGAGTATCGATTGTATAGTTTACTATCCAGCTCAAAACATTTCTTGTTAATGCTGGAATTGCATAAGCTCTTGTTTGCTATCATTTCAGGATGGTTCGCACATATAAAAGGAAATCAACGAGGCAAAGTTGGGAGGAAGAAAAGATGAAAGCGGCCATCGAGAGTGTAATACGTGGTAAAATGGAATATTATAAAGCTTCCCGGCAGTTCAGCTTTCCTCAGACTACGCTGGATCGGCGTTGTAACAAGGAACGAGAAAACCCTGGATCTTTCCAGAAACTAATGGAACATTTCAAGCCTGTGTTTACCTATGAACAGGAGTGGGAGTTAATAGATTATTTAGTAAAAATGGAGAGGCGACTTTTTTATCTAACTGGCAATGAACTGAGAGAATTAGCGTTTCAATTGGCAGAAAGAAACAAAATTCAACCATTCCCTTTCAACAAAGAAGAAAAAGACTGGATTAACTGGTTAAGAGGATTTATTAAGCGCCATCCTGAAATAACACTTCGTAAACCAGAATCTACATCGGGAGCTCGCGCGATGGGGTTCAACAAGGTAGCTGTTTCCAAGTTTTTTGAGCTTTTCGCTAGAGTCATTGATGAACATAATCTCTCTGCAGAAAATATTTATAATGTAAATGAAACCGGAATAACCGTGAATCTTAAAGGGCATACAAGGTTGTCGCAGAAAAAGGGAAACGTCAAGTTGGATCTGTAACTTCAACAGAGAGAGGAGAAACGGTTACTGCAGTAATTTGTTGTTCAGCTGCTGGAGCTTACATGCCACCTATGATGATTTATTCTAGAGCAAGGATGCAGCAGGAATTTGAGGTGGGCCTTTCACCTGGATCATGGGCAGAAGTTAGTGTTACTGGATGGATTAAAAAGAACTCTTTCTCAAATGGTTCAAGAAATTCCTAATGTTTTCAGGAGCGTCTACAAGTAAACCAGTTCTTCTTCTTCTGGATGGTCATAGCGCCCACACTAAAAACTTGGACTTAATTGACATGGCAAGAGAAAATGGAGTAATTTTGCTTTGTCTGACTCCTCATTGCTCTCACCGACTTCAACCCCTTGACGTCGGATTTATGAGGACACTCAGCAAGTTCTATGAAGATGAGATTAGAAAATGGATTAGAACCAGTTACCCAAAAGTCGTTACGCTCCAATTCATCTCTCAACTCTTTGGCCCTGCATTTTTGCGAGCAGCATCAATGCTGTACGCAATTAACGCCTTCAAGAGAACTGGGATTTGGCCTTTGGACATGAACGTGTTTACAGATGAAGACTTTCTACCTGCAGATGGAACAGACATAGGCCTAAACGTCACTGAGTCAGTAGGAAATGAAAACCCTACACTAATTGCACCTAGCAAATCCCTCTTCAAACCACACGCACAAAGCGTACAGTCGAATACATCTGAATCTTCGATTGACGCAGAAATTCCCGGATGCTCTTACAAAGAACAAACTCCATCAACATCAAGTTTTTCTTCTGCTTCGCCTCAAAAAATAATAATAGCTATTCCAAAAATTAAGCAAGGGACAAAACGTACAAACCGTAAAAGTGGTAAAACAGCCATATTAACTGCATCTCCGTACAAAAAGGAATTTCAATTAGCTCAAGTAATTTCTAAACAATCAAAGGTGTATAGAAAAAACGTACTATAGCGCAACCAACCTCAAACAAATGCCTATCAAAGAATGGTCGAAAAAGAAAACTAGTTAAAGAGTCATCAATCTCGACGGATGAAGAAGACGATGACGCAGCTTGTCTTCATTGTGGCAACCTTTGGTCCAAATCTGATGAGGGCTGGATTTCATGCACGAGATGTCATCAGTGGGCCCACAATTCGTGTGCCGGGGTTGTTAGCGATGACGATGAAATTGAATACTATTGTAAATTCTGTTAGAAAAAACATGATTCTACCAATGTTTCACATCTATTTCAGACTTAATAGTTGTACTGTATACTTGTCTATTTTTTATTTCGTCGTGTAAATTTATATATAAGGTTCGAATACGCAGTTTTGTTTAAGTTTTTCATGCTCAACTTCAAAATCTGTTTATGTTGATTTGATGTCAGGAAATATTAAGATTTAACTGACAATAATTCGATGTAATCTGCATAAACTTTGTAGTACAATTCCTAATGATCACATTTTTTCTTTTTCTTAATAATGCCTAATTCAGAAAGTACCTTATACTTTTTGAAGCAATTATCAGCATTTTAAAAAAAAAAAAAGAGTACTCATCTTTTGTTATATTTGATTATTGATCTAATAAATATTACATAAAATTCAAGTTGTGTTGTATAATAGTAATCACATATTGTTGTTTTATAATGATAAGTCTATATTAGAGCTGGATATTATAGATGTAATAGTGTACGGGGCAGTATGGGGTAGGGGCATAATGGGGTTGACTGAAATCCAATGTTCCATTATGCCCCACGTAAGGGGCATAATGGGGATAAGAGCCATTTTGGAAAAAGCTAAGCAAAAAGGTCCAAAATAATGTTTCTGAAAGGATTTGCTGATTGAAATATTACAATAAATGTTCAACGTGTCTACCGCAAAAAAGTTACTGCAATTGAGATATTGGTTACCAATTTAGAAAAGCAAATATCTTAGCTTCCCCATTATGCCCCACGTTCCCCTACTTCTATTTTCCCTTATAAAGACAGAACCTCATTTATAGTACGTTTTTATCTTTGTAAATAACTTGCGGGACTTTTAAATTTTGGTGAGAACACAAGCAAGCATTGGACTTTTTATTTTATTTTTATTTTATTTTTTTATTTTTTGTAACAGGTTAAACTAGATCTGTTGAATTACTAAAGATTCTTACAAATCTTCACATTCTTTTTATGAAACATGTTTTTATTTTGCATAGCTGCTGTAGGTCTTTAAATCTATTCTTAAAGTACTTGAGTTTGTGGAAGTTTAATTGAGTATTATATCTCAAAATATTTCATGAAAAAATAAAACAAAAGAATTACGTTACCTCTATTATCAAAATGTATGTGTGATATTTCACTTTGCTCGTACCAATCTTCCCCAAGCCAGTACCAATCTGCCCCCACATGGGAAAGATTGGTACAGATTGCAGACCTTTCGTAAAATGTAATTTACTCCAGGTAGGACATTAGTAGAAACAATATTGTATATTGTAAATGTAGCTAAAGAATCACAGTTTAAGTAGGAAAAAAATCATGTTTCTCAAGCTCACGATATCTTCTAAAATCTCAGGTAAGTAAAAGTCGTACCAATGTCCCCCCTCTCCCCTAAACCATATATCCAATTATTTTGATTTTTTAAAATTCCATCGGTTAGTTTGAAATGTCAACTCTAAGAGAAGAATTCATGTAGGTTAAGAAATATAATGCGTTTGGTTAGATTAATCTTTTATAGCGCAAATATTTTCTGATATTAAAATTTGATTATACAAATTGGGATTCTGTAGATGTGCTTCTGGAATTTTGAATCTTTGACTTCTTTGAGTGTTGATTTTTTTCTTTTCTTTCTACGTTCACGTAATGTAATAACATATGGTGTAATATTTTAATATGAAGAAAATAATTGTGATTTCAGATGATGACTATCGAAATTCTAGTAAATTAATTATAATATTTTTTTAATAATGGTATTCAATATCAGGGTCGCTTCTCCATATTTAAATTCAGATAACTCGAATTCTATGTATGTTCGTATGATGTTAACGTTTAGTTGTATTTGGATTATCGATTAGAGATTTGTGAATTATAATTTTGGTAATTTAATAATTCGAATTTATCCGATTTGTAAATTTCTGTGCATAAGTGTAGGTGTGTATGCGAGCGGGATAAATTTTATTTGAATTTTTCATAATATACTAGTTGTCAGAAGGTAATATTATTGGAACGTAATACGAAGATTTAGAGAATTGACGCGTCAAAATATAAATAAAAATAATGACGAATGATTAAATGGGATAGTGTAAAATAACTTCGAGTGTATATATATATATATATATATATATATATATATATATATATATATATATATATATATATATATATATATATATATATATAAAATGTAACGGAGCCGAAAAAGTTTCCAAGCTTAAGAGCTTACTTCCCGCTATTACCCATTGTGCGAGTGTTTCTATTCATGTAAATAATGATACCCGAGAAGTCAATTAATTAAATCGAAATTGTTTGAAGTATCTAAATTTTGTAATGTATGAATGATATGTGAGGTCCTTTATGCACAATACCTATAATAACACTACAAAGTCATTATCAGATGGAATACAATGCATAGTTCCGATCTACAAAAGATGATTTTTCGGAAACAGTGGAAATTCTCAAGCTAACCGAATAAGCCTAGTTAAGAACTTATAGAATTTGAATTTTATTATTGTTCGAATAATTTCTTAATTGGAGTGGACCTTTTCTTCGTTTGGATTGGCAGAAATTATGGATTATTAACACTTGTTTATTTTGAATTTTAACCTGAAATTATATACAGTTCCTTTTCTATTTAGATCCATTGGAAAATTTAACCTATAGTTTGGACTTCACCTATATTTTGGTTGGTTATAGTATCTGAAGAATATGTTTGATTATTAACTTTGACGTTATTATATGATGTGAAAGTGGAAATTCTTATATTAATTTTGTATAATGGATTGTCGATGTTTTGAAAATACAGTTCCTGTAGTTGTGATCATATGTTCATCTTGCTTCATTTATTTAAATTTCACGGCATATTTTTTTAAAGATTTCTTTGGCGACCGAGTAATTATAATCATCATTATTATTGGTATAGTAGTAGTAGTATTCTAAAGTGTGTTACATAAGCAAATTTCAAATCATTCATACCTTCATTTAAAAAAATCTATTAGTATGATAGAGATTTATCTAAAATTCAGAATAATAACCTGGCAATTAACAATGGTGATGATGTATGAGATTTTCCATCATTCATATCAGGAAAATGTGTTTCTTTGTGTGATTATACAATTAATTCCTATTGAAATTGTATTTGCACTTTCAGATTTGTTATTGTTATTAAATTTTACATTCTATAAATTTCAAACTACAAACTTTTTCAATGACTGCCTTTATAAAATAAAATATGTAACTGGAATAGTTATAATTAAAAACCAAAATGATTTATCAAGTTACATTACCACATTTATAACATAACTTTACCAAGTAAAAATAAATGCAAAAGAACAACAAACTGCCTCACATCTAAGAAATAGAATAAGAAAAACTGATGCATACGAAAACAGAATTAATTTACTCAAACATTAAAACTGAACTTCGAATATTTCAAAAGGAAAGAAAAAACAAATCCATGCGTTTGCGTCAGCGTTAAAGAGCGATAGTGAGAAACCATGGCTGTTTGATGGCGGCCATCTCGGATTTGGGGGACATCTTGGAGCAGTTGCTCTTCCCAGACGGGCAACATTTCTTTTTGAACTTCCTGTGGACCATTCAACATCTTCAAAAAGAAGGAAAACCTTCCTATCTATCACCGTTTCATTATTATATAGGGAAATGTGAATAAGGCTGTCTGATGGCGGCCATTTTGGATTTTGGGCGGCTATCTTGGAACAGCTGCTCTTCCCAGATGAGAAACATTCCTTTTTGAGCTTCCCGTGGGCCATTCCCATCTTATTATCTATCACCGTTTCATTGATATGTAGGGAAATGTGAATGCAGGTATTTGATGGCAACCATCTTGGATTTGGGCGACCATCTTGGAACAGCTGCTCTTCCCAGGCGGGCAACATTCATTTTTGAACTTCCAATAGATCATACAATATTCACCCGAAGTTGCATATCCTGCCTCCAACTGAGCCGAAAATCGACCCTGGATGCCCGACTATGTATGTTACCTGACCGTCTTTTCCGTCTTACTCTTGTAAGTTCTCCTAGTAGAAGTTTCATACACACGTTTCGTTCGCGGTGCCCTAATACGTTTGCAATACTCCGAATTATGTAAAAGTTAAGAATGAGTGAAAACATTAAAAGGGAATAGGAGGACGAGCGTCCATCCCCGGTGACGACGCTTGCGCCCCGCAGACAAATTGTATTATGATATAGGCAAAGTAATACAAAATTACCCTTTTCGTATACAAAAATTTGCTGTCTTTATTTTTTTTCTGTCCCTCCGCTTACCACCACCCTATCAATTAAAACTGGATTCGTCGCTGTTAAGAATCTTTCAGTGAGTTTCTGTATCAATTTCATCCGAATTTAAAATACTTTCCACTGAATATTTCATAGGTTAAAAAATAGTTACTGTCTCAATGAAGCAATCGATGCAAGTTAGTTCACTATTGTTGACTACGTAGGTCTTGTAGAAACGCCTGTTTAATCGTAATGTGAAATATCCTAATTTGAATGGTGTTCAATAAATGTTCTCATATATTAATGTCTAGACCTTATCAAATATGAATTGTAGCCTGTTCTATTTTTCGACGCATTATCCTGTCACTACTTCTTTTCCCCTGGCTATGAGTCTTTATTCAGTCATTGTAGGGTATTTTTGCCGTTCCTCCTTCAATAGAAAATTGCCTGAATTATTTCTTGTCCATAATACGACTAATAATGCTAAAAGATTCACAAATCGAATTTAGTTCGATTCTTTAATCAACCTACAATTGTAGTCCTCAGCCTTTCAAAAATTATGAACCCCATAGACTCTGTCTTCCTTATAAATAATAGCAACAATGGTGACCCATCGACAAACTGTAAGCAACCCCTGAAAAATTAAATGAAATATTTCAGTTTAACCCCCGTCTGGTACCACGAAAAAAAAACACTAAAGGTACCATTGGGTCAAATTTGACCCCATTAAGAAAACACAACTATACAAACAATATGACTTCTAGAATTATATTTCTGTGTCCTTACATCTTTATTAAAGAATGTAAACAATGTTTTCCTTTGTTTCAATATTCGTGTGCTATTTTTTTTATTATAAATGTTTTATGAACACTCATCTTTAGCACATTTTACATTTGCACAAGAGTATTCGTTATTTCTATAATTGTTCCTTTGTAATTCTGTTTAAACGTTTGCACACGTCGCACTTTACAAGATTCTTGCTATGCTATTTTCCCACAAAATTGTTGCCCTTGATGCAGAATGTGGCGTGTTTGTTGTCCTTCGCTCGTGGACACAGATAGCACCGCCCACGCTTTCCATATCAGTGTGTACCACTTGGTTGTGAAGGATTACTTGTTATCCTCATTCCACAGCTCTCGATGACTTTCTTCATTTCCTGTGGGGTTTGCTGGGCCGCAAGTCTTTACATTGCGTATGGGGTAATTAGGTGAAGAGACAATTCTTTGAGTAAGACACGCCTTCGGTCTTTTTTTCTTGATGCAAAGTTTGGTGCGTTTTCAATGAAGATTATGTAGGCATTGAGAGCGGCGCTGTCCAGAATCCCATAGAAAAGGCGCATGGGCCATCGGTTGGTCTTTCGTGACGTTGTGTAAACAGCACACTTCTGATCGTTTCTGTCAACCGCTCCCTTGTTCTTGTTGTAGAATTGGTTAATCTCTTCTTTACCACTATCCACATCTCTTTTTGCTTTCCGGATGCATTGTAGACAAAAAGATCACTTTCCTGCTTTGTTTTGGTGTAATGGACAGCAACGTGATACCATTAGCATTATCAAATGCATACCGCACTTTCCCTTCTTTAGATTTTGTACGGAAAGAAGGTGGTATGTAACTCTTGTTTTTCTTCATGGTTCCGACCAGTGTCAGGCCCCGCGACTTGAGTTCATTGGCCAACGGAATTGATGTATAATAATTGTCTGTTGCAATGTTCCGATTGGTCCCAGCAACTACTCCTATCCATTCTGAGTACAGCATGAGTAGGAACTGGCAAACCAGGATCGTGAGTACCTTTACCTGTATACACTTTGGAACACAATGAATAGAAAGTCGTGCTATCAGCTAACACGTACACTTTTATTCCATATTTACTGAGCTTTTTCGGGATATACTGTTTGAAGCTCATCTTCCTCGAAACCCTAACAGAGATTCATCCACGGTACACCCAATCCCAGGCGTGTAATTCGTTTTGCAGGAGTCCACAAACATGTCAAAAACTTTCCTAATTGATGCCAATTTATCAACAGCCCTACGCTGGTCTCGCGTTGTCCCGTCATCGAATCTCAAGCAGTAAATGAGAGATAAGAACCGTTTTGGACTCATAGCTGCAATGCAGAGCGGTTTTGCCCAAATGCTTGACACACTTTCCTTTGAACTTTTAGTTACACCGAGAAAGAGTAATACCCCGAAAAGTGCTTTTAGTTCTTCCTCATCAGTCTTGTAGGAGAATCCGCATCTACCCTTGTACTTGGTTTTCACAGCTTCAATTTTCTGGTTTCTATATTTCACAATCACAGATATCATTGAGGAAGACATGAACAGGGAAAATGCTTTCAGAGGATTGTCAGCTTGACTTTCAGCTCCTTTAGGACCTGGTTTTCCACATACCAAATTTCTTGCAGGTGTTCTTGGTCGTTTTGCCTTTGTTTCCCAGACATCCATCCTTTCCAAGTATCACATCACTACCGTTTTCTTTGTCGCACTCAGACCCACTTGCACTTTCCTAACTCTGGGAATCAACACCTTCATTGAATTCTTCATCACTCTCATCACAGCTCAAACTGTCCTGAATAGTGTCTTCTTCGTCACTATTGAGCTCCTAAAAATAGGCCAATGTTTCTTCAATAGATAGCTTTTGTCTCGCCATTATGCCGTTTTGTTTACGACCAATTCCATTTCAAATCGTCCAGGCAAACCACAATTGGTCCCCATCATAGTCTCAGATTACATTTATTTTTTTTATATGGGATCTACATGCAATATTATTAGAACCATATTTTTTCTTTTTGCTGAAAAAAATTTTTCCTTCGATACACAGCCTTCCAAAATGGACGCCCTCCTCTCGGATTGCTCGAAAAACTGAAAAACATGTCAAATTAAAACTTTTATTGTAGACAAACGAGTATACTTAGTAACATAATCGCAATAGCAGGAAGACTATAAGGTTGTATGTTTCGGTGGAGGGTCAAAATTCGTCCATTGGTCCAATAGGAATCGCGCAATTTACTCGCAATGTTGCCAACTTTGGTGAAATTTTTGCTAACTTCAAACATTTGTTTTTCTGTCCTCACGAGCAATATCAACCATCTGTTTCTAGTATCGAAATCTACTCCATAAGGTCTCTTGAAAAGGTAAAGGACTTAGGTTTCTGATTATTACATCCCACGTTATAGCATGATGAAAAGCTGAAAATTTCATTAAGACGCCATGTTTGGACGCCATTTTCTCAAAAACCCCACCTTTTAAAAATCTGAATATTTTACATGTATTGGAGAAGTACCTAAGTATTCAATATCCGTTAACCGTTCATGCGGCTGCAGCCCCTAACATTCGCAATTAATTATTGAAATTTCGATTTTTGTACTTGCAATGTAAATATTTCCTATGGGCATTTAGGTCATATACACAAGGCGATTTGAAAGGGAGTATGAAAATTTTGAGAGATGAATCCTGACATCAAATCCAGTAGGAAAGTTCCTATAAACATCAGTCGAATTCCACTTCGTTTTCGAGTTACAGGATTTCCAACTCGGGAACAAAATCGGCTCGCGACAATGCAAAATAAAATATAAATTTCGTGTTAAATCAGAAACTATGTGCTAAAGTTATGATGAAGTTCAGAAAGTTGATTTGTATCAATATGATGATTTTTACGTGTGTTGCAATTCGGTTGGCAGTGTTGCCGACTTGCTAGAACTTTTATTTGTTTCCAAATGACACTACGTGGATTTTATTTGATATTTGGTATTCATTAATGATTGCAAACATCACATGAAGCATAATTTTCTCATGAAGCACAATATCGAATAAAAACTACGTCTGTGTAAGTTGTAATAATAATAATAATAATAATAATAATAATAATAATAATAATAATAATAATAATAATAATAATAAAAAGAAGAAGAAAGTATTTTTTCTTATTGCAAAACCTCTCGTAACTCCACGCATCAAGTTTGAACTTAATCAAGAAGTTCTGCGGCAACCACGAAACAGTTTATTACGAGATTCGGTGTCGTGAACATCGTCCTAGTGTTCTCTGGAACCATGAAAATTGTTTTCACTGGTAACATGACATTGTAATGCATTAGTTACAGTGTTTGTGTGAGTAACAATGGGGAAGTCCTACACAGAGAAAAATCCGTTCTCCGTACAGCGGTATATTGTACAAATATACGGTATCCTCTTGCTTACTATAGAAATAAGTACGGAGCATACGCTATCCGTATGCTACATAGGCAGTGCCGTTGCAGGATGTCTGACATCTAACAGTTTTCCGTATATCACATGCATATACTTATGTTACCTTCGTCAGCTATATGTTATATACGTCCATTCGTATGTGAGATCCTGACCGCCTACATTGTTTCATACAGAAAGTACGTATAGATTGAACACTTATACAGAAAGTATTATAAAACACGTATTTTCAGTTACACGTCTGTTGTACGTTGTCCAAAAATTACAGGAATTACGCATGTAACCTATCTTTGTAAGTGCGCCACCTACAATTTTTTTCTCACTGTATTACAGTAAGGACCGTATTAAATGTGTTGATGATTCTAAAAGACATAAGATAATTGTGTACAGAAAGAATTCTTGACAAACATTTTATCTTGCGGTAAAATATATGTATTGCGTACAGCGCGTCTGCCAAAACGTAGTATTAGGAGAGAATGATTATTCGTGTAAAGGGTGCTTTGAATATTTACCGTGAACAACGTGAATGTGTGTGACATATTGGTGATCACTAAAGACGTAAATATGAAATTATGCGCCAGCAGGATAAAGAATTTGTCCCTCTGAATGTAAATTTGGAAATCATTAACCAGACAGTTAACATGCTAAACATGAATGTCCCCCATTAAAACGGCCGTTATCGGTGAAACCGAGACTACGGTGAAGGATTCACATCTCAAAATTTTTCATACTGCCTTTCGCCTTGTGTACAGGACAAATAATCATCCTCCCCTAATAGTACGTTTGGGCTGACACGCTGTACGCAATCCATATATCTTACCGCAAGATATATATATATATATATATATATATATATATATATATATATATATATATATATATATATATATATATATATATATATATATTTTTTTTTTTTTGTCTAGAATTCTTTCTGTGCACAATCATCTTACGGCTTTTAGCATAATCAACACATTTAATACGGTTCTTTCTTACTGTAATAGGACTTCCCCATTGTTATTCACGCAAACGCTTAACTAGTGCACTACAATCTCATGCTACCATTGTAAACAATTTTCATGGTTCCAAAGAACACTAGGACGATGTTCACGACACCGAATCACACAAACTATCAATAACGCACAAGATAAAACCTTTTAATGAAATACATGTAATTTTTCGAAAACTGTAGTGATGTGAGGGAAAATTGTGCTTTGTGTGATGTTTGCAATCATTAATGAATACCAAATATCAAATAAAATCCACGTAGTGTCATTTGGAAACAAATAAAAGTTCTAGCAAGTCGGCAACACTGCCAACCGAATTGCAACACACGTAAAAATCATCATATTGATACAAATCAACTTTCTGAACTTCATCATAACTTTAGCACATAGTTTCTGATTTAACACGAAATTTATATTTTATTTTGCATTGTCGCGAGCCGATTTTGTTCCCGAGTTGGAAATCCTGTAACTCGAAAACGAAGTGGAATTCGACTGATGTTTATAGGAACTTTCCTACTGGATTTGATGTCAGGATTCATCTCTCAAAATTTTCATACTCCCTTTCAAATCGCCTTGTGTATATGACCTAAATGCCCATAGGAAATATTTACATTGCAAGTACAAAAATCGAAATTTCAATAATTAATTGCGAATGTTAGGGGCTGCAGCCGCATGAACGGTTAACGGATATTGAATACTTAGGTACTTCTCCAATACATGTAAAATATTCAGATTTTTAAAAGGTGGGGTTTTTGAGAAAATGGCGTCCAAAAATGGCGTCTTAATGAAATTTTCAGCTTTTCATCATGCTATAACGTGGGATGTAATAATCAGAAACCTAAGTCCTTTACCTTTTCAAGAGACCTTATGGAGTAGATTTCGATGCTAGAAGCAGATGGTTGATATTGCTCGTGAGGACAGAAAAACAAATGTTTGAAGTTAGCAAAAATTTCACCAAAGTTGGCAACATTGCGAGTAAATTGCGCGATTCCTATTGGACCAATGGACGAATTTTGACCCTCCACCGAAACATACAACCTTATAGTCTTCCTATTATTGCGATTATGTTACTAAGTATACTCGTTTGTCTACAATAAAAGTTTTAATTTGACATGTTTTTCAGTTTTTCGAGCAATCCGAGAGGAGGGCGTCCATTTTGGAAGGCTGTGTATCGAAGGAAAAAAATTTTTCAGCAAAAAGAAAAAATATGGGTTTAATAATTTTGTATGTAGTTTCTTATTTTAAAAAATAAGCTAAATCTGAGACAGTCGTGTGGACCACCCTGGACGATTTGAATTGGACTGATGCAAGCGTTCCCAACTCCAGGTGTTGCAATGTTGCCAAGTCCAGGAAGAAAATAGCCCATATTCCAGGAAAATATATTAGACTCAATATGATCCCATATTCAAAGAACTTTTCACTTCGCTATTGTAATAATTATTAAAATTATTATTATTATTATTATTATTATTATTATTATTATTATTATTATTATTATTATTATTATTATTATTATTATTATTATTATTATTATTATTATTATCTGCTATTTATTTTGGTAGGAAAAATTAATACATAGGGCGTAAGCCATAAAAAAAATGAATCTAACATATTACATAATTTCGAATAGAAGAGGTACCATGGGGTCAATTTTGACCCCAAACACTTATATACAAATACCTTTCATTACGTAAACCCGAGGTCAAGTGTATACTAAGCATAAGTGCTGTCTGAAACCAAAATGAAAATACAAAAAAAAAGGCTTTATTCTATTTCGAATGTATTTAAAGTTACAGCACTGGAAAGAACACTGGGGTCAAATTTGACCCCATGGTATCTGACGCGGGTTAACTATCCACGATTGTGCTATTTAGGTTAAGGGAGACAATGATTAAGGCGAGTGAATGATGATGATGGAAGATATAGTGAAATGAGAATGTGGAAGGAAATTGGAGTATCCCGAGAAAACACACAGACACGATACGATGGTGTCCATCACAAAGTTACTTGGCTAGGGATCGAACCAGAGACCCGACATAACAGAGGCAAGCTGTTTACTACTGAGTACCGTGTCCCCCTTCGCAAAATCTCTGAGAGACGCGAGCAACCAGTTAAGAATAATTGACTTATAAACACGTACTTACCGTTTCCGAACGAAGAAAATTATAAAATTCCAAATTCTGACCGTTTGTACTTCTTGTATATTAGTTTATTACACACGATATTTACTAGACTGATACATCTGTCAGAATCATGGTGTTCCTTCCAAAGTAGGGGCACATGGCTTAGTGATAGAGCGCTTACTTCTGGTGCGGGATGGACCTCGCTCGATCCCAGACTATAAAAGTTCGTGGTGGATACCATTGTAATCGTGAGTTTTCTCGGGATTATTCTATTTTCTCATACATTTTCATTTCACGAATGATTTCCCAATAATTAGCTTCCACCTATTATCTGTCTCTATTACTGGATCGGATTTGAGTTTAGCATCCCTTCGTTAGCAAAGTTATATAAGATATGGAGCTACGGATTAACGTGAGATCCGAACCGCTTGGGCTCCAGCCGGGTATCCGAGCCAGGTCTCATATGCTAAAGTCGCGTATGCTACCCACAAAGCCATGAATGATCTTCCTGTCTTCATTAGCTTAGAAAGCATAATACTTAAATGATATGGACTCTTCATATAATTTCAGTTCTTCTTCAATAGCAAATTCTGTACTGAGACAAAGTAGATCAATCAAAAATTTGTATCTTTCCTTTTCCGAACTCGAACGATGTTCTTGTAGCTTTGACCATGTCCTAAGACTTTTGTTAGTTGAAATATCGTATTTAATTGTAGTTAATTTGTCTCAGCCCACGTTTGATAAAATATTCCAGGAATTCTTCAGTTTCTTTGGAATGACCCTTGCGCCGCCCCTCTATCACATCGCGTTGTGCATTGATGGAAGCTACGGCTAAAAATAATAACGGCAATCGCGTTGTGCCTTTTCCCCGACTTTGATCCGACATTTTGTTCTCGAATTATGTCTCTTTTATGGATTTTCCTTGTAGATTTTCGGCTGGTCATAGCGCCGAAAGGAAACATCTGTACATCCAGGTAGTTCTATACTTTTTGTCTTATTTTGGCATCAAGAATCAGCTCCCAAACATTGTTTGTCTCGTTTTGAAACATCCTGTATATTTCTATCCTGTTTATGATTAGCTCTTGTCTGCCCATTATCTTCCAGTGTTCCCAAAACAAACCAAAAGTAAACTAAATTCACTAAATCCATCCCCCCCCCTATGTTTTCTTGTTGTATAGTACTTATTATATATTTATATTGTAGTTGACAGAGATTGCCAACATTAATTGAAATATGTGGTTAAAATGCCAATAGAGGAATTACCTCTTTAGAGTAGAAATTCCCTCCTTGCATCTTACCGCCATTTTAGGCGAGATTGGGTTAGGTAAGATGGAAATAACTATCTCGCCTAAAATGGCTGACATTCTTATCTTGGATATATCAGTGGTTGATAAATCGTTAGGCGAGGTGGGATTTGGCGATATGGGATGGAATCCACTCAACATTTTGCCCCATTTCACTACATTTATCTCAGATACAAATCATTTCTTACTAGTTGCCGCTCTAAATTTATGATTCCTCCATTACATCAGCATACGCATCCTACCTTAGTTAATAATATAGTGGGTTTGAAACATTGTAAACATTGTCGTGTTATGTTCTACTGCCTGTTCACCTCATATCGCATCATTTCGAGAACTCATACAATTCAGATTTTAATTTCCGTTTTCTTGCTTATTGCTCAACTTACACTGATGACCGTTACCTTTTTCCTTACTAACATCCTGACATTTCGTCTGATTCTGTTCATTTCTCGCTAAATTTTGTATTTCTGGGCCACCATTTGCGGCAGTTAAAACATACAAACAAATGTGGCTAACAGAGACAAGTAAATATATTTATATATTAATTATAACCCTGTTCATATAATGAACAGAAAATGCTATACACTATAAAAATACTCTGACCAGTCACAACATTATGACAAACTACCTAGTATCTGGTATGTCCACCTTTCGCTCGTAGAACCATCGGCGCAAATCTGTCTTCAACATTGGGGGGGGGGCGGTTAAGACCGTTCCCATATTTTATATATATATAAGCGATGTTCAAAATATTTATGAAGTTGAAAAGCAATGCTGTGAAGGATCAGAGGAGCAGAATTTTTTTCAGTGGCGTATTTAGGGGGCTATCGGGCTGGGCTCAAGCTCCCCCGAAATAAATTTGTTAGTTTTTCGCATTCCACGCACAACAATAATCCTTCTCAACATATCTAAGAATGTAATTGACTTTCCATTTTCTTATGCTCTTTGTTCAGAAATAATACTGTATTTGTCAAATTTCATTCCATGTAAGAACTGCGTCCTTTTGTTTTGTCTTTCATCCTTTCTACTTTTCTGTTTCTTTTTCTTGATGTTCCTTTCTTTCATTTTGCTTATCATACTTTATCGACCGTTGTCAGTTGTGATTCAAGTCGGCCGTCATCAGTAACATCAAAACTAAGAGTTGATAAGCGAAACTAGTGTTCCACACCAACTTGCGCGGATATCAACATGACAGGATTTTGATTATTATAACAAAGGAAAAATTATATCGTTTAGTTATTTTCAAAAGAAGGACATTTTTGAATTAAAGAAAATGAAAATGGGAGAATAATTAGCCCGGGAAAATAGCAAGGCCAAGAGGATGCCTACTTTTTCTTGTATGAATAGAATAAAGGGTTAGATTCACTCCTAAATTTTTGTGTCATATCATATAGGATTTATCAGTCTGCAATTCTTGCCATTATAATTTCAATTTATGCATACATTAAAATACATTTAATTCTCAAACTCAGATGGGCAATTGCCCCTTCCTTCCTTGTGTTGAACATAGCACCTCGAAAAAAAAAAACTAAATACGCCATTGGTTGTCTTAAACATTGGGAGGTGGGCAGATTTGAGGCTTATTCTAGAAAATGGAGATGAAACTCATATTACGGTAGATGAATCTGATTTCTGAGGTGAACCTGTTGTAGAGTGTATTATATATTAGGCGATGTAGATGAAGTAGTAGTACATATCAGTATTACAAATCACTGCCGTGAACACATTCTGAAATCTGAATACATGCATATTTAAAATTGGTATGTTTCTAATTAGGCATCCACAAAGATCAACGTTAAAATTGTTTTATAGTAATATAATAATATAAATAATGACTTCCCCAAAACTATGTAGAAAGAATATCAATTATGTATAACGCAACAATACTCGTATTTGAGCAAAATGATGATAATCTCAATAACATTACAGGAATCGTTACAAAAAACTGACGCATGTCATATACTCTTTAGTTAACAGATATAACCTTAAGATGATGGAGAAAAATATTCCAGCAATTGAATTCTTTTCTTTGCTTACGAAGCATCCTCTCTCAAAAGAAAAACTGGGACACGCGGAAATACGTAGGAACAACCATGGTTCGAACTAGCAGAGAAGAGAAAACAGGCAAAATTACGTTGGCTGCAAAATCCGAATGAAATGACTACACAAAATTACATAGATATCAGGCGGGAAACTTACAAAAGTTTTAGAACAAAGAAACGCGATTTTTGACAGCTAAAATTAAGGAACTTAAAGATAATAGTAAAAATAAAACATTCCGGACATGTATAAAGGGATCAAAGAATTTTAAAAAAGGCTATCAACCTCGTGCTTATATTAAAGAAAGTTGATGGAACAGTTCTCACTGATACAGATAGCATTTTAAATAGATGGAAAGATTTCTTGGGCGATTTGCCTATCACGCAGCCAAAACGGAGAAAGAGAGATACACACTGCAGAACCGTATATTCCAGAACTTTACCGAATAGAAGTAGAAATCGCTATAAAGAAATTAAAGAAACACCAGCTGAGTTAATTTTACCTGGAGGCGAAAAATTGTGGAACAAGATATACAAACTCATCCTCCTTATCTACAACAAGGAAGAATTGCCACAAGAGTGGAAAGAATCAATCATTGTTCCAATCCACAAGAAAGACGACAAAACTGACTGTAATAATTATCAAGGCATCTCTCTTCAGTCAACAGCCTATAAAATCCTTTCAAACATTCTATTAGCAAGATTGACCCCATACGTAGATGAAATTATTGGAGATTATCAGTGCAGATTTACACGAAATCGATCAACTATCGACCAAATATTTACCATTCGCCAAATACTCGAAAAGAAGTGGGAATACAGTACCCCGGTACATCAACTATTTATTGATTTTAGAAAGGCTTACGACTCGGTTAGGAGAGAAATATTGTACAACGTTCTTACAGAATTTGGAATACCGAAAAAGCTAACTAGATTAATTAAAGCATGTTTAAATGAATCCCAAAGTAAAGTCCGGGTAGGAAAATTTTTGGCCACGAGCTTTCACGTCGAGATTGGCCTGAAACAAGGAGATGTGTTGTCGCCATTATCATTTAACTTTGTTCTGGAATATGCTATAAGGAAAATCAAAGATAACCAGAGCATAGAGTTGAACGGTGTTCACCAGGTTATGCTTACGCTGATGATGTAAATTTAGTAGGGGATGATAGGAGAACAATAGAAAGAAATGCAGAGATTTTGTTAAACGCTTGCAGGAATATGGGTTTAGAAGTAAGTGCAGAGAAAACTAAATACATGGAAGTGCGTCGGGACCGTAACACGGCAAATTATGGATGCGTTAAAATATTAAATAATACTTTTGATAAAGTGGATACTTTCAAAAATCTAGGATCAATATTAACAGACAAAAATCATATTCACGAAAAATTAAATATCGACTAAAACAGGGAATTCGTTTTATTATTGAATTCAAAATCTCTTGTCGTCGCGAATTCTGCCGAGGAATTTGAAGCTTAAAGTATATAAAACGATAATCATACCTGTTGTTTTGTATGATTTCGAAACAGGGTAGCCAGGGCCGGATTTAGCATTTTGGCGCCCCTAGGCCCAATAATTTTTTCCGCCCGCTAATCTGGTTAAAGTTACTTTCCTAAAAACCTTTATTAAAGAATTATATCAGGTCTATATGTTAATTGGTTAAACACCACTCCACGATGCAATTTTATCATTGCAAGTTTTTTGAGGAATTTACCTGGTTCTGGGCTTAACAAAATACCGTTAATGTATTAACAAAAGATTGGTGAATAACTTTGGTTTTGTTCAATTTAGCCATTTGGGAAAATAAATTTAAAAAACTCTGTAATACATTTTAAAATAGTTTTAATCTCAGAAACACAGCTTTCATGAAGTATTTTGATAACGTGACACAAAAACTGTGTTTTAAAGTAAAACTAGATATTTGTATGTACAAATAGTAAATTGTACTAGTATAAAAAATGACATTTTTCCGTTCGATTACGAGATTGCCGCTCAACTATGCGTACCGCTCAACGACATCTCTACAGCCAGTTCTCCCGTGTTTGAGATCAATGTTGTAACGAAGTTGATGCATAATGTTGAAAAATAGTTTAACTTTACCAACAATTATTTGTTCTAATGAACTTCAAGATCAGAATGCTTTATTAGCCTGATTTTTTTTAATCAATTCAAAAGATTTTGTTATGGCTATTTATTTTTTTTCTAGATTTTTAATTTTTTTCTCTCTGCCGTGCGCCCCCTGGGAGCTTGCGCCCATAGGCCCGGGCCTACCGGGCCTATTGGGAAATCCGGCCCTGAGGGTAGCTTACTCTGAGGGAAGAACATAGACTAAAAGTATCTACAAACAAAATCCTCAGACGAATATTCGGATCCAAGAGGAACGGGAATGGGGAATGGCGAAAACTTCATAACGAGGAACTACATAAATTATACGGCTTACCAAAGGGTCATCAAGTCTAGGATACTTAGGTGGGCAGGACATATAACCAGGATGGAAGAAAGTAGGAACACTTTCAAAGTGTTAGCGGTAAGACCAATCGGAAAACGACCGTTAGGAAGACGTAGGCGCAGATGGGAAGAGAATATTAAGATGGATCTCGCAAAAATATGAATCCAAAGTAGAAACTGGATCTAAATACTCTTCGTGTTCCAGGGCCTAGGGGAGAGGAGGAGATAAGATTTCACATCAGGTTACGTCACACACAGTCGCACTCCTTCATTTTCATTGAAAATAAAAAAAAAAAAAACAAGAGAAACCAATTTCATTTCACTTTATTTGTGGCAGTCGGACACAAATCATCACACTTATCTACAAAAAGCACTTTTCAAATCGGATTATTGGGAGAGCCTCCAGTTCCAGTGTTGGGGGGGACATGTCTCCCAATTTTCCCGGAATTTGTGCCCATACCTACACCTGAAACACCTTTTCAGCATGAGGAGAGGGGCATATCCTCCTCTGGCATTTATTGCAATTTGTGACCAAGTAGCGGAAGTGAAATTAATACATATTGATGAGACTACTAAACGCACTACAGCACGAACTTCAGTTTGAAATACTACACAATACGATTCTTTTTAAAAGAAATGGAAAAGCCAAGATAAATCAATTCCATCTCACATTCCTTTGTGGCAGTCGGACACAAATTATCACACTTATCCCAAAAAGCATTTTTAAGTCAAATTATTGAGGGGGACAGTCCCCCAGGTCCAAGATTGGGGGGACATGTCCCCCTCGTCCCCCCCGGGATTTGCGCCAGTGCGTAGAACAGTAGTTTGGAATGGAGGCAGTGAGACCTTGGTAGGTGGCTGGAGGTATGGCGGACCATATCTGCATATACAAGTCACTTATTCCCACTAAATTCCTCAGAAGAAGTCGATGAGGTCGGATCTGACATTCAATGACATCCCAAAGGTGTTCAATTGGGTTAAGATCATGATAGTTCGGCCATTACAGTAATTGAAATTCATTCTGCTCTTCGAATCATTGTAGCACAATGTTGGCCTTGTGACAAGATCGTCGTCCTGCTGAAAGATGATATTCTCAGCTAGAAATATGACGACGTGAATAGGTGTACGTAGTCAACAATGACCTATCGAAAGCCATAATTTGCCATGGTGCTCTCTACACGCACTGCCAGGCCTATGAATGACTATTTGAAGGTTCTCCAAATCAATGGATTCGCCACCGACCTGTCGTCTTCCTACTGTGCACAACTCGAACAGCTGTTCTCCTCGAAGACGGGGATTCTGATCCGATCATTGATGTGATGAAGGCAGTATCGTGATTCATCGGACCGTACCTTTGCTCTGCATTCTAATGACGGTGGGGACGTGTCCATTCCAGTCGTTATCGATGATTTGTGCGGTTAACATTGGTACACGTGTGCAGTGTTGGCTGCAGAGACTTATATCTAACAGTATACGGTGAACTGTTTATTTAGACCAACTCGTACTTTGCTCACGGTTAAAATATGTGAAAGTTTACTGTTTATTGTAAAACAGTTTTCATCCTTTTATGTTGTACAAACCTCAGTTTACGACGTTTGACATCTTGAATGAGATGTGCCCTCCCCATGTCTTGTGGTTTCGTGTTGGTTTCATCGGCCTTTTCTAGATTTTGGAAGTCACTAAACATGGATAGCTCACGAACACCAACAAATTGCACTATTTCCAAGATCCTCATTTCAGTTGTCTGGCCACCACAATCTGGTCCCTTTCAAGTATTGGCGTCACTTGCGCTGACTTTTGTGCTCCTGTGTATTCCAGAGGTGCATAGAATCATCTATTAAATTCTGGCAATGGTTTCGTTAGTCCACCCTTTCAAATTTCGAGAGGGGTGCATAGGATCACCCTTAAATTTTGGAAATTGTCCCGTTCACTCTAGGATGGAAAATTGTTTACAAACAACAACTGTAGTGCGAGCGTCAAAACTTTGCTTCTCACCCCTACATGGTTAATTCATGGTTGCCAGGCACATGAATCGTCGAACCGAATGTACCTACTTCTGCACAGTCATAGACCAATTACTATTACTGCATAAATTGCTGCTTTTGAGATGATGAGACATTAACGTTATGACAAATCGAGTTAGATATTATGTAATACAATGTAACATATAATGCCCACTCAATTTTGTACAAGTGTTCTTGTTCGAAAGTGTGCGAAAACCTTGTACGTCTGGCAATATTGGGAGGTTGCAGTGTGTGTTGTAAACAATAAACAGAGAGCTAAGACCGTTAGGTTCCCTGAACAGCATTGTTTTCATGATAAGGCTACAGAAACTTATTGTACTGATTGTAAATAGGGGCTGGGAATTTCGATGCGAGCATAGGTGGAAATATTTTCTGTTGGGAAAGGTTTGCAATGTTGCAAACTGCCAAGTCTAGAATTTCATACTAATTGAACGAGCTTTGAGAAGGATTAGTATGATGCAATAATAATAAATACTAACAACCATAGACTTAAAGTATTAGGAAATAAAGCATGCTACTATAAGAAGAATATAATACACATTGAATTACGTGTTCAAAGTACAGTATAAAGCGAATTTTAACATGTGAACATTTTAAAGCAGTACACATTTGCCCTGTTTGGGTTCCCTTACCAGACACTGTCCAACACAAAAAAGGCATTAAAATAGGTAGATCGAGCGTGGGCATGAACCCGGCTCTGGCTGGTATTCCTTATTAAGGTTTTCCTCAGTCCCACGAGTTCAATGCCTAAATGGTAGCTTCTGTAAGGCCAGAAATGGGCCAAACTCTGACGCTACAAAATTGGCGGAAGATATATTCCGCCAGAATATTATGTTGCCAACACTTTCGCAAATATTGTGGTGGTGCGTTTCGATATCTTTTTTTCGTTTTATGGCTCCTTAAATTCGTTATGAAGTAAATGTAAAAGTGCTTCTTTCATTCTCTTTCTTTCTTTCTTCTCATCTTGCTCATCCTCGCTCTCTTTTCCCCACCTTCTTAAAATCCGAATGCTATCCTCCTGTAAGACTGTGTTTCTCTCCATGGCCCAAGGTTTAAAGAGACCAACCTGATACATTAACTATTAGCAGAACTGTACCGATAAATTCACATTAGAGACAGCGCCGTAACTTAGATTTTTTCTGGGGAGCAAGCATTAATACGTGTATTTGGGCCTCCTAGAAAAAGTTGTTTTTCTCATTCTTGGGCCTCCTCTTTCTATCTTTCTCTTACTCTTTATGGGCCACCGGAGCCTGTGGGCCCTTCCTCACGGCAAGGTCTGCAGGGCCGTTACTTACGCCCTGGGTCCGTTCCATACATGACAAATTAATTAAGGGGACAATATTGACAAATCTCAAAGCCATACGATTAAGTGTTATTCCTAGGGCCCCTAATAGTTGACGTGTTTTTACTGAAATGGGCGCACGACTCATTTTTGTTTTATTTACCTTTTGTGAGCTGCTTTGTTTATGTAATGTAGTGAAACTGTTTGATGCTTCATTTATAATTTCATGTTCGTATCGTATATGGACTAAGAAAATTTTCTCAAAATGGGCCCCTTCGAACGGCGGGAAACCTCCCTGGGGGGCAGCTGCCTCTCCCTGTTCCCCACAAGTTACTGCCCTGATTAGAGAATAAGTAAACTGTTTCGAAATTTACGCAACTTGCAAATACCAAACCCTACTAGTGCTAAAGTTGATTAGTTAGTGCCACTGTTACAACTGCGATAAGGGAAAAGATGGGGAAGGACTGCTAAGATTCGCTAGCAAGGTTTTGTGTCAAAACATAGCGCCAAGCTATACTAAACGGACAATATAAGACCATTGTATATGCCTCTATAAGTTTGGTGGTTTATCTCGTTCCATTTTATGAGTAAAAAAGTGGGACGTCGGTGGCTCAGTGCTAGAGCATTCACCTCTGGTGCATGGGATCCTTGGTTCGATCCCAGGTCGTGCCAAATAAGCTTCGTGGTGGACAAACAGTGTACGTGGTTTTTCTGGGAGTTCTGTCGTTTCCTCTCACTTTCTGCATTCTACCATTTCATTCATTTCTCATCACCATCGCCTTTAGCCTAGCAGGCATAATTGTGGGATGTAAAACTTAAAGATTTCATTTGTGAGAAAAAAATTGCCACAAATATATTGGAGGTTTTTTATCTAATGTATCCTCTTTAATAAGGATTTATTATTCACTTTTCACAGAACGTGGGTACATAGATGCTTCCATTTTAAATTTAGGTAGGGGCGTGTTTTCCGATCCTTAAATTTTGGAAATTACCAAACTAAAAATAGATATGGTCGTATAAGACCATGGTATGTATCTCTGTAAATTTGGGTGTACATCTCGTTCTCTGTCTTGAGTAAAATAATTGGAAAATGTAAATATGAGAGGTTTTTGACCGAATGTATCCTCCTTTTTGATGAAGGTTTATTGCCTCATGGATGAGTAGAGGAGTTCATTCCCTTTCATATGATATACGTATATAGATGCTCCCACTTTTAATTTCAGCAGTAGTGCGTTAATTTACCATAAATTTCGTTAATGCTGTATAGGACTGTGCTATGTATCTTTGTAAGTTTGATTTGCTCTTTTGTTCTCTTTTATGGTTAAAATACTGTCAAAAATTAATTTTGGGAGGTTTATGTTTCAATTTTTCCTCTTTGATAACGTCAAGTTTCTCTTGCGATTTAAGAGGTACATATAGGACCCTAGATTGATGTGAAGAATATTGTAGCTTCTTAAAAAGTCCTGGTTTGATTTCTTGTGAGAGTATATGTGAATCAATTCTCACGTTATGCTATAGGTTCATATCGTAAGCTCAACATTAAATTACAACCTTCATTGATATGAATTTGTCATCGGTAAGAAATGTAATGAAAAGACATTTCCATAACTCATGTAGATTGTACCTTTCAGAGTAGTATGATTACATCGTTGCTCCAATAATGTTTGTCCATCGGGGAAAATGAAAATTTTACATCCTTTTATTATGAATTACTTTCGATGTCTTGATTTTGAAGTTGCAATAAATTAATGAGGCGCAATTTTAAACAATATCGCGCAAATTGTATAATTTAATGGTTCAATACTTCATGTTTATGGTGATATGATTATAATAACCAATTAAGCATATTATAAAAATATATCTAGGTAATGAGATTGTCGTTTTCCTGAATAAATCAGATCTTGAACATGTGTTTTTTCAATGTTGTGTGACGTCATGACAGCCGTAAATCAATAATTTTTCATATGCTTTTAGGTTCATGATTAACGAGTAAATTGATATAATTATACTTTTACATCGAACATTTTTCAATATTATACATAATTGTAATCTCTGTATTATTATATTACCAATTATATATTTGTAATCTTTATTTCGACTGGCTCTCAATGACATCATTCGTCAGCCTACTCCTTTCTGATTAACCAATGACCGAAATAAATTTTCAAAAATCCATTTTAAAATTCCACATCAGTGACAACTGTAGATCTGACTGCATGTATTTATCAGCAATTGTTCGTTATTTCGTATTTTCTACTTAAACATTTAGTGATTTAGTGATGTTTGAAATTCAACTGAATGATCGATATTTGAAATTCAACGCAAAAATTTTGAGGTAAGTTATTTTTTCTAAGTTTCTTTTATTGAAACATAGTATAAAATATGTCATTGTATTGTTCCTCAGAAGAATATCGAATGCCATAGCATGAATTTGAAAACTATGCATAAGAATTTATCATAGAAGTTTATAAAATTTCATTTTCTCGAAAATTGTGTATGAGAATATCCCTTGTTATTTGTCAAATTTGATTCAGAGTTTTATCGTTGATGTGATTCTTGTACGGTATTAATTTTGAGTTTATAATATTTTGTTTTTATGCACTACACATGAGAATTCCTCTCAAGTGTAGTTATTTGTGATTCAGTACTCGTTTCATCTTAATCAGTTATGTGTTTTTATGTACAGCATTTATTTTCAGTTTATCAAATTTTGCATATTCTCGAAAATTATGCATGAGGATTTTCTTTTTTATTTGTTGGAGTCTTAATTTAATATTAATTTAATCTCAATCAGCGGTATTGTTCTTGAACTATATTAGTTTCGAGTTTATAAAATTTCGTTTTGATATAAGGATAATCGTTTTTCTCGAAAATTGCGCCTGATGATGTATAGTTCAGCAGTTATTAATGTAACCTATTTGGATATTGTTAAATATTAAATTTTTCTGTCTTGTTTATATATATATTGTGAAGAATGTGTATATTAAGAGGCAGTGAACTCTGATCTGGGAAGCAAAATAATATTAAATTGTGTTTTTTCTTTCTTTCTAGTTTTAAATATTTTTCTTTAGCTACATTTTCATTCCTTTTAGTCATCCTATCATTTGTTTTAATATCATTTCAACTGTGTTTGCTCTCTTGAGAGAAATCAAGAAAATTATACTATTCAATTTTGAGGGACAAATGATGGAAATAAGAATTAATAGTCCAGCTAGTGTCATAGATATTATTAAATGGATTCAAACATTATTTCAACATATGTTTGATTATTTATTGAAGAATGTCGTTAAGTCATTCAGATCATCAATATTACCACTTGATAAAAAAAACAAGCCGTTTTATTTATCCTTTAGAAGAGTAAAAAATCTGATTTTGGAGAATTTGCGAGCATCCTTTGATCGTATTCTTCAAAGCAATAACATATTTCTCATGAAAGAATTATTTATTGTATATATTCATCATGTTGATGTGCCTCATGAACTTGGAAGAGTACGTCAAAATGTTCTGTCGAGTGAAGAATTATTGTGGAGCAAGAAAGCCTTTTGCAAGTAAAAATACAAAAACAAATTGTTCGGTGTACGCAACTGTAAATGCTATTCGGATGAAGAAATATAAGGATATAAATATTGTAAGGATCCCCACCTCTCAGTATATATTACTTCTTCGAGCACATAATATAATTGTAAAACATGTACTGTTATTTATAAACACCATTTCAAACAGATGATCAACGGAAGAAACAGGAAGACACGAAGACGACACGGTAGAATCCGAAGATGGACGAATCACCCAGAAGTCGCCCACAACAGAGGACCAGAAGAGGATCAAATTATCAGTTCACGACTGATCAACTAACATACAACACCTGCTCCTAAGGTCGCATTGGACAAGGGAGTTCCTAATCCTACTTTATCTCTGATAGCCGCATTGAATGAGGGAGATTCTTAATTACAATCTACCTCTGGAGGCCGTATTGGACGAAGGAGGTTCCTTACAAAGTGTCTCCCATAGCCTCTACGGATAGAGAAGACTCCTTTAATAACACCCTGGAGACTGCTTTGAGCAAAGGGGTTCCGTACATACCTAACTTGAACGTTCATCATTCCAAGCCAGTTTCGTGTGCTAAAGACTTGCATTGTAAACATTTTGTATCTTTACAATAAAATCTTTGTAAATTGTTTTATAGAGGATTAATTTTATAATAAGATTGGTGAAGGGTTAATCTCTTACTATATTGACCCTACCAAAAGAACATTTCAATATAAAAATTACAAACAGTATAAAAACCCTGTGAAAGTATGTAGTTGGTTCGATGTACAGGAACTTTGTGCAGTTCCTCAGTGAATTTGGACCATGGAGCTTGAGTGAAAGAACTGCGACAATTGCAGGCAGTTTTGACAGAATACAGAATTACTGTACACATGAACTTTACCGATGAAGATATTTTTTATGAAGGCCTGGCGGAGAAGACAAAATTCCAATTAATTTGATGTGTCTCAACTCCCATTACATTATAACATTGCTAACATCTGTTTTTTCTACTAGATAGTACTGTGTAGCATGTTACAAAAGCATGATTATCATGATAGGCAGGTCAAGAACTGTTCGGGTATGTATGAGAAATGTTTGCAGAAACAACCGTGCTGCAAACCAATGTTGAGAACATGTGCTTAGAATGCAATTGCGAATTTTATGGTGAAATACGCTACATGAAACATTTTACAGTACATATCATAAGGGCTAGCCGGTAAGATGCCAAACAGTGTTCCAAGTGTCTACGCCTTATTTTTTTGTATATATAGGTGAACAACCACATAATTGTTCCGACCATTTTTGTAATATATACACGAGCACGTATCGTCGACTCATCAGTGTCTCATGATGCCTGATACGACACAATTAAAACCTGGAGAACCATCGCTGTTGTACGCAAGGAAGGTCATGCTTACACGTATTTTATGACATCGAGATTACTCAGGACACTAAGTTTAATAATGACACGTTCACTCATAAACCAAGTTTACTGGTTGTCTTTCAAAAACGGAACAACTGTATTGAAGACTGAGATATTAGAGACCTGCACGGGCCGGGCTTGGGCGGGCCGGCTCTGTTATTTCTTTGGGCCGGGCCGGGCTTGGGGGGGCCGACATTATTTCTTTGGGCCGGGCCGGGCTGGGGCCGATCAATTGCAATTCTTTAATAATTATTGACTTTCATTAAACGATAATTGGAATAAAGCCAAACGTTGAAGAAGTGTGTCCGTGAAAAATGTTACAAAGAATGCAATAGCTATTTACAGTTTGTGTTGCTTAGCGCCTCCACTTTCACTATAGAGGAATGCAGGCATTATGCGGTAAATTGAGCTCTGACCTTGACCTTCACTGAACTCAAAATATATATATAAAAAAAAGGGGTGGGAATGTTTTGCCTGTCGCTAAACAATATTGCCATCTTCACTTTATGCTAAAAATCAATTAAGTTAGATTTTTGTTACAGGAAATGGAGTTTTTGTTCTCTCGATGACAGGCAAAGTTCTAGGAGGCAATGGTACCATTCGGGAGGCAAGCGTCAGGTTGTGAACCAGAGTTTAGAAAATGTTTCTGAGAGTTAGGTCAAATTTAGTACTAAATTTTGAGAAAGATTCGGGCTCGAGCTATTTTTTTTAAAAAATTATCGGGCCGGGGTCGGGCCAAAAATTTTCAAATTTATCGGGCCCGGGCCGGGCTTGGGCCGAGAATTTTGAAAAACTTATCGGGCCGGGCCGGGCTCGGGCCGAAAATCTTGAAAACTTTTCGGGCCCGGGCTGGGCTGGGCCTGGGTACGTTCGGGCTGGATTGGGCTCGGGCCGACAAATTCGGCCCGTGCAGGTCTCTATGAGATATACGAGATATACGTACATTATTCATGCGACATGTGTGGACAGCGAGAACACATTTTCCAAGAAGATTCAATCAATAACTTTCTTGCATATTTACGTCAAAGAAGACCTCATATCAAAAATATTACATGTCTGGCACATGATTCAAGGATTATTATAGCCATTTTATATTCAAAGAATATAAAATAAAACCGACTATCATCTTGAATAGAACGAAGATTTTAAGCATGAAGATCAATAACTTATCATATATTGATTTATTAAATTTCATGTCAATAGCATTGAGAAAAGTATCCATGGTGTTTCATTTACCTGCGACCAAAAAGCATTTCCTTCATTTTTTTAATACTAATGCAAACCAAGCGTATATAGGAGAACTACCAGATATCCATTATTACGTTGCTGATGAAATGAAATTGGATGATAGAAATTCATAAAGTGGTGCGAGAAATACCACAACGATACGTTTATTTTTCAAAAATAATTAGTGAAATACTGTGTACAAGACGTCAACGTACTTTGTGTAGCATGTTTCTCATTTATGATCATCTTCAAAGCAAGGATGTACATAAACCCAATCTTAGAAAATATAACAATTGCGAGTACCTTTAACCTTATGTTTCGTTGATTTTTTAAAATCTAATACCATCAGCATGCTTCCTACAAGTGGATACCGACACCGAAATAACCAATCACGTATTGAACTACAATGCATAGCAAGAGAAAACGGGTATCGAATTATACATGCTGCAGGAGAGAAATACATTTTTGTTGGCGGATTTAATTTAAGGATGCCAATACCTATGAACATGTCTATGTGTTCCAAGAATGCAATTTTGACGGGTCTGCCAGCGTTTCCTTACAGACCATAATCAGCTCATTTACGAAAATTTAGAGAGGACCATGAATTTTCGCTATGAAAGAACATGGCGTAAATTAATTTATTACAATATAAGGACTGCAAGGAGCATAAAATGTGGGAGTGTGAATTTCGTAAACTTTTAAGATTTAATCTAGCACTGACACTTACTTGAATACCAATAAGGCACTATTAAGTACACGAAAATGTTTCTATGGAAGACCTGTCGACTACATTAAATTGTACTGTATAGCGGATGAAAATGAAAGCGAAGAAATTCGATACCTGGACATTGTTTCATTATGTTCATTTATTAATAAGTGTGGACAATATCCAGTAGAGCACCCACGAATCTACCTACATGGAGATCCAGAAATGCTTCCAATTGAAGAAGGAAATGGACTAATAAAATTGAGCATATTGTTGTGGACAAGTCTCTTTCACTCCATCATCCATTTTGCACCAATAAAATGCTTTTTTACTTCCACTTTGTGATGCATGTGCCAATGAATTAAATCAAGATTCTCCATGCAACCATTTCAACAGCGAGCGATGTCTGACAAGAACTTGTCTGTCCTATGAAAAACAAAGAAGCAGTGGAACTTGGAAATCAAATCATTTAAATGTACGAAATTTGGGACTATGATACTACAGCACTTGATCCTGAAACGAAAACAGATGGGTTATTCAGCGATATAAACATCTTTTTAAAATCAAAGATTGAAGCTTCTTGATAGCCAGCCACCGGGGGAAGCAAAGCCTGTGTACGGACGAAGCAAAGCAACATTATATTGATATGGTACAACAACGTAAAAGAATTTCCCTAGATGCTGCAAATATGGTGATCAATTCATCTCCTTGTTGTCTTGCAAAATTATGTTTAAATTCCATATGGGGGCTTCTTGCCATGCTGGACAATTTCAGCCAGACCACCATCATTAACAATCAAAAAGAACTGTATCAACAATTAATAGATCCAGACAGGGCCGGATCCAGGATTTTCTGTGGGGGGTGCACTATTAACTACCAGTACATTTGAATAAAATTTATTTTTTTAATGCCTTGAGGCATCTGTGGTGTATATTAGGAATTGACTTAAACTATTGCTTTTGCAAAAATCCGCTTTAAGCCCGAAACAGAAACATATGAAATTTTCGGAAGGCATTGCTATTTTCACTGCCAGCTTTTCACTTTAGATAGTGTATATTCACAACGGAGGGGGGTGCACGTGCTCCGGTGCACCCCCCTTAATCCAGACCTGGATCCAGATATATAGTTGAATCAAATATTTCCAGTGAACGATATATTGTTATACATTTACTGGCAGTATGAAGAATGTTCCGGTTCAAAATCGTAATTGTAATGTCGTCCTCGGAGCTTTTACTACCTATCAGGCGCGATTGGAACTACATAAATATTTATCTCTCTTTCAAGTATAAATCTTGTACTTCGACACTGATTCCATTATATTTATACAACAGCTGCCTGAATCTATCATAGAACCAGAGCACTTTATTGGCTGAATGACGAATGAATTGCAAGATTTTGGAAAATTATAAATAAGAAATCCGTGTCTGATGGATCCAACCAATACGCCTTGAAAATTTATGACCCTAACACAAACATAACACACTACGTGTATAAAATTTGAAGATTTACACTAGAAGCCAAAAGTTAAATTTGAATAGCTTGGAACAAATTATTTTAAATAATTTCAAGGAAGATTTCAATTGAGACGCTTCATAAAATTTTCACAATTCGAGATCATAATTTTACCTAAAGAAGAAATACAGCCTCAATTATAAAAAAGTGTCGATTCATAGAAGATACATACGAAACTGCCCCATATGAATACAAGAAATCCCAAAGAGAAAATAAACATGTTGTATAACAGCCATATACTACCTTATTCTTTCCTCCTACACCATTCCCTTTTCTTTCATCACACAAATGCAAGAATTTAGGAGAACCAGCCATCCATCTCAACTATAATCAGAGGGCAAGCTGTTATGTCGAACTAGTCATCTCTTTTTCTGTTCCATCTTTGGCACGAAACCGAGGTGAATGTGAGGATACAACACATTTCTTCCAATACAAAGCGGAGATCTACTGTGAAACGAGAAACGAGAGAAACTGAGAAATCCCAGGCACCCTTTTAAAACTTTACACGTGCGAAGAGGAATCACCGACATTCGCCTCAATTGCAAGATCTTAAAAAATATGTACAAGCATCAAGAAAAATATTTTGCTAAAATATATGTTACTTCAAAAAAATCTGTATTTTATTTTCCATCCCCAAAATTCGAATTCAATTTTTTTCTGAAACATTTTAATAGTAAAAATGTGTGTATACTAAAATTTCAAAAAATAGAATTTTCTGAAATCTAAAATATTCGGAATATTCTGTTTTTCACCTACTGAAATTTGAAAAAAATATTTCAAATTTTTAATTCAGAAACTTTCAAAACTAATTTTTTGTTAAAAAATCTAGCTGTTCTGATCATCACTAAAATTCCAGATACAATTCGAACTTACAGAGTACACTTGCCTAACATATAATCATAATTATATAGGTGTATAGTTACTTCTCAAGCACACTGTATTCGAAACACAACTTTTGGTTCATTTTGCATTTCATTATTGCATTATGATTTAAACTGACTGTATCTCAACCACGAATAACACACTGTATATAATTTTAAATTGTTATGATAGAACTTGTCTGCATATTGGAAACAAAGGAATGACATTGAAACATTCTTATCTTGTTCTAAGGTATACAGTTCCAATTTAAAAAAAAAAAAAAAAAAAAAAAAAAAAGTTGTTTTAAAGAAAATCGCAGCCTGATAATTGACACAAATGATTAAATGAAAGCGATTGCACAGTTAATAGTTAATGTGAACGGAAATACTATTAGTACACACATTAGGAATTCACAGATCTGCCCTCAAGTTGATGTATAAGAAGGTGATGTAAGTGGTAGTAATCCTAAAATTACGATTGCGGAACTCCCCGAACAGGGTGTTCTAAATACATGCAATACATCTTAATAGTAAGAGGGCCACCCCGAAGCGAAACAGCAGTGTTCGTGCGCTCACATGTGGCCATGATTGGTCAATTTTCTCTGGCATTTGCCATCCGATCAGCTTGGGTCTAGACACTTCCCAGTGCATCACAGAGGCATGTCTCCCCAAATGGCGACCTACACGTGCTGTTGGGTCCGGGAAGAGATACAAAGTATCTCAGCGTGTACGTGGTACCTCAACACGTAAAGGAGAGGTAGTCTCGTATTGCTTGGGCGATCCTACCGGGAAGGGAGAGTCAGATTCCTGTCTGCTAGGAGGACCAAACGGAAACGGGAAAGGTCCAATCCCAGATACCTGGGCAACGGTACCAATTCCGTGAAAGGGAGGTAACCCTGTAGGATATGGGCTGGCTCCAAACTCAAATGGTGACTTAACACGTACCATTGGATCCGGGATGAGATGCACAGCATCTCGACGTGTGTGTGGTACCTCTACACACGGCGGTTGCCAGTTGAACGATAGAGGTAGGCAGGGCCGGGACACGAGCCGCCTCGGGCATTGCCTGGGGTTCCCGGATTGGGTTGGACTCTGCCGGGTTGTAGTCATACCGTGGGATTCAGTAGCACATGGGAACTAATCCCAGGAACCTGGGTAACGTTGAACATGTGCGGGAGGTGAGCTCGCCTTATAACGCTCGGACACCATGCCTTCAGAGTATGGTAGGGCCTTACTCGCTAGCAGGACCGCCTCCACCAGTAGGTTAACTGGTAGGCACTCAGGACTTCGGTCTGGCCGCGTAGTGGGCGTATCCCACTTCCTCAGTGAATGGGGGTCATACACTTAGGTGCCAAGATTAAGGGACAAATCTTGGCGGTGCACTTGTGCACGTGGATTTAAGTCCAAGCAGAGCAACCACGGGCGGGGTGCGTTACATTCTCGCGGAACCCGTCCATCAAATAGACCGAACGGTCGCGGGCTTGTTCTCCATGCATGCAATTAAGCGTGGATTAGTAGACCACTAGCATCAACGTGTGGAAACTTTCTCTCTTCTTTCGTATATACTACCTATGAACCACTGACACTTGACGCTCCATGCAAGTAAAACGATAACTTACAACGATCATTGCAGATATAGCAATTCCCCACACAACTAGCCTTATAGTGTTGTGTCGGGAATTCGCCTGAAAGCGTTGTCATAGTGAAACGTCTGTTCTCACGGTCTTTTTCATCGATTTTCCTACCAAGTCATCGTTGACAATAGAAGGGTGACCACTCCGGGCTCATCGTGGACATTAGTTCGACCCTCATTAAACATCCTTATCCATTTTCTCATCATTCCATCAGTCACTGCATTTTCACCATAAACACCTTTAATTTGACGATGAATTTATGCCAGTATCACGTTCTTTGCGTTTAAAAATCGAATTATCGAACGAATCTCACAGTCGGCGGGATCGTCAATTGTTTTAGACATTTTAAACTTGCACTGTAAACAGACAACACTACACAGAGCAACCAAAATGGCGTCAGTTGAGAGCAGACGAACAAGGACGACTAGTGCGCATGCGCAAAACGCCGATCGCAGCGCAGCAGCGGTGGGAATGCGAAATGGTACTTTCTTTTCGGATACGCCTCGTAGTTCTATTAGTAATTAATATGATGTAATGATGACAAGAAACCTGGTTCGCATATGAACTTTTTAAAGTAAATTTCCTTCGCAAGAAATCTTCGTTTCATAAATCGATAGTTGAGAGCCAAAGGGGTATAACTGCCGAATTTTCAAATTCTGATTTTTGAGCTATGAGGACATGTATCATGGATTGAATTTTGTTGTGACAGAACTAAACTTGAATTGTAACTTAAATATCGTTTTCAGAGAGCAACACAGACATTATTGTGAAAATAGAAACCACCACACTTTTAAACTCGATTTTCTCAAGGGGGCGCGGTGGCTCAGTGGTAGAGCGTTCACCTCTGGTGCTTGGGGTCCCGGGTTCGATCCCAGCCCCCGCCAAGTGAACTTTGTGGTGGACAAACACCGTGCTCGTGGGTTTTCTCGGGGTACTCCCGTTTCCTCCCACTTTCTTCATTCCACCATTTCACTCATCTCTCATTATCACCGTCTCCTTTAGCCTAACCGGCATAACCGTGGGACGTAAAACTCAAAGATTTCATTTTTTTTCGATTTTCTCAAATCGAAGAAGCAGTTACGCCCCTTTGGCCCTCAACCATCGAAATATACTATTGAAATCTTTTATTACAAAGAAATGAATAATGGTCATTAGTGAAACAAAAGTATATATATATATATATATATATATATATATATATATATATGCCAGGGAATGGTAAATTTGATTAATTTGAAATAACGTAATTAAACTATTGATCTTTCATTGAATATACTTTTTCATTGTGTTTTGTTTAATACATACTACAGTTATATCAGCGACTAAAAGTCAGGGAAGCCACGACAAATCAAAGGACTTGTCTTCAGTTAATCAGCCAGGAAATGAAAGTAAAATTGTAAATGAAACTAATTTCAAGAATATTGGTGAAAACCAGACGGAAGATAGGATAAATAATACCGATACAAATCAAAACCAGACAACTAATCAGAACGGAGGACTTCGAACAACAAACTATTATCCTGTAAGTATAACACATCAATTTTCAGATGCTCTAAAATCTAGTAAAGTAAAGTGCTCTAAAATCTATTATATTCAAAGTTTAGTAAGCCTAACTGCTGAATATGATATATTTTTATATCTGAAACGCTTTCAAGCTCCAAATAATAATAATAATAATAATAATAATTATTATTATTATTATTATTATTATTATTATTATTATTAGTAGTAGTAGTAGTAGTAGTAGTAGTAGTAGTAGTAGTAGTAGTAGTAATAGTAGTAGTAGTAGTAGTAGTAGTAGTAGTAGTAGTAGTAGCAGTAGTAGTATTAGTAGCGATAGCAACAATAGTAGTTGTTTGTGCCATTTTCAATTCTTCTCAGAACAAATCTTCCTAACAATATATAATCAGTTCTTAACCAAATAATCTTTCAATTAAATAGAAACAAATTAAACTTCAATTAATTATAGGAAAAAGCAATTACTTTTCTTGAGAAATGCAGGATTGATATCTTATCCCTGTATAGTTCCAATAAAACATTTTAATTGCACTCACATTTATAGATATACTGCAGTTTATAGATAAGTCTAGAATTTAATGTAATCATTATAGTTTAGATTAGAGTAGTTTGATCTATAGTTAGGAGAATCTAGTTTTGGATAAATTATTCACTTGGAGCGTAATCGCAATGCGTTAGTAACTTTCTGTCTTTAAAAAACATGTTCACTTTCGTTTGATACCATTGTATAATATCTTAACTAATCGTGGGCTATAGAAGGTTGTAGTAGATTTCAAAGCGTTTTGAACATAAATTAAACTTACATTCGGTCTTTCCGCTTGTTGAAGTAGCATAAAACGCCAACACTTGAAAAATTAAAATCAAATAGTCATTTTTGAAAAATATATAAGTATGACTTTCAATTTAGTACGATTTTGAAATCATTTGCCAGTCGTAAATTCAGAGGATGAACCTAATGATTGTTCTGGTCTTCCCTGCTTGTCTAGTGGTGTACGCGTTTGATTTGGATATCCAGCTCGAGAACATTGAAATTCGAACGCATTACGGAGGTTTGGATTCCATTTAAACTTACGTCCATGTCTCATATGTCCTTGGTACTGAGAACGGATACTGAACTTCAACAAACAACAATAATGCTTGTTCTGTCATTTGATTGCTGATCATACTGATTGATACTGATTATCGTGTCCTAAAGAAACATGTTCTATGTAATAAAGGTAATTGAATGCAATTTACGAATGAACACATTACAACTATTCGTCAGTTAGTTGTACAAATTAAAAACAAAGAGGAAAGTGTTTTCTTGAGAAATTTCTGGCGTCACTGTATATGTGGCTTACATATTGAAAGAGTATGTTGGAATATGTAGTCCATCACAGTAATAAATAAAAAATAAATGTAAATAAATAAATAAAAAGAATCCATGGCCATTATACTTATTCCAGCATATGACTCCCTACATAGCTATTTCAGCTGATACATTTTTCACAAGGACCGACGGTAATTTATCAGTTTCTCTTCCTTACATTACAGAAAAATCGAATTACCATTCGAAATCACATTTTATCCTTCTATAAATAAAGCACAACTCAAAGAACATAATATTTCTTTCTTTCTCTACGGGGCTTCAAGTTTCGTCTATTCAAGATTCGTCTAATACCTCCTAGCTATGCAAACATCAATCAAAACGATGACAGAGTTAATTTTCTTATTAGGCGAAAGTTTTAATTTATTTTAAAACTTGATTTAGCTCGCATACGTTGGTAGTCCTGCAATTCATTAATACTGAACATTTCCTCTTGAAACCATTTTCACGTTCTTATTAAATAGTCCAGTATGTAAGGAAAACTTTTGACAAGCCCAGCAAAAATTAGTAGCATAATGAAACTTAAAGGATAGTTTCTCTTCATCAAGTATAGTAATATCCTAAAAGGAAGTGCCCGAACTCCCTCTTGAGCTTCATCCAATATCCAATTTGGCCACTATCATCCACAGAACAACGATGTTTTCCTTGATTTCTGACTTTAGGTTCAGTTCTACGATCTTTGAACTTATAATAAAACATTTTGTAAATAAATAAAATTGTACATGTTGTATGCTCGCACTTGCTCTTGTGCGTAAAACTGAGAGAGAGTGGCTGGTGTGAAATAAGTCTTCTGTATATGAAATATCGACAGAAAGCCAGTACCTCATCATCATGCGAAGCATAAAAGAGTAACTGGAAATGCTATCTCATTTTTACTACTTCTTCAATATTCGTAGTAGATTTATTGAATATATTCACAAGCTATTACGATTCACTGTCTATCTCTTGAGTAGTTTCTTACAAGTTTTGTTCTCTTTCTGGAACAGAGACAAAGTAGTGTCACTTCCTTGAAATCTATGTAAAATGAGTATCATATAATCCATGTTTCCTCCTGTAATTTCATGTATTTAAACATTTTGGCTAGTTGATGAAATCTGCCTTCTTTATGAAAGAGTTTTTTTAAAAAATATCAGAAAAAAATACGCTTGAAAGAAACAGATGCAAGATTAATCGACACAAAAATACACAACCAATGGACACAAACCCGCGATAACAATGGAGACAGGACTATTAATCGAGCGGAAGCACTCCAAAATAAACAAGAAAGTAGAGAATCCCTATTTGGATATATACATATTTTTAAAAAAGAGCAAACGGAAAATGAAATTGCAGTGTATCAACTCCAAAGGCAGATGGGACGCGTCGCTAAATCGAGGAAAGCAAAGTAGTATCGCCTTAATCGACATATTGCGGAACTGAAAAGAAGGCTTGAATTACAAGAAATAGATAAAATACAGCACGTTGATGCAGTACCTCACTGCAAATTCATTTACACATGACTAATGATTATTAGTGTTTTGTTTATTTTATAATTTATGCAAACTCCTGTTGGATTTTTATCACTTCATTTTATATTTTCTGTAAAACATTTTGTAACTTCATGTAACATTATTACAGCTCGATGTCAAACTCAAACTATTTAGTCATATACTGTAATTGTACTTATGCTGTTTGAATATGTACTTTTTATTATTATTATTATTATTATTATTATTATTATTATTATTATTATTATTATTATTATTATTATTATTATTATTATTATTATTATTATTATCATTATTATTATTATTTAATTTAGAAGCTCCAAATTTTGTGTCATTTCTTATCAGTACTAAAAACATAATTTCGCATTAGGCAAATCTTGATCAAGATTTGCCTATACTTTCTCTTGAGTTAACACCTGTAAATTCCATTGCCTGAGGTTATTAGGCAAATTTTGAATAGGCCGAAGTTGAAGTCATTCTTTCTCTACTATAAAACTCAGAATGTATAGAAATGTACATTTTATGAGTACAATGATAATAATAATAACGTTATCAAGGAATAGTTATAAGAATTATGAAGGAAAGTTTGTAAAGACATATTTCTTTTCTTTTAATTGTAGGTTAATCAAAGTATTTTTCAACAACTATTTAGTACATTTTTCATTCTCTATATCATGTGTGACGTTTCGGTTCGATTACTGAGTTTCATTTTTGAAATAAACATATTGACAGGTTAAAGTTTACATTCGGCTACTAAGTTTACATTTACATTTGTTAAAGTTTACATTTGACATTCGGCTACTAACAGATGACACTGTAAGTTCTATTTATAAATAATAAAAAAGGTGCTTCGTTCCTTGAATTTTTACAGTAAATTTTGCGTTATGATTTGAAAAATAATGTTACTTCTGCTGTAACTTCAACCCGTCGATATTATATATATATCCTTCTAATTTAGGCAAAATGTCCAACTCCTACTGGAGATTTTCCAACACCAGGCAACTGTTCCACGTTTGTAAGATGTATTGGCGGAGTTCCTAGTGTCATGAAATGCCCTTCTGAGATGCATTTTAGTCCTACCACCAGAATGTGTGAGGCATTAGAAATGGCAAGATGTAATGTTAAGGTAACTTTAAATTTCATATCCAGATATTATATGACTTCTTACATTTTATTTCATTATTGTGTTATGTTTTCTTTACGGTATTTCACTGTCGTTGAATTTAGTTGTGTTAATACTCTTATCTAGAATTCACAGTTTTTTTTTCTCCCAAAACTTTTTCTCAAACATACTGTTTCATCAATTTTATCTAAAATAACTTTTATGTTATCATTCTGTAGATGTTGAGATCACCACTTAATGTTCTATTACTAACAGGTGGATATATTTTGACTAAATTTTTAGGAATAGTATTCAAGGCTTTAAAAATTTCAAATATAAAATAAAAGAAGAAAGAGTGCTTGAAGTATGCAAAAGAATGGAGAAGTAGTATGCAGAATTAACCTCTACTTAGTTCCCTTCGAGGGTTTGTACATTTAAGAATAGAGCAGTACTATTATTTTCCAACAGACCGTAAATTACATTTTGTAAATTGATGTCAAACTATATAATTGTTCACTCATAAATATTTAAATTTTTAATTAACAAAAATCAAACATTTTATATTCCACTCGTGCTTTATTTACTTTATTTACTTTTCAAACAGACCTGACTGCATTTATCAACAGTGTTGCACTTATACCTTAAGTAAAAAAAAATACTACACTGATTATAAAGGCAATCAGTGCCTTTGAAGCGCCTGTTAAAATAAATAAAATACAATGGAACACCCAAATTTTAATTTATTTAATTACAGATATCTCCGTGAAAATTATGTAAAATACATAAAAATGAATTTTGTTTTAACAAAATAACAATAATAAGTATATGAACTACACATTTTAATATTACACTCCTTCAGCTAAATGAAGTAATTTCAGGATTAATTACCAATAATAAAATACATTTCCAGAATTGCAAATTCTTAATTCTTTATGTGATAGATGGTTTCTAATAAGAATTTTTAAGACTTTGAACGAAGAATTCAATTGAATTCTTATTGGTTTATTTTTCTTTAACGTCTCATGATTATAATCCGAGGCAAAGGAGAAGGTGATTATGACAAAGAATGAGATGGAATGAAGAAAGTGGGATGAAAAAGAAGAATCTCGAGTAAACCAACGCTCATGGTATTTATCCACTACAAAACCCACTTGAAACGAGCTGAGATCCAACCAGGTATCCCACGCACCAATGATGAATTCTTATTCTGTTGAAAGGTCGAAATAACCACTTATATAATTCCCTTTATTCCCTTTACTGAACCAGACAATAATTACAATAAATAATTATTGTAAGTTAATCTCAACTAAATTCATATTTCTGTAGTTCAGTCCGTAACATATTGAGAATTTTGTGTTCCTTTAGTTTTTCAGGTTTTTCAAAAGTAGTTTCCACCATTCAAAATAAATATTTTAAGTTTTGTTATATATGTCTTTTACTACAAAGAGTTTTTAATACAAGAAATTTCAATTAAACATAAAGTTTAACATTGGTTTCAATAAGAAGTTCAAGAACACTAAAAGTTGAAACACTATTTGATTGTTACATGCCGAAATATAAAATTATATCAATGTGACAAAACAATTTCTTTTTAATTTTTACATTGTTATACTTTCATAAATACATTATAATTAGACATTACCCGCCTTATGCAGAGTCGTTTTGACCCATGATTAGAGTACTACTAAAAACCTGACTACTACAGGAAACATATGTTAGTCGAACTCTTTAGTATGGCACTAATCACGTTACAAAATGACTCTGGATAAGGCCCTACAAGTTTTGAAAAGACGTGAAATTAAATTTACGTTCTTATTAGAGAAGAAACACCTCATTCAGTTTTTTTCCAAATGGTAAAGTACCAAGGACTGACGACACGTTACCATGTTGGATAGAAATAACTAATGTTCTGTATTAGGAAAGAATTAGAGCCAATTCTCTGGAAACGCAAGAAATGCGTCTTCCTACCTCCCTAAGAAAATGAAGGCTGCTTGCGCCGCAAGTCCCACTAGTCTCGGAAGCAATTGGGGTCGAAAAATTGTTCAAGAAAGTTGTATTTTCTTTGCTTTTCAGCTTCTCTGCGATTAGCAACACCTCCAGCGTTTATTACAGGCATAGGGAAGCTTTAATTAGCAGCTCACGTAAAGTCCCATAATAAGGATTTACCTCTCATTCATGGAACCAATGTCATGCCATCTTACCGCTTTCCATCTGAACGGCAGCAGCCAGAAGATTTCCGTATTGAAGAAACTTTAGCAGTGTTAAAAGCTTGTAGTATTGTATCATTAACAAAGGAGGGTTGGGCGTCTCTACTGGCGCTCTTCATGCATGAAAGGCAATGCAAGCCATGTTGGTTAACCTGTTCCCCACAAGCTGGACACCGATGTGGTTCACAAACAGCTAAACTTAAACATAAGGCAACAGAAATTTGAAAACTTTCATTTGACAAATAAAAGTTTAAAGGCGGGGAAGGTATTGCAATCAACCATGTACCTGCTTCGGGAGATGAGGCAGCAAGAAACCTGGTTTTATGTTCCAAAACAACAACAGAATGTAACACATTACGAAAGTGAGATGCAATTGGTATATACCAAGATAACTGGTAACACCTTTTGCTACTTCCTGGGACTCTTTATCTGCTAAACTTGCCCATGTATTAGATCCTTCCTCAATTCCCCCATTTTGATCCAAACAATAACCCTGTGGAAGGAGAGACTCAATTAAACGCAGAGATCCATGGTGAGACACTAAAAATAAAGAGATCACCAAGCCAACGGGTAACATGCTTGCACCCAAGAGTCATCATTTAAGGAGCAGTTCAGAATTGATTCAAGGCCAGCTTTTAGAACAAGATCATATTTTTGCAGCAATGAAGTCTTCTGCCAAGATAGAAAGCATCATAAAAAAATGAATTAAGCTAGGGATTAATCTAGGGATGGGATCAATAGATGCCCATAAAAGGATAAAGACTGAATGGGATAAAATTGAGAAAAGTCCAGATAAGAACAATTCTAAATTAGATATTTTATTCAATAGCATGTTAGTAATTGCTTCCGATGTGAGAGCAGCACCTAGAAGACAAGCATTCTGAATTATTAGAAGACGTATGACCGGAGCAGCCTCATTAAATCTTCTAAAGATTTCGTCGAATGTGGTTTGATTTGAACCGAAAAATAATCTTGCATTTAGAAAAATTGAGATGTAAACCCAAGTGAAGATGTCTTCTTATTTACTTTTCTTATTTATTTCTTATGGGGGAATAAAATGTTCTTAACCGGCTCACGTATTCTAAAGCATTTTTTTTTTTTTTTTTTTTTTTTTTTTTTTTTTGTCGATATTCTGCGCCAAATATTTCTAATCGCTATACCGCTGCGCCGAATACCATCACCCTTCTTTCTCAAACCTGTAAGTTTTTTCACCGAAAACAACAGGCGAACTTCCATAGCTACTTTTTCCCAAATAATTAAATTAAATATATAACAAAAGGGTTGTAGGAATTTTTCCTACGATTCCAGTATTTGGCAAAAAAAAAAAAAAAAAAATGTCTGAGAATTGAAAGACGAAGCCCGTGTAGGCCTGCCGCGCTGCTTGACAGAAAGGAGTTAATTGCATTTTGAACCTCAATAGCTGAAACTCCTTGAAAAATGTGTTGATCATCAGGAATATTCAACGAAGTGAAATTGGCAGGGCAGGTTGGATGCTTCTCCAACAGGTCTCAAACACAGAGGTATCCCGGGCTGCAACCATATCATCAGAGATTTAAAGATGGACTGCTCCATGGACTGCTCCATCGGTAAGTTTATTCTCTACAACTTGAAATTAGAAAATTTCTGGTTGAATCAAGATTTATCGATCTTCGTTAAAGGCCAGGTTAAAGTGTCATGACCGATATTGCACCAAAGGTGAACTCGTTGCTTCACCCAAGAAGTCAGATTCTTAACATTATCTCATTGTTTGGAAGCACTTAAAGCAACAAATGGGAGACATTAAGTTTTGTGTATTTCTCAATTCAGTTTCAATACATACTGATTATAATCTGAAATGTATATTTCTTTTAAAGTTTTATAATTCGTACTCTCAATTCATTTAGAAGATATGTAGCTTGCATACGCATATTTAAAAAGACAGAAAATATATCTTTCTAAATGAAGTAGTTAAGTATTAAATAGTAAAGAATATCAAATATAGAAAATTATGATGAAGCTCTAATCAGTGAAGAAAAGAAAAGATAATAGATAGCGATGTGCTGATTTCAGCAATCGATTCAGGGTCCCAAGAGAACTCTACCATTACCATCCACAACCTGTCAAAACCAGAAGTGGTTGGAATTTATTAGTACTTCCGGTTTCAGTAGTTATTTCTATAGAAGGGAAACGGTAAGGGATATCGAAAGACGGTATTTGACAGACGTTCCGCGTCTCAAGAATGTATTTGGCTCGATTATTGTTTACCAGTTGAACTTTACAATTATTTCATTTCAACAATGATTGCATAATGAATAAAACGGAAATAGTTAGCGACAAACAGATTTTTGATATGCATTCAGTGCCAAGAGTATATTTCGTCTCTGATTTTATGCCTTTATCGCAAAAGTACTGGAGAGGTTTCTTTTATCGGGTTTTCTAAAAGTACTGAAGAGATTTGAGAAATTCCTTCGGGTCTTATCCTAAACGAAGGGAAAATCCTAATTTACACCTCCTCGCAAGAGAAAGTCGGCAATGTCTTGTGCGTCCAACGTAGATGAGGACCGACTTACTCCCGATATAAGGAGTCACCCTTTACCAGGTGCCAACGGCCTTCTCGGATGGTGAATGAGCTGTTGGAGTTCAGAGATCCTTCTTGTAATTAGGAGGGGGAAATGTCTTAAAAGACAGAGGAACCACAAGGTGGTTAACGATATTGAGATGTGGAAAGGAAATGGGAATACTACCACATTCTTTTTTCCAGGAGGGACGAACGAGGAGAACAAATACAATAATGGGTCTTCCTGAGGTAAAATAGTCTCCCGTTCGGGTCTCCGGATGAAGACTAATCCGGAAAGAATCATTAAAGGAAAAAATAATATTACTTTCACTAATAATAATTACTTTCATTCAGTATAGAAGCCTGGAACGTATGAACTTTAAGACGTGCGTGTAAACTTGAAATTTTAAAAGTAGAAATGTGTAAATATAAAGTGAACATAGTGGGTATGAGTGAAGTGAGGTGATCAGAGAAAGGTGAAATATTGTCCGAAAATTATACAATATTCTATCCGGATGGCGCTAAGGCCGAGAATGGTGTCGCAATAGTAATGAGAAACGCAATAATAAAAAGCGTAACCAAAGTGAAATGCTGTAGTGGCCGCTTGATATTTGTAAATCTACATGCAAAATCAGTGGATACTGTGATAATTCAAGTGTATATGCCAACAACCGACCATAATGACAATGCAGTAGAAGAAATATATGATGAGGTTAGTGACATATTGCATCAGTTGGGAAGAGGTAAGGTCAATACCACAGTAATAGAAGACATTAACACCGTAGTGTGAGAATGAGCTGCAAGTAAGGCGGCGGGATCATTTGGACTAGGTAGGAGAAAAATACGGGGCCAAATTATTATTGACTTCTGTAGGCAACATGATATGGTGGTGACAAATACGTGGTTTAAGAAACGAAACACCAAGATCTACACTTAAAATAGTCCAGGAGGTAAAAAACGCTACAAAATGGATTACATTGTTGTCAAGCAATGTTTCAGTAATAATGAACTATACGTGAAGACATAATTAGCAGTGGACATTGATTCGGACCATAATTTTACAGTAGAGAAAGTGCAAACCTGGTGAGAGTCAACCAAGAAAATGGGAGTAGAAATTGAAAATGGAACTTAGTGGAACTAAAAAGTATGGACAATGATGTGAAAGAAGAGATTGAAGAAAAATTCTCTGCAATGGGCGATAGAAAATAACTAGGGAGAAGTTAAACAGATTCTACTAGACAAACTTAACAACAATATCAACAGATTGGAAAGAGCACCGAGAAAATGGGTAACTGAAACGATGCTTAACAAGATTGAGAGATGCTTTTGTTTTAGTTAGAATCGTATCAGAACGAGTTCTTGACATAAAGAAAGAGTTGTGTTTGTGCTTCGTTGAATGGCAAAAAGCTTTCAACCTTGTCAATTGGGCCACACTTCTGAAAATATTTGAAGAAATCGAGGTCAACTGGAGAGAACGACGACTCGTTCGCAACGTATACATAGGATGTTTCAAGTTGCGCTTGAATCAAAGAGAAACCAATATGTGGAGTCAGACAAGGATGGAAGAGGAGTCAGATAAGGACGTAGCATGTCACCACAATTATTCAACATTTACAGTGAATGATTAATGAAGGAAGCATTAATGGGAATTGGAGATTTCAGGATTGGAGGGCAGATCATTAACAAGGTCAGATGACAAGGTTATTATAGCTAGAACCGAAGAAAAACTACAGGAGATAATGGACAAAATACTTGACACTGAGAAACAATATGGAATGCAAATTAATGTCGAAAAACCTGAAGTTATGAGAATATCCCCTATAAACACGTCCTTAAGGATCAGAGTGGAACAAACAGAACTTGAATAGGTCGATCATTTCAAATATTTTGGAAGTATTTTGACAAAAGACGCTTTCTGCACTAAAGAAATCAGGGCAAGAATTGTTACAGGCAAGGAGGCACTCAATAAGGAAAGATCTTTTTAACTAGCAGCTTAATATTGGACTAAAGAGGAAATTGGTCAAATGATACATGGAGCATTGAATAATATTGATTGCTGTATGGAGTATTGATTCAGGGACTTGAACATTACGGAAGTTAGAGAAGAAATATTTAGAGAGCTTCGAAATGTCATGTTGAAGGAAGATGGAGAAGACAAAATGGACGGGGAAAGTAATAAACGAAGATGAACACATCTTGCGAAGAAATTATCTTCTTCATACCGTCATAAAGAGATAGATAGAAGGAAAGTGAGGAGTAGGGAGAAGAAGAACACAACTGATCGATTATTTGAAAAATAGAAGAAAATATTGGGAGTTAAAAGAGGAAGCCGAAGATCGAGAAACTTGGAAGAAACATTTCCAGGCGCGAACCTAAAAAAAAATAATTGTAACCGGAAGTGATATACATGAATTAGTTCTCTCGGTTTTAATGTTAATCTCCATAGAGCAAGAACAACAAGAGATATCGAGTAATGAATAATGGCTTTTTGATATGGATTCAGCGTCCGAAGAACAAAATCCATGTTTGATTTTTCCTCCTATTGTATCAGTAATTACTTCAAGTTTGAGTATTCTGAAATTTGAAGTTTCCAACGTCAGAAGACGTCCAAAACCTGGCTTATTTCACTGTAGAACATTAGAAACAAATATAATGATAAACTTACCCATTTGGAGTATGTGTGACCTTTATAACAAACTTTGTGTGGTTGATACAAGTATTGATATATTCAGAATATCCTTCACTAAATTTAAGCAATCAGTAAATTCTTTAAGTGACAGAATTAATAATTAACAAGTCATTAAAATTATCACTTCTGTGCTTATCCTTCTGTTACATGTTTATCTGTTCTTATGAATACTGTAATTGGGCATATTTACCTGTAGTATTCTCTATAATAAATAAATATTGAATTCATAGTTCGGAAGTTTATCGTGGTTTCACATTGAGAAACGAAACTCACTTGTTATTTTTACTTATTTGTTCATATTCCCGTCTTTTGAGAAAAATGAAAGAGAAAGAACCTTCGCATTTTTATTAGAAATCAAATAACAATGGAAATGGTCAAATCAGGAATATATATATATATATATATATATATATCATTTGACCATTTCCGTTGTCAAGAGGGGAGAGCTCTAAAGATATTACATTCCATTAATACAACGTTAAATAAATGAAACATATGTAATCAAGAATTGAAACAGGAATCAGATAGAAGTTAGTTGATTCTTTATACAGACGGGCAGATATAAGGATATTGGGCAGACCTACTTTATTTCGGGAGAGAGGAGGAAAGGTCAATATGTTCTTTTTCTAAGTCTCATTTAGTGCTTTTAAAATATATTTTTATGCGTATTGATTAAGTTAGTTTTTAATAGGAGGCTCAACTTTTATTATTTTCGTAAGTGGCAAGAACTTTATTTTTTAATGGAACTTCCTAAAATACATTTAGTTTACAAGGAAGAAAAATTATTCTCAAAATGTTCAATGTTTGTATGTGATTTTCATTTCAAATTTTTCATCTTAATATCCTCTAATATTTTATACTTGTTTCATGCGAACTCTATTTAGGACAATTTTAAACCTATTTTCGATTGATTTTTCTTAGCAAAATGTGATTTGCTTCCTTATTTTACTACAGAAAAAGTAATTAGGCATTGTTTATAGTTCCACAGGGCTAAACGTTTTCGTCGTTGCAAACAAATTTTATGTAGATAATCACACTTGAGAAATCATGTTAGAACACTCTTTGGAAGTTGTGTAACACTGATTATTAATTTAGTGTTCTCATGAAAACGTAAACGGTTCCTGTAGCAAATGTAAGATAGTGTTTTGTTAGAAATTCTCATAAAAATCAAGGAATTCATCAGAATGTAAGAGAAAATTTTAAAAATGTTTGAAGTAAATTTAATCCTTGTGAAATAACCAAGCTTGGTTTGACATGACAGTGTGGAGACATTTTCTTGTAGAAGTAACATATTGGCTTAGCCTATACGTGTAGAAGTTCTATCATAATGTAAAACTTGCTTCTCACAATCCAAATTAGGTCAGAGAAGTCTCGTACATTTGTAAAGAAAGCTTGATGACTTGATCAAAAAATATCGATATTCTTTTCGTAGCAAATGACTGCTCAAAATATTTCTCTAATTCGATTTAAGGTTATCTATTTATTGACAACAATTAGAAATATTCCACTCACCGGATATTTCATAAATGTAAGCTCCACCAGTCACGGTTGTTTGTTGCCGAAGTATCTCTGTCAAAAAGCAGAAAATATAAAATTAACTAAGTATTTGTTGTCTAAGTGTCTGATGACAAAAGAGCAGAAATTTTTAAACCAAGTAGTGTTTACTATTTAAATATCTCCAATGATAAAAGGGAAAAAGTATGATATTAATGAAATGTTTGTTGTCAAAGTATGTCTGATAATAAAAAGTAGAAAATACGATCTTAACCAAGCATTTACTGCCCAAATATTTGTAATAAAAAAGCAGAAAATATAATCATAACCAACTGCTGAGTTTCATATCATTTCAATTGCTCTTGTTTATAACGTAAATTTATCATTTGCAATCAAGTTAAAATATTAAATTGCTTTCTTTGCAGTGTCCTGAACGCAATGGTTTCTTTGAGGTACCTGGCGAATGTGGAAAATTTATACAATGTACTGATAATAATGCTACTGTTTATGAATGTCCTAGAAATATGCATTGGAATAAGAAACAGCAAATATGTCAACATCCAGTTGAAGCTCAATGCGTTCCACACGTAAGTCTTAACATCACTTAAAATTAATATCTACTTTTATTTATTTATAACATGTGATTTTACTTGACTGTTTACGGCGGAGAAGATTAGATTAGCCGTAGCCACAAATATGAGCTTAGTTATAGATCTGAGGATGAAACCGAAGAAATCTGCAGACATAATGAAATCGTGAAGAGGATCCTGACGTCGTAATATTGGGCATTGCATAATTTGCAAGAGTACCTAACATTGTCATAAATACTGTTTCTCCTATGCAAACATAGCCAATTTAGACATACACTTCCATTAACCATCGATGACGAAAATAAAGTAACAATAAAACTTGTTTGAATAAATCGTGCTACACACATTCAGTTTTTCAAAAAAAAAAAAGTCTAATATTCTAATAGAGAAGCGTTTATAATCTAAAAAGTTCAGTGGAAGAAAGTTGACTTACAGTTTTGACGAAAATCTCTGCCGCTACCGAAATGGGAAAAAAGTGTTATCAACTTTATATGTAAAAAGCCACTAGTGCATCAAGTGTATAGTATTAAGAAACTGTCCAGAAAATAAAAGTAAGGGATTTTCTGAGAGCTAAAAGACCTGTCTTTCGTTCTCTCTTGATCTTTTTTTTTTTTTTTTTAATACCATCAACGACACTGAATTCTCTTTCTTTCCCTTCTCCCTCCTTTGATCAACATAGTGCATCTTTAGCTGCTGTTAGTAATAGCAGGTGATAGTTTCAAATAAATATACTGTTTGAAGAGAACAAAACAATATTTCATCCAAGATTACCATGTGCACCCCAGTTACTAAGAGGAAACAATGTACAACAGATCAACACCTATGATGCTTAAATTGTTTTCTCAAGGATGAATCGAACGAATAGCGTGGATATGGCCAAGAGGGAATCGTGAAAGTAGAATAGGTGTCTGTAGAATACAGTTTCTGTCATGAAAGAGATTTCTAAGTTCATTTTTACAACCACTATAAAGTTCACGTTTATGTCTACTTCATTTCATATATTAATAATATGCATAAGCTAGTATGTTGGTGAAACTTATGCTTTCTTGTATTCTATTGATGACAGATACTAAAATGAGTCATAGCTAGGTAGTGAAAAATATGTACACAGGTCATATTACATATTAGGTCACAGGTGTATGCATGTATCTTCAAAGGAAAGCCAAAATGAGTAAAGAGAGAAAAGCAATATATACACTAGAATCCGTTCATTTTTACAGTAATAAGATATTATATAAATAAAAGAGTTTGTGATTCTTATTCTTTTTTTAAAATTAATTTACTACCAAATTAATAGAGAAATAATACAATGTTTATCAAACAAGTTCTGTTTATAGCACATATACCTATGTAAAATCATATTTGAAAGATTTCGCTCTTACATACCAGAAAGCAGCAAAAACAGTAGATTGAGAGGAAGAAATTAGAAGAAAAGATAAATTAAAAATCGAGTATTCAGATTGAAAGAGAAAGAAATTAGAAAGAAAGATAAATTAAAAATGAATATTCAGATTGAAAGAAGAAGAAATTAGAAGAAAAGATAAATTAAAAATTGAGTTCAGATTGAGAGAGGAAGAAATTAGAAAAAAGGTAAATTAAAAATAGGGAAGTAATTATGGAGTGACAAGTTGGACGCCTTATTGAAATCCAGAGCCAGCTGACAATAATGCAATGTTGAAAGTGAAAAGAGTTTAGTGAAGTGGAAAGAGAAAGATAATCCCTAACTTGTGGGATAGGGTTAATCGATAAGAGTGCATGGAGAAGAGAGATAATTAATGATGAACTAAAATTATATAATTACGGAACGAATTAAAAATAAGGATTGTAAATACAATATATAAATGAATATAAAATAATAATGGAATAATAATAATAATAATAATAATAATAATAATAATAATAATAATAATAATAATAATAATAATAATAATAATAATAATAATAAACGATTGCAAAGATAAAAATTGATGTATGAGAAATAAAGTGAATGTATTAAGGTGAAGAACTCTTAAATGGTTAACACTGTCTCTTTCAGACGGACGTGGAACTGTTTGGGAGGAGGTTTTTAGGATAATAGCATAGAAAGTGTAGTTGAATATTTGTTTGATGAGTTGTGTGTTCTGGAACAGATAGACGGGAAATTCGAGCGCTGCAGGAATATTTATGAGTGTAGCTGGTATGAAATAAAGAGGAGCAATTTTCTCCGAAGTGTGAGGCTAGATAGTGGGTGTATTTAAAGATGTAAATGAAGTGAAACTATTCTATATTTTTAACCAGCGAATTGTTGAAGTGCGTGCGTTATCTTTGTATTGAGATATTACAAAGCCAAACTAGTGTCGAATATAGAACAATATTTATATTTGGGTTTATGGAGTTTTTTTTTTTTTTTTTTTTGATAGATGTGTGAGGTATTACCAGCTGCATTGCTACCACAGGTTGCGTGCTTTGTGCAATCTCTATCTGTATACTTCCTAAAGAATTTTGAAATTATTAAAAGTATTATTTGAAGAAAATAATATCATTAGTCTTAGGTATAAAACAATATTAATACATCTTTCGAGAATTCCTATTTAAAAATGGAAGGAGAGACAGTTTGTGTTTATGGCTGTATGAACGCTATAATTCGACCTATTAGCATTGGATATATGGAAGGTATCTTCTGCTCCTTAACTTGAAAACATGCACTTATATCTATATTTCTCATATTTTCTCGTATTGCCAACAAGTAGTTTCAGTCATTTGATAATCTTAAGCCTACTCCCTTTGTGCTTACGAATTCCACCACGTAGCTAAAATTTTTGAAAGAATTTCACAAGAGCATAACCAAGATAAAATCGAGCGCAACAAATATTAAGAGCGCCATGGTTTTAGGAAATAGGAAATAAGACAGCAAACTGGAAATAACTGGGACGGTAAGTAGCTTGTCATAGTATCAACAACTCAAGAGAAACCATATGACAACTTATTTAGGGAGTACTGTGGAAAGCTCCAAGGCAGATTGAATGAAAAAAAAAGAAAGAAAAAGAAATCTTCGTCTAATTTGAACTACTCGCTAAGCAAAACAATACGTTTCTTGTAAAAATAATAATAAATAATAAATAAAACGAGTGTAACAGTTTCGCCAACTATCCACTTTGGCTTCATCAGACCCTCTGATGAAGCCAAAGTGGATAGTTGACGAAACTGTTACATGTTGATATAACAGGGTGTAACAAAAATGCATGGCCAAAAGTGACTAAGTGATTGCGCACATCCAAATAAGTAAAAATGTTCCTATAAACATGGGTCTGATGCCGCTTTGTTTCCCAGATACAGGGTGTTCAAATGTCGAGCCCCTCCACTACATGACTCACTATGGGGAAGTGGAAGGAAATGTTCAATATTACAGGAATAATAGAATCAAGTGGAATTATACCTGTGCAAATACATTTACACTAACATAGAGAATTAAACTAATCAGCATTTGAGGTTATTAGGTTGTCAGTCTTGCCAACCTGGTACAAAGTGTTATGTTTTCAAAACTCACTAGACGTCTACACGCTAGCATATGATTGCTGACATCAAAAAGTTCCTAAACATGGGTCAGATTTCGCTTCGTTTTCGAAAGACAAGGCGTCCAAGTGTAACGTCAATTAACGGCGCACAATAGGAAACAACGGTTCATAGATCACAACTCTTGCATAAAAGTGTTATTGTGTCGTTGCAAATGAATGCAAATGAGAATAACTTACGTATGAAGCCACAAAGTAATTGAATGTTAAAAGCCACAAAGTAATGTTATTGAGTAACAATGTTGCCCACTTCGTATAAAGGTCAGAGTGTATTTGCCAGGGATCATCCTAGTAGTGAGAAATACACCAGAAAACCGTTTTTGGGATAAGTAGCAAGAGGACTCGAATCCGCACCTCACTTCAGTGTTTCTTCCGAAGTTTATGTGTAATATAAAAGAACGCTATGGCCTCCATCGAATACCTTTCTCAATTACTAAACTTTGGAAACATGTAGTAATCGTGATCTATGAACCATTGTTTACTATTGTGAGCCGTTAAATGACTTCACATTTGGATCCCTTGTCTTTCGAAAACGAAGCGGAATCTGACCCATGTTTAGGAAAGTTTTGATGTCAGCAATCATATGCTAACGTGTGGACGTCTAGTAAGATTTGAAAACATAACACTTTGCACCAGGTCGGCAACACTTACAATACAATAACCTCAAATGTTGATTAGTTTCATTCTCTATGTTAGTGTAAATGTATTTGCACAGGCATAATTCCACCTGAATAGTATTATTCATGTAATATTGAACATTTCCATTCATTTTCCCATAGGAGCAATTGGAGAAACTCGACATTTGAACACCCTGTATCTCGAAAACGAAGCGGCATCGGACCCATGTTTATAGGAACAGTTTTACTTATTTGGATGTACACAATCACCTCGTCACTGTTAGCCATGCATTTACGTTACACCCTGTATATATATTTAACAATATATATTTAACAATAAACGTATTGCTTTACTAAGCGAGTATTTTAAATCAGATTTAAGTCTGTTAAAAGCAAAGTTTGTACAATGGAAATCTTTCAGTTAACGTCCCACGATTATGCCCTTCAGGCTAAGTGAGAAGGATGATTAAAGCAAGTGAGTGATGATGAAACAATTGGTGGAATGAGAATGTGGGAGGAAACGAGAGTATCCCTAGAAACCCACAGACGTGATACCACAAACTTACTTGACTGGGAAACGAATCTCAGATTGAATGGATGAAGAGACAATATAGCCATTAAACAACTCTATGGAGACGTATCAGTGTAAAATGCGGGTAAGTTATAAAAAGAAGACAATGGTTCAAAATCAAATGTGCCTAAAACATGGCAAGTTTGCTCTGTTTTATCCTATTTGGTGTCGTTATGGTAAGAATAAAAGAAGAACAGAGGAACAGAAACAGGTTTATCTCGAAGTTGAAGTACTCATTTGAAGAGAAACGTAAGAGCAATTAGATGCTGAAACAAATGTACAACACAATAAACCTTACAATAATTCATGAGAAAATGAATCTCTGGTCATCTAGTAGAACAAACACTAGAAGACAAACAAAATTACGAAAGAAACCATTTGAGAGAGCAGAAACATTTAAATATCTGAGTTCAGAAATAATAAAAGATAGTCGAATAAGAAAAGAATGCTAGGAATAAGATTGCTAGGAGACTACAGGAAGGGTGAAGATTTGACCAAAATGTGAAACATCTGATTTAGAATCGGAATATATCTAGAAAACTTAAAATACTACTTTATTACACGTGCTTCATACTTATAATAATCTACGCTGTTTTTCAGTCGATAGTAGTCTTTTGCAAATGATGACATTCTTTCAAACGCAAGAAACCAAGGCTGTGCATGTCGCCTCATTTTTAATATTAAAAATGAATATCATTAACAGATGAGAATAAAGATCTTTGATTCCCGTTTGTTATTCTGTGGAACTGGTAGTTTTCAATCAAGCCCAAATAAATAACTTCCTCTACAATACAAATAAAAAACAAAAGCATATATAAAGGGAGTTCTTACTTGTACACATACTAAAGTTATGCTAGGAATACTAAAGAATATAAGTCCGAAACTACTAAAAATGCAGATCAAATCGTCTTATGAAAGCTTATTTAGTTTTAAAACTTTCAAAATATACATAATACAAATATTATTTTTATCATTATTAAGTATTAAGGTTCTGGGACTAATTTGGATTTATTTTATTTATTATTATTATTATTAGTATTATTTTAAGGTTTGGGCCTGAAAATGTTTCTTCCACGTTTTCCGATCTTCAGTTTCTTCTTTTATCTCCAAATATTTTCTTCTATTTTTCAAATCATCGATCAATTGTGTTCTTCTTCCTGTTCCTTGCTTTCCTTTCATCTTTCCTTCTATGGCGGTATGAAGAAGACAATTTCTTCGCAAGATATGTCCAATCAAATTGGCCTTTTTACGCAGAATGCTGGCTAAAAACGTCTTCTTCTCTCCTATCCGTCTTAAAACATCTTCGTTTGTTACTTTCTCTGTCAATTTTATCTTCTCCATCTTCCTCCAACACCACATTTCCAAGTCTCCAAATATTTCTTCTCTAATTCCATTATGTCCAAGTCTCTGACCCATACAATCCAATGCTCGATATATAGCACTTCACCAACTTCTTCCTTAGTTCAATATTAAGCCTGCTGGTTACAAGTAATCTCTTCTTATTGAATGCTTCTTTGGATATCGCAATTCTTCATCTAACCTCTTTGGAGCAGTAAGCTCTCTCGTCAAAAAACTTCCCAGATATTTGAAATGATCGACCTTTTCAAGTTCTCTTTGTTCTACGTCTTCTACTCTGACCCGTAAGGGCGCGTTTTCACGGGATATTGTCTTGACTTTCGATTTTCCTATGTTGATTTCCATTTCATATAGTTTCCGATCATCAACTATTTTGTCAATCATTTCCTGTAGTCCATCATCGGTTCTAGCTATAATAACCGTATCATCTATGTATCTGATCTTGTTAATAATCTGCCCTCCAATCTTGAAATCCTTGATTCCTATTAATGCTTCGTTCATCAAACATTCACTGTAAATGTTGAATAATTTGGGCGATATACTACATCCTTGTCTGACTTCTCTTCCAATCTCCACAGTATTGATTTCTCCTTCATTCAAGCGCAACTTCAGACGTTGTCCTATGTACAGGTTGTCCTATGTACCGAATGCAATAGTAAAGCTATAATTTTAAATTATGAACATAATTATGCAGTGCTTACATTCTCCTTTACTTTTAGTGTACTTATCCAGAAGCAGTATACCCAATACCAGATTCATGTTCAGCATACATTGATTGTGAAGAAGGACGTCCAATGGTTCAAATATGTCCTCCAGGTTTAGCATTTAACTCAGAAAAAGGAACTTGTGATTATGAAGAAGTAACTACCTGCATGCCAGAGGTATGACTAACTCAATATAGAACCTATATGTAGAATACCCCAATAATGTGCAAATTCTATGGAATTATCATACAAATAATATGTGAAAAATGCATATTAGGAACTATTTCCTTTGTGTGGTTGTCAGTGTTCAGTTATTCTAATTATTCCGCAAATATAAACTTATTGATAATGTATATATCAGGGGTATAGAAGCAAAACCTGCTATATCCATTTTTCAATTTTGTCAGGAAACGAAGAAGAAGGGACTCCCTTATGTTTCAGAATTGCTGAACTTTTTTTTTTTATTTGTTTGTTTAGTGGTCACTACTTAATGCAGATGAGTGAAATCTACCACTAAATAAAAGAAGTTGTACAACAATTTTGAAACATAAGGACGTCACTTTTCCTTCGTTCCCTGACAAAATTTAAAAATTGATGTAGCAAATTTTGCTTCTATACCCCGATATAATATCACATCTAGATCAATAAGTATTTTGTATTCAAAATAAAATGTGTATAGGGTATATAATAGGAAAATAGTGAACCTAAGTTTTTTTCACTTTAATGGTAACGCTTTAACGAAAAATGTGTATGCATAATTGACATGAAAAATAAATATAAAACACATATGTAAAGTTCTATATTAAAAAGTTCTACTTTCTGAGTCATATCGAATAACGTATGCAATGATTGCCCTCTAAACAGATTGTATGTCTTCTCTCATCGTTGTGTTTCGTTAATTTAAAAAAGTTAAATCATTTTTAGCCATTACTGAAAATGTTATCTAATAGCCTGTTTTATCTCAAGAATCTACCGAAGCAACTCTTAAATTAGTAAATTTTCTGAAGTCCAGGATTTAAATAGCATGCACTGTTTATCTGGTTTAGAGTGCTATATTTAGAAAAAAGCGGAAGCATATATGAGCAAGGTAGCTAGCTCATTATTTAACATACTGTTAAAGCAACAGATGGCAAGAGAATGATTGATAAAGAATTGGTGGAATGAGACAGTATAAATAAATAGGAAACCACAAAGAAATATACATATAATATGTGCACTACACTTGCTCATATAAACCAACGATCGAACGTGTAATCTATCACAGAAGAGGCGAATGCTCCTATTCAGCCGCCAACTCAACGTTGCTCTACGTGTTAAATATTAACATTTAAGTATCTATAAAACGTTTTCAAATTTATACCAGATTTGATTAATTTTCCCGGGAACCATTTTTTCACTTGCAGCTAATTTAAGAACTAGGATATATTTAATTTGAGCTAATGTAAGCAAATTGTAAAAAAAAGGGGGGGAGAATGTAATAGTGAATATGTGAAGAATGTGGAAGTGTGTAATAGTCAATAATCTGTAAAGAATGTGGAAGAATGTAATAGTGAATAATCTGTGGAGAATGTGGTATAGCAATAGTCTGTGAAGAGTGTGAGAGGACTATCAATAGTCAGTGATGGGGCATGAGGATGGCCGGCTTTAGCATGAGTCAAGAGTTCGTACGAGCAAGAATGAAGTTAGAGTATGCAAGTGGGCTTGTCAGAAGTACTGTGAAGAATATTATTTAGTAGCATGAGGATAAAAATTAGTAAAGTACTTTTGAAGTTTGTATGCATGTACCCGTATCCGTAAATAAAGAGTAGCTTAGTTTGGAAGTAGATATTTTTAATAGTAAAAGTTATAGCTGTATAGCAATGTGTCACACATATCTGAATAGATTTGATGTCTATAGCTTCCTTCAAGCTCGTGGATTATTTCTGAAATCATCTAATTCAATATTTTTTAATTGTATATGACATCTAGAGAGAGCCTTGTGACATACTTTTCACTCCAAAGAGCGATGGTGATCTATTGCTGTATTGTTTCTTAAATTTTCTTATTAGACTCGTACCATGCAAGGATTTTAGCCCCTCTCAATGATTATCTGGACATGTAATTCAAATTATTCAAAGAAAAATGTTGGAACTTTTATGGGATTGGATCCTGAAATCAATCATTAGATGAAGTAACGAGCTAGTGTATTTAATTATTACATATATCAGTAGTTATTGTGTATGAATTAGCTTCTAAATTTGCATCTTAATTTCATAACTTTTTATTCTATTAGTGTCCAGAACCAAGTGGCAATTTTCCTATTATTGGCCAATGCCATAAATATTTATCCTGTGAAATGAATTATGGTTTAGTAAAAGAATGTCCACCTGGAAAGAATTACAGCACAGTTAGCAGAAAATGCGAAGATGAAAATACAACAATATGTGAACCATTTGTAAGTTGATATTTTTTAAATTTTGTATTGGAATTTTGTTAACCTTAATTTCATCTAGATATAACTTCAGTTTGAAACATCTACTGAACTTCAGCATGTGATTACTATAGACATGTTGCAAATAAATAATAGAAATGAAAGTGGTATGTGCCTCACTCTTAAGATTACGTGCGTTAGTATTAGGTGTCTTAAAAAGAAATAACTTCATAGATGCCAGAGCATTCTATTCTGTTTTGAACTACATTTGACAAGTCTTGTGGCCAGGTTAAGATACTGAGTTGATTTAATATTTATAAAATGTCAAGACGGTTTCTCGAATAGAATAGAAGAAATCCAATGCACATAAAAAAATGTTACGAGTCCAGATAGGCAATAGAATTTAAAAAGATGTCAACAAAGAAGAAGTCATAATTCCTTGTATTCAAAACGTTTAATTTAAAACATAGATTGTGATTAGCGGGACCTCAATACCTTTACATTTTTCAATATCTGAACTTTCTAAATTTGGAGCAGTTCACACTCCATCGTCACGAATAATAATTTTAAAAAATAAAAAAATTAATAATAATAATAATAAATAAAACTAAACATTAATATATAAATGTTAATATAGGACAGGATATTGAATTATACACATGAGGATGCAAGTGTGTTGAAGACAAGGACCATATATCACGGTAAAAGCTTATCAAGTATGGCAGAGGCCAGAACTGCTTCTACCAAATGGTCGTAATTACGGTTACCTGAAAGTTGAAACTCTACGCATATATATATATGTTCTTCTATGGAGAAGTCGAAGTCATATTTATTTCACTCTATCGGAATCATGACAATTTTGTATCTTCATAAAAAAAATAGCTCAAATATCTGACTTCGAATTTCTGTTTTTACATTTTACAATTTCACCAAATCGAATTCATGTTTTTAATCTTTAAATGTTTTGAAAGTTCTAATGCAAGTGTTGTGTTGACTGCGAATGAAAATCATTTGTAAATCAAATGAAAATGACGGTAGAAATAAATCTTATCTTGATTGCTTTCAAAATTGAGAATCAATTCACATTCTATTGATATATCCTTTAACCTTTCTGATATCTGACTTAATGACATATTTATGTACAGTTTTAAAATTTGACTTTTTATTCAATTAATTCTTCTCTACACTTTCTTTTGGCAAAATTTTTTGTGCATTATGAAAGTATTTAATTAAATTGGTGTCTAAAGCAAACAAGAAGAGCACAAATATTGATACGCCACCTCTTTAAATAATTCTTTAATGAGGAAAGAATTTAAAAACGAAACTGTTCATCATTCAATCAGCTAATTCGCCAATGTATTCGCCATGAGTTTAGACAAGCATGGTTTATGATACATACAAAAGGGCAGAGCCAATATGGTTATCATGAGTTGAAAGGAGAACAGTACTGAAAATGAATTCTATACAGAATTAAAGACTTACGGTCACTGTTAAAATTCGTTAAATGATGTAGGCGAATAAGTACAGAAGTTTGTTACCAGCTCATGGCACATTATTGGCACAAAAATAACAATAAAAAGGATTAATTGTTTCTACTCACATTTATCAAACGTGTGTCTAACGAAGATAAACAAACCAGACTTCTCTGTTAGATTGACTGATTGATTGATTCAAGTTTAATGGAGACTTCTCTGTTAGAAGAACACTAATAAAATATTGAGTAATAACACTTCGTAATTCATATTTATAATTGACGTTAATACTCAAGTGTATAGAGTAAACGAGAACAATTTATAATTAGTATCCATAGATCTTATGAGTACGTCCATTATCCTTAAATACGCTATTACCTATATTGAGTCGTGACTGAGGCAGAATAACATGTCATTCTTTGAAATAGCAGAGATCATTAAGTTATTAGAGATATAGTGCCTCATGGTACGCAAATAACATATATAAAATACTGCGTTGCATTCCATGTCATTATTACTGTCGCTTCTTATTCAGCTTTCATCAGTGTTGTCTGAACGTAAAGTTTATGAATTATCAAAGTTGAGATTGTAACTAACTATCTATTGTGATAAAATGACCATTGTATAACTTTATTTTGTTTATAAAGTTTCTTATTATTTTGTTCGAATCTTTACTCGATTTTTTTCTTCCCTATTAACATCAGAGCTTTTGATTCAAATAAAAACTTTTACAAAGTATTTCTTTAAATATGCGATGATAATTTATGTGTAGAAGTTTCGTATGTTATTTATATTATTTTTATAAAATAAATGCTTTAAGCTTAAAATTCCAGACATCTTCTCTTCTCAATCTATAATGTGTTGTTGGGCCCTGCTTTTGGGTTTTACAATGCCATTACGAGAATTAACAATTCACATATGATTTTATAGTTTCCTGATTAAATTTCTTGATATATAAAATAGTGTTTGTCTCTATTTAACTTTTCAGAATTAATTAATTCAGTAGTTGAAAACTTAAAACTCACGTCTGGAAAAATTTGTTTAACCAAATAATAACTTCGGTAAAAGGGATTGCAATTCATCTGTGTTATATATTTTAATTCGTCTTTATTTTTACAGAAGGTTTGGAGTTAATTAGTGACTGCCATTTTGTTAATGTATTATTATCATACAGTTTCTGCATCAAAATTGAAAATCTAATTAATTAAATTTTTGTATACCTTCTTCTGAAACTACTACTTTATATTTCTAATGAAGAAACTATTCTAAATATTTTACATTAAGTACGAATAAACAGCTTTTTGTGAATATCAGAACACCTAGGTTCTGCTATAATATAGATAATGATAACACACTTCTTGTCTTTATATTGATAATTGAGTGTCTTGATATTTCTAATTTTACAGTAAATTTTCTCTTTGGATCTATCTTATTTTCTAGAAGGAACTGCAATTGTTCATCTATTTTATATCATATATCGTCCACAACTCAATAGTATTTTGAGTATTTAACTTTTTTCTATTTGTAGTACTTGAGACGCAAAACGGTTGCTTAAGATATCTGCTACAGATAGTGAGAATAACGGCTGGATGATGCTAACTTCCCTACCGCTTATAAATTCGGACTTTAAAAATAAAGTAGTTTGTTTCCAAATATAGAAGTTGAATAATTACATAAAATATTAAATAGGAAATGTACTGTATTTTGCCAATTTTGTGCACAATATATAGTAATTTTTTTTAGGGATAAAATTAAATACGAACGATCTCAATAAATACTATCTCCAGGTCTCAAAAACTTAACATCTTACAGACGACCAACGTGCTAGGACTGTTGTGTATCTAATGTCCAGTAGGACAAACGATGGGCATGGTTCCACGCTTTGCTTTATATTTTATTGCGAATGAACTATAGACTATATTTTCAGCATGTTGTGAACATTTATTGGCACCGCTGTGTTCAAATTAGAACCGTTAGATAGTACACCTCCAATTGCTGGGAAGAAACAACAGTGCTTTAAAATCCGTACTCGAAAAGTTATTTCGAATATAGGAAATTTATAAAAATTGGAATAAAGTAATAAAAACCTTTACTAACAAAAAACAAGATTACTCTATGATTATCGTCTCAAAATAGTTAGTTATTTACAAGTTCACAGTTTAGTAATTCTAATAGCCCACGTTCTGACAAAACTAAATAAACAAACTGGATGAGGATGGTGAAATATAAACAGAAATTCCCAGCACAAAATTGCAAGGAAGAATTTCGGGTAACCACTTATAAGTGGTGTTTTTCTTTTCTTATAAAATTCCCTTCTAACATCAATTGTATGACTCAGACAAAGGTGAAAGATATATGAAGTCACCGAAATAATAAACAATGAAATAGTTATATAGAACACAACATAGGTGAGTTATTATTTATGAAAATACATTTTTATATAAATTATTTTCAATTTAAAGAACAGTCTTACGTATGGTCTGGCCATGTGTAATCTCCTGTCCCCACTTCTGGCCACTTTGAATGTCTAACCTATGTCTAACCTATTCTATTAGAATTAGAATAGGTCTATTTTAGATACTTTGATAATATCCTTACCTTATATCAACAAGCATTCATCCGGAGCTCTTATTCAATGTTGAACAAAGAAATCATGAATTGAATTTTGTAGATCTCGCTATTTCTAGAGACAAAGTCAACAAGTTTGAGACAAAGTCGTTAGAAAAAAATAGGCTCACAATACGTGCATGCCTCTTCAGCACCCTCTTTTCTAACTGAAACCCAATTTATAGGAAAATATTTTTAGAAGAACAATAAAGCTCAGATCACTTAGTGACGATCCTCAAAGTAAAACACAACATATTTTGGGGTAAGTAAAGAATGGCTATAAAATCGAAATAACAGAAGAATAGTTAGACTCGGTTGACGAAAGATCTGAAGACAAAAAGGAAATAAAAAAAAAAATGTCTGAAAAATGCATCAAGAAAATGGTTAAGTCTTTCCTTTTACCTGATTTTCGATAGTTTCAACTGCAAATATACAATTTTAAGATTTCCCTTATTTACATGAGAAACGAGGAGAAATACTTAAGTTACAACAGCTACTTTATAGAACCAAATTTCTCCTGAGTCTTTTACAAAGTATCAGATAACTATGATGAAATTTACATATGTTTGACAAAAAGAAATACAGGTAACATATCATGGATGCCAAAAACAATATATCCATTCCCTAGTTATCTACAAGTGCAGAAATTTAACCGTAAGGTTACTCAGTTATTTCGGAATAATAATAATAATAATAATAATAATAATAATAATAATAATAATAATAATAATAATAGTTTCGTTGATTATTCAAGCATTTGATTATCAACAGAATTCATTATTTCAACACATTAGAGAAAGTAGCTACCATCCATCCTCTATAAAACAAATCCTGTTTTCCTTTTCTCCAGCTATGACTGTTTCTCTCTTTACTAGACGAAATATTAGGTCTGTGATAGTTATTCTTAATTTTGAAAGCAATTTTATTTTATTAATTTACTCTATTAAAGATCTGATTTTATTATTGTTGGTGCTATTTGGACAAAGCCTATAGATCTTCACAAAGAAGTCTTTTCAAATAATCATCCTTGGTTATCGATGCATACGCTGGAATAGTATGAATATATAGATTTTAGTCTAAACGTTATTCGTATGTTGTAAATTGTAATATATTAGATTCAAACTGCCATTACTTTCTTTTGCGAAAGTAACTGTTTTGCTTAGGTTGAGTATTATTTAATTGGTCAAATATAAACTGAACCTCGTTATCTGACATATAAACAAACATATTTTATTAAATAACAACGCAGTCCACTTGAATAACAAACTAATGAAATTAATAAACGTTTTTAAAGATGTAAAATTGCGTATTATTGCTGTTACTTCTCCAAATACGAAATGAAACTCACAAGTTATCAGGGAACTTACAAAATCTTCAGGTGTTTATGAAGGAATTTGTCACTTTAAAGAATTGTGCATTGAAACGATTAACATAAAAATTTGCATAGAAGCCAAGAAACAGGTTGGAGATTTAAAAGTTAAGATTTAAAAGTTAAGACGTTCGAAAACATTAAAAAGGTTCAAAAAATAAAATAGCTACCGCTTTGAATATAAAAGAGACGAATTCAGAAAAAATAAGTTAGATTAGGTAATTCTTTATTATTTATAAAAATTCGCAATGAAACATTTGAGCAATTTAAACAAAACCGGCTTCAATCTCTCTCTAACTTTACTACCTGGAAGAAGAAAAAGTTGTGCATATGTAGAATTATATTTTTCATATAGCCATAACATGAGATCGTTTGGTGGTAGCAGCATTATTTTCCGAGAGGCTTGATAAGTTTTTATTGTGTTATATATTAATCATGTCTTGACAAATATTAACGTCCTTATATATAGTGTTGTAAATAGAAAAAAAACGGTTCGTATTTTTTCAGAAATGTACGTTTTTTTTTTAGAAAAAAAACATTGCCTCTCGTTTTTTTTCTAAATTTCGTTTTTTTTCAAACGGTCATTTGTAATGCATCTTACGTCTATTTAAGTATGAAATATTTTTATGTAGGTGTAATCACCGTAAAATGCAACATAAATTAAACGCTAGATACTGATACGCTACAAATATTTTACAATTTACATGAATACCATACCTATTAACAATTCGGGTTTCAGCAGTTTTCATCAATATCAACTAAGAAATAAAAGTAGAAATGAAATTTTGTTTTTTCGTGAAAGCAGGCCTTTAATAAGTACGAAAATAATGTCACGAACAGTATAAAATTCCAATAACCTGTCTAAAAGTAAAGAATAATACTAATTTGCCTAATAGTATTTTTCTAAATGTCATATATAAATAATTTGTCGACTAGATATATATGATATGCAGAGCCGGCTCTACCATATAGATTTTGTTTCGGGAGGGGCTTTGCCTGAAAATGTGAAAATTCTGCAAGATATTTCATATACTTTACTATAGTAAGTAAGATTTCGGGGGGGGGGGGGGCTTAAGCCCGGAAGTCCTCCTAAATACGCCACTGTATATATACAACACGTGCATTTGCGTGGAACGGCAAGCTTGGATGGTCCGGCAAAATCTGTCATAAGTATATTATTTAAATTAAATAACATATTTCTTGTTGGAAATAGACTTCATGATGATGGTAGTTACATTTACTAAGCTGACCTTCTATTTGAATACTACATTCATAAATTATGTTTAGGTTGCATTAGTTTAAGATCACATAAACAATGCTAAAGCAAATGGGCGAATAAATCCGAGCACAAATTGCTTGATTGTTGTCAAATGCAAGAATTCAATTCTCGAATAGTAATGAATATCTGTTCCATTTAGTAAGTTATCACAGTTTTGATATGAAAGTAATCTTGTTTTTGTCTGCAGCAAGTTCCTTATCATTGAAGATAGAAACAAGTTTTTTTTAAAAAAATGTTAGAATATGTAGAAGAAAAATCAAGAAATAAAGATAAAAGAGCTAGTTGCACTGGAATTGCAAAATGATACATTGAAATTGAAGCTCGATAGTGAATTCTATAAAAAGGTTACCATCTTTCCTCTGCAGGTTTGTTTGCTTTATCTTTCACTATCATAATAGATTAACATTTAAAGAAAAAAAACAGACACAACGGAATTGCATTTTTAGTAAGTATTTAAGCCTTTCTGAGTACGACTGCACTTACCCTCACCTTTGTTGTCCATGCTGGAGTAGCATACTTAAAATCATGACTTCTAAGATTTGTTCTTTCTGGAGAAAGGGGGAGGCGGCAAATTATGCCATTACACGAGGCGACAAATTGACTAGGACCTGAATATAGGATGACTCAATTTGAAGTAATGCAGGGTGTTTCAAAATTAATATTAGGGTTTTAAAACTTTGTAGTATTTATTACAATAAACTTACAATTATAAATATTATATCAGATGAAAGAGCAACTCAAACAGTTTTGTACGCACGCATGTACATGCATTTTTCTTCTGTCTGCCGTTAGAAAGAACAAGTAGCGATGATGGAGACTAGAGAGCAGAAAGCTTTTTGTGTTTTAATAAAGACTGAACCTGTACAGTGTAACCGTCTGTGTGAAGAATATTAAGGAGACGCTTCCAACTACGTCTTTATTGTTTGCAGTTGCTACAGGTCTAAAACCTACAGACTACGGTTTACGTGCCAATTTCGCAAGTGAAATATTCCTGCATAACAATGAAGATTTTCTGGATCGTATCGTCTACAGTGATAAATCGACTTTTCACCTAAGAGCTAATGTGAACACTCATAATGTTTGCATCTGGCCGTCAGCAAATCCTCAGGAGATGGTACAATTGAAACGAAACTCCCCTAAATTGAATGTGTTTTGTGCCGTATGGCGGAAAGTTTATGGGCCTTTCTCGCCTATCGACTAGATGTGTGCCGTGTGATGAATGAATATCACATTGAACACTTGTAACAAAGACTGTTTGAGGTGCTCTTTTACTTGATGCATTGCTTATAACTGTACGTAAAATGTAATTAGTACTACGAAGACTTAAAACCCCAAAATTTATTTTGAAACACCCTACATTTTTCACCAACAGTGTTGGAACTAAGATGTAAAAAGGAGAGAAAATTTTCCTTATAAAGTTATTGTTTACAACGATATTATTATTAGTCGAGACTATAACTACAACAACAACACGAGTTAAAAGTCAAAAAATGTAATCAAATGTGTACTCGGTAGCCCAGGTGGCCAAAGTGGCACACACAGGTGTGTCACTTGTTTAATCCGCTCCAGGGTGGACTCTAATTAAGATATCAGGATATTATTCTTGCAAAATGTGGTTGGACTATAGTTTATCATATTAATTTCTTTTTCTTCTGGTGTCGAATTTCCTTCTCAAATTTTACCCCAGTAAAAGATTCGAGAATTTTCTAATTTCGAATTTCCTTTACTTTTCTTTCCCTATAGCTTCCTTCGTTGTAGAAAGACATCCTTAAGACTTGCCAGGTAGATACCTCGAATTGATACCTAACTGTTGACATCAATTGGACGGGCCTGCGCGCAGTGTTGCCAATTAGGGAAATTAAAATTCTCCTATATTTGGGCAAAAAAATAGAAACTTTTGTTTATAAATCCGTACCTATACGTCCGAGTGCAAGTCAACTTACGCCAATCGAACATTTGTTCTTACTTAACAAACGAAAGTACAGATCGTTACAATGGGGTAATTAGGGGAAGCACATAAAATTCGTATTTAGGTTCTAGCCCTTGATTTTTCTAATTTTTCCTTACTTTTCTGTTTACCGTAATATATTTTTGGTAATTAGAAGCTTTGTTCCTTAAATATCGCCATAACACTTGTAGGATATATTAGTGGTGTACCAATGTTTAATTTAAGATAGTTTGCGTCTGTCTGGTTGCAGTGTTGCCAGCTACAGAATATTTTAATTCCAGATTTTAGGAGGAAATTTTGGAAAAATTATATTTTTTGTCTCTATTATTTCCATCTTGTTGGCTATATCGGAACAAACGTACCAGTATCTGGAAGTCTCGTCTTTGCTCTACACAACGCACTATAGAAAGTTTCAATAGGATAATTAGGGGAAGTACAGTTGAGGTTTACAATGGACCTTGTTCTCTAATTGAAAAGATAACTGTGATTTTTTAAAAGGTAGAATGAGATATTTTTCTATTGACATGCTTACTTTATTAGATATTGTCACAAAACTTGTAGGATATATTAGAGGGATACCAAAGCTTATTTTAAGATAGTTTGTGTGTGTCTGATAGTAGTGTTGCTAGCTACAAAAAAAAATAATTCCAGATTTTAGGGGCAAATTTTGGGAAAAATTCCCTTTTCATTTCTATTATTTCCTTCTTGTTGGCTACATTCAAACAAATGTACCAGTGTCTAACAGCCTCATCCTTAGAATACACAGCGCACCATAAAAAGTTTCACTAGAATAATTAGGGGAAGTACAGTTGAGGTTTATAATAAACCATGTTCTGGAAATGGTAAGAAAATGGTGAATTTCTGAGGTAGAATGAGATTTTTTTTTTAATTTCATGCTTACTTTGTTATATATCGCCATGATACTTGTAGGATATATTCTTTGAGTACTACGGTTTATTTCCAGATAGTTTTTGCCTGTCTGATGGCAGCGTTTCCAGCCAAAACAATTAATTCCCGCTATTAGATGAAAAATTCGGAGAATTTCCTTTTTCCCCTCTATTATTACCCTCTTACTGGCTACATTGAAACAAACGTACCACTACCTGAAAGCTTCCTCTTTGCCCTACAGAACGCACCATAAAAAGTTTCAATAGGATAATTAGAGAAGTCTAAACCGGCATATTTGATTTTTGCCTCTGAGGCGTAAAAAGTGTCAAAATTTTATGTGTATGACAGAATTTTTTCTTTCCCTCTTTGAATGGAAGCCAGCGACTTCAGGATTTCACTGTACCTTGTCAACACACCAAAGATTTGTTTAGGTGACTTGAACTCATATAGCAGCAGTGGTGCTAGATACAAAAAAAGTTTGAAATTCGGTTAGGGAATTTTTTGTAAATTTTCACCCCTACATTTCCCTCAATAATTTCCCACTCGTTGGTAACACTGCAATGCAACTTACACCAAAAAATAGCCACGTCAATTTTCTTAAAAACAAGGCCTTAACCATATCAATCGAATGAATAGTTTTTGAGCAATAAGTCACTAACTGGAAATATAGGAAAACGCGAAAAATGGCCTGGGACCGAAAGGAATAATCACACAATTGTGCTCGTATAGGTTCAAAGAAACAAACGCTTTGTAAGTTACGAGGGCTTCGACTCAAGTTCTGTTGATTATTTCAATAATCTGCAACATAAATCAATAAATAATAGTTGCCAGAAAAAAAACAGACTTTTGAAAAAAAACATGAAAAAGAACGCTGTTTTTTATTGAAAAAAAACTTCACAGAAAAAAAACCGTTTTTTTACAACACTACTTATATATATATATATATATATATATGGCAAAAGTGCGGGGGGACGCCGTCCCCCTAACTCCAGAAGATATGTGCGGCGTCCCCCCAGTTCCTAATAAATTACAATGGGCAAAGATAGCCAAGGGGACGGCGGGACGTCATGCCGCTACCTACCGTACCCCTACTTTTTCAGATCCACTTTTACCCCTGTATATATATATATATATATATATATATATATATATATATATATATATATATATAGAGAGAGAGAGAGAGAGAGAGAGAGAGAGAGGCCACTTACGATATTATCCAGAAAGGAATTCTTTAATTATACTTTCAATCTACTTGTATATATAGTAACTGAAGGGATAGTAACATCCATGATAAGAGTCCATTATTTCTATCTTTTGTATGACCTTCTCTAATAAATAATAGTAATATTTCACTACTACAATACTAAATAATAATTAATATTTTTCTAACCAGAGTAGGCACTTCTTTATTAAAAATTATAATATTTCGTAACAGTTTCCATAAGGTAACGTTATCTTCCTCAGACATTAATATGTAGCTCTGAGGAAGATACATATTAACATCTGAGGAAGATACATATTAACATCTGAGGAAGATAACGTTACATTATGGAAACTGTTACGAAATATATAATTTTTAATAAAGAAGTATACATACTCTGGTCAGAAAAATATTAATTATTATTTAAATAATAATTCCAGAGTCAACATGGAGGAAGTTACAATACTTAAAATATTCATAATACTGTATACAAATAACTTTCTTAAATTAGTGAAATATGGTAGATTTCTGTAAGAATTACGATCTTGTCTTATATTAACCCTTTTTTTCTTACGTACTTTATAGTGTCCAGAGGCAAATGGCTATTTCCGTGTAGCTGGAAGTTGTACAATGTATAAGATTTGTTACAATGGAACAGCTACTATAAAACTTTGTCCTCCAGATCTTCACTACAATGAGAAAACACGAACGTGTGACTTTCCAAGTAGAGCTGGATGCAATTTAACTGTACGTTGATAAGCAGTATAGTACCTTAAATATATTGACTATTACTATTACTACGTGTAGTATTATTTATTCATGCGTTTACTTATTTCTGTTTACGAATATTTGAATGTTATGTTTACGCATATTTGGCTGGTTTCAGTGAATAACCTTCTAAGTCGCCTTTTTTTGAAAATTGAGATTTTACAGGTATAAACTTCTTTTGGTGAGTTCTACATTGTGTAGAAGCGGCTAAGGCGAATTCATAAAATTGAAGAAGTTGCAGCATTTGGTTATGTCAAAATTAGCAAGGCAACTATTGTAAAATTTACCTTTAAAGTGCTCTCCTGTAAAATTTACTTTTCACGACTTAGCTGGTTATTCACTGGAACCATCCATTTGTAAACGTGTGTTATTATCTTCATGTGCTGCATCTAGACATTTATGTTATGTGCACATGATATTACAAATTTTCGGAAGAAAGACACATAATCTTAATACTAGAGGATCTAATTGAGAATATAATTTTTGAAATAATTATTTCATTGTACGTATTAAGTGGTTTATTTAATTTCTCCTTTCTATTGATTTTATTTTATTATTTCATTTTTATTTAATGTTAAATCAGCTGTTTCCTAGCTATTGTGTGTACGTGTATATTTGGTGTAAAGTTTCTGCTTTACACCTTTTAGACGTATCTTTAATCTTGGAAGAAGTAAGCTTTGTTACAACAGTTACCAATATGCGTACTGGTTACAGTTCACTCTCACGTTAAAATATACTTAGAGGTGAATCAGATAAGTTTCAGTAAAATCACTGTGTTCAGTACTTACTACAATTACAGTTTATATTGCACGAAATATTACTTTTGACGAATACAGTGAAATGTAATACAGTATTCAGGCTTAAAGTTTACTACTATGAATACGAACTACCGAAATAATGCTCTTAATCATAATTCATAAAGTAATATACTTCAATTACCAAACTAATATGTAGTAGTCATGATTGATTACAGACAACATGGATTGTTATGGTTTGCTGTGATTTATTTGTTATGTTTCAAATACTGATTTAAATACAAATAACAATATATTAAGTGAAAATGCTAATATAAATTTTATAAATTTCAACCAAAATACTGTATAACTATTTTTCTAGCTTCGAATATCAGTATATGTATGTTGAATATATTGCCATTATCTATAGCATTAAAAAAGACTACAAAACGTAATAAACTTATAGAAATCGTATTCAACGTTAAGTTTAAGTAGTGAAATATATTAGAAAATTGTGCGTGTCTAGATTAATACATTGCTTATTACATAGAAATCAATAGCTTCTATGAATGATATTAGAGTTGAATATATAAAGCTATATGTTGATTTATGAAATTAATATGATTTGATGTTATGATTATATGTAAGAAAATATATTTGTACGAATATATGGGAATTAAGAAATAAGTATTTGGTTATTTCCCGAATTCGCAAACTAAATTATTTCGCAAAATCATCTGCTCCACTTAACGCATATCTATTCTGTACATGTTCATCTAAATGAACATATAGATAATATTTTGATTTTTACATAGTTAGAAACACTACACATAAATGTTTATTATAATTAAATGCATATCTATCACTCTCTTCTGATCTATTTTTAAATTTCCCGTAATGTTATTAAACTTATACCTGTGCAAAAATGAGGATACACTGTAGTTCACAATTTTTCGCATTTATTAATTTTTCCTTTTAAATCTTGGCTAAAGTGAAGTGATCAGTAAGTAAACATGATAGAAGGCATTCCATAAATGAAAATTCTCACAAATCTTACATATATATATATATATATATATATATATATATATATATATATATATATATATATATATATATATATATATATATATATATATAAACTGAATTCATTCTATCATGGCAGTGAAGCTTCCAAGGGATTTTCTAGCAACGGAGGTATAGAATCTGCGAAATTGGCTTAACATTTCAAGTATCTGAATAAAGAAATGGAATGTTGCATTTTTTGTTTAACATTAGCGGATATATTGTACGCCAAATATGTTCAGTCTTCTGTCATCAATATTTCGTATACAGATACAGAAAAAAGCATAGAAAATCCATTTTCTCGAAATTTAAAGTGACGCACTGGAAAAGACTATTTCAATGTATGGTAGTACAAAGCCTACTCTACCAGTAAAATTTGAGTGGCTCTGTTAGTAGAGCCACTGCCTATGAAATAAAATAGATAGAAAATATTTTGACCGCTGTTCTATTTCCAACCTTATTTCTTATTTTATTTTATTTATTTCTCATTACACTATAAAAACCTTCATAATATTTGGCTTTTAGCCTTTTCATAAGATAATATTTGGGAGGTTACGCGTTATTTATTTGGAAATACGAATATTGTCACAAAAGACCTATAACGTGTATTTCTTCTTCCCCACTATCTTTTTCTTTGTGTATGAATGTATGAAACAGACATACAAAGAAGCAAACTCTCTACGTTTATAAAGAAACTGAATATTTTATTTCGTTTTCTTCCCTTATCTGTTAAACAGCAGTAATTCATAGGTAGAAAACGAGGAATTTATGCTACGACAAATTACCTATAACGTTTGTAGGTAATGGTTTGACAGTACGTAAACAGACGGATCATTTCTTAAAAACAACAGTGTTTTAAATCTGTGTACACTTTATAATAAAAAAGAATTATTGTTTAAATTTATTAAGTGTTTAAATACTGTGATCAGCAGCCAAGATACTAGACATTAGATCTAAGCCAGAATGATTTTTGTTCACTGGTTTTAAAGTATAAAACCTAAAACAGTTGTAAATGAAAAACTTTCTATCTTCCTTTGAAAAACAAATATCAATCAATAAAATGGAAGTTAATTACACCAGATAATAATTTTGATTATTCATAAAGTTACAAATATGATAAAGACGACGATGTAAAATATTTCTTTTTTTTTTTTTTGGCAATTAACTAGTGATGTTGTGGATTGCAAAGTGACACAAAGTTGTTTACTACTACTACTATTACTACTACTACTACTACTACTACTACTACTACTACTACTATTATTATTATTATTATTATTATTATTATTATTATTATTATTATTATTATTATTATTATTATTATTATTATTATTATTATTATTATTATTATAATCGTTGAGTCTAATCGCTTTACCTTTTATCAGTTTCATTATATTTTATAAAACGAGGATAATTTTTGCGAAATTTTTCGGGAGTCGTATTTTATAAAAGCAGGGAAAGAAGTTAAATTCAATGACATATTACTAACTGGTTTTACCCCAAGCAGTGAGGATTTATCGTGTAACTCTTGATATATTTTAACCTCAAGCAGAGGTAATAATTGGGGAGTGTCAAAGAAAATATGTGCCATTTCTAATCAAAGTTAAATATGTTTGGCGACAGTTCCCAGGAAAATTTGTTTTCTCATCATATTATTTAAGTATGAAAACTTCGAAATTTACTCTTTTACCCGCTTATTCTTGTCCAATTTCGTCCACAACCAACGGGAAATCTGGGATATCTTAAGAATATATGCTTTGTAATTAATCAAAGTCGAGCAACTTTTAAATAGTATATACAAAAAAAGTATATATATATATATATATATATATATATATATATATATATATATATATATATATATATATATGTATGCAAATTTACAACATGGGTGGATTTTACCCCAACTTCTTGAGGGATTTCAATCCCAAACAAAAGGGTTATTTCTGCAGGTTCAAGTAAGATATACATCCTGTTTCATTAAAACTGGATAAATTTTGGAAGAATTATTGTGAAACGGACAAACGCACAAGTGCCGATCGAATCGAATTGTAAAAATTCATTACACTCTCTTCAATAATAACAAGTGATGCTGTGCATTGTAGAAGAAAGATATGTTATTTTAAATTTGACATTTACATTCTCTTATCGTTCACCAATTACCATCTTAAACAACAACATTGACTCTTTATCTTCAAAGGGGGCCGCGGTGGCTCAGTGGTAGAGCGTTCACCTCTGGTGCTAGGGGTCGCGGGTTCGATCCCAGCACCCGCCAAGTGATCTTTGTGGTGGACAAACACCGTGTGCATGGGTTTTCTCGGGGTTCTCCCGTTTCCTTCCTCTTTCTTCATTCCACCATTTCATTCATTACTCATCATCACCGTCTCCTTTAGCCTAACCGGCATAACCGTGGGACGTAAAACTCAAAGACTTCTTTATCTTCTAAGAAACAACACTTTGCTTCATATAATAATAATAATAATAATAATAATAATAATTGTTGACTTAGGTTACCACGAAATAAACTTAAAGTAGGTACATTAATCTATATGCTTTTGAGTGATGTCAACTATAAGCCATACATTTGATTGAAATGTTCAAGGAGAGTAGACTCAATATTTTTTAAGGAATATTATCGATAAAAGGCTTTTATAAAATGGGGTGAATTCGTCATCTCCCTCTGAGTAATTTTAACCAGAAACAATTGCTGTAAATATGCAATTTAAAACAAAACATATTATTGCATAAAATGCATATAGAATCTGATTCTTTTTAGAAAGTGTAATATTTTAGTGAATCTTATTTTTAAATCGAGTGGGTAGGAGAGTCATGCTTAAATTCACGCCATTATTATCAATCCATTTCTATTTAAGTAATGGAGATGATTGGGAAAGCGGAGAAAACCATATGCTATATTCCACGAAAATCGATTTTTTAACGAAAGTTATTGTGATTTTTTTTAATGAGGAGACTTAATTCAACTTTCATTCTTTATTAATTCCAATCCCAAGTAATGCGGATTGTGGGAAAGAAAAAAAGTCAAAATCCAATAATTTTACAACACTGTTCATGTAACTAGTGTCGGCTCTTATTTTGTTATTGTATTTTTAAATAAAGAAACTCCGAAGTTTGGGTAACTTACCCAGCTTTTCCCACCAATCATTGACCGATTTCAACAGCAACCAACTGACATGATGAGATGTCTTAAAGAAAATATACTATGTTTCATCTAGATTGAACTATTTTTACATATATTATATTAGAAAATAAGAGTATATACGTCTTATGTGCACACTTACAACATAGGATAATGTTATCCCTTTATTTTTTTATGGATTGCAACCTTAAGCAACAGAATTATTTCTGTAGGTTGAAGAAAGACACATAGAAAGTATCATTAAACTTGGATAAGTTTTTCGAGAGTTATCGTGGAACAGACGGATGAACAGGGTCACAAATACCAACCGAATCGAATGTTACAAGCTTCTCTGCACTAGATTCAATTACTATCTTTTGATAAATTGTAACTTATTATTAACTTTTAAAATTTATTTAAATATTTATGTTCATTTTTGTTTCACTCACCTCCCCTTTCTAAGTAATTTCTGTGATTAAAAACATGCAACTGACAATGAAGATCGGAAGTGAAGAAAGGCTTCACATGTAATTCACTGGTTGTCCATACTTGAGATGGCCAGAGATGAGAAGGAAGAGAACACGACTTTACTATTCTCAGCACTCCCTTGGTAAGACTGAGAAAAGAACAAAATCAAACCGTGTAAGCGAGTTTTCAGTACATCATTCAAGCTAGAAATAGGGAACATTCAATATTTACGCAAAAAATCACTGCGACTTATTAAATAAAACACACTTGTTTTTAAATACATATAATATTCTGCGCTCCTCCAGACAACATGGAGACTCTGGGTGCTGTGCGACAGCCTGCAGTACTTGTGCCATTGTGAGATGTGGCTGTCCGATTCGCCAGTGCCATATTCACAAACCGCCTGCGTAGTGCCTTCTTGGAGCTACCGAATCCATATGCGTAGCACTGAGGCCGCTTTCTATCCAATACGGCACCAATATCGCGAGGAATAAACTACACTTACGATACTCCACTATTCATACGCGATTGAAGGCCAAAACCTGTTGGAACTGCTACATTCGATGACAAGGCATCATTTGACCTATGCATGTACTCACGTCACACCATCCTTTGTCTCCCCCTCAATTGTGGTTCTTTAGCCACCTCTGCTTCTTGTCACTGGATGGCATTCAGGCACTACTGTGCTGCTCATAGCAGTCTATTAAAGGTTCCTTCCCATATCTGGTCGTCTTAAATAAAGACGCCTGGTGAATTCGTAATCAGTGTAATCTACTTTGCAGTGGCGGCTTCAGAGATTATAAAAGAGAAGTTACATCGATAATAGCAGTGAAACCGGCTTTGTACCCTTCTCCTACGAAATCAATCCTCCCTTCTGGGCCACTAGTAATTTTTAACTTTGAAGACATTCTTTAAATTCTGACGTGAGGTAAAAAAAAAAAAAAAGAAAAAAAAGGAAAGAAAAAGAAGAAGAAGCGAATTTGACATCGTATAATCAACATCCAGTATGTTGCTACAGAATTGTTTAACTTAATTTTAAATAATGTATTCAGCATAAGGATTTCAATCTATTCAAGAAGTGTGCTCAAACTATTTCTTCAAAATGAATTTCTCAATTCTGTAAAACTCATTTAGTTACATTCCCATTAACATATATAATAATTATTAACAATGCAATTTCAAATGGATACAAAGAACTAAGTAATGATATAAAGTTAACTAGCCTTATTTCTCGTATATTAATAATATTTATTAACTTGTAAAGTAAGGCCATGATAATATTTTCATGGTGCATTGAAATTAAAGTGTTAAGTCGATTTCGGTCGTTTATAAAGCAAATGAAATTTCATACAATCATTCATTTTCAGCACCAACATGTAGACCTACTGTTTAGCGTTGAATCTAAACCACAAGTACTCCTCCTGCTAATCGAACTCTATCCCATGCGGAATACATACTTGCTAACTCTGTATCTACGTAAAAGCTCCAAAAATATACGTGAATCCTCAAGTCTAATTTACTGAGCTCCCATGAGTGTTCTCCACCTTAAACCTGTCCTACATGACTTGACAATGACTTCGCATGCTTGGTTTCACAACAAAATTACATAGGTAAATCAATTTAAAATGTAATTCAAGAGTATTTATTCATTAAGAAAATACACTCCTTCCTCAAAAAACTACTGGAAAGCTAAGTCTACTTTGAAACAATATGAATCATTCTTTCTCCGCGATTAACATGTATTTCTTTCCTCCTACGCCCACTTTCATCTTGTTGACTGTGGAACGCGCAAAACCAAAACAGAGATGAAAACCCTCCTGCCCAGACCCTCTCCTCTCTTCTCTCACCCTCCTCCTCCCTTTCCCCGTTGGCCGCACAGTTAGGTAGAAAGTGTTTTCTTCCGTCACGTTAAACGTGTGATTAGCATGTTTACATAAGTGCAGGTGTTTAAAGGGTTGTTCTCTGAGGAAGGTGAATGCTAGAAACAGCCAAGCTAGACACATAAACAGCGGGTAACATTTAGTATCGTGACTTACGCTATGTTGCCAAAGCTCTCATGGACATCAATCAGGGTTGCAGACTCTATCCTAAAGTAACTAAAAAATTCGGTCACTTCTTATTGCTTTACAGGAAAAGATATCCATAGTTATTTTTCATTGTCTATTATTTTTTGTATTACTTGGGAACACACGAATTTGAAGCTACATTACAGCGCGGCCTCCGGATTTTCTTTTGTTTCTTAATTGTATGTTTGTCAATATAATCTTATACAAATTGCTTTGAATGGAGAACTAAATAAAATGAAAACGTTAAAATCAAATATTTAAAAGTTAAAACGGATAACAGTTAATCAAAAGGAATTATCTTTAGTTTAGAAAAGTGAGAAGAAGAATATTCCAAGTGGAATGTTTTGTTTGATAAATAAGCATAGCAATTCACGAAAATTGACAACAAACAAGTCAAACTACAAAAAGTGGAGACAGATGGAAAAATTCTATTTCTGAGTATAGATTCAATTAAACTACTTTTCGGCGAAATAAGAATAAGATGATTGACTGATCAAGTATGTGATAATTGGTACCCTAATTATGTTCTGCAAAACAGGCACAAATCACAAGGGGAACCGGGAAAAATAAAGGCACATTGATGCTCACTACTTCTATATGAGTATCAAGTCAAGAAAGCGTAGGGCCTCCAAATACACACACACAGTCCTTATACTGTCATGTTTTTTCGGAGAAGGGGAATCTCCTTTACTTTCGTATTAATAAATTTAGGCAAGGCCAGCTTTACCATATGTGCAACACGTGCATTTGCATGGGCCGGCAAGTTGGAGGGGCGCAAAATCTGTCATACGCTTTATTTCCTGCTTAAAGCTCCGCTCACCGTTATTTGTTTTATTTTATTTTCTATTCAATTTATCTTCATTCAAAATAAGTAAACTTTGCGAGTTCAAAATCGACTTTGTTGACCAAACTTGGCAGCGAAGTGTAGAATATCAAGAAACGAGCGTAAGCAAACCAAAACAATGTGTTGCAGGTCTGAAAATTTCAAAATTTGTATTTGTAAAACGAATAAAGGAATGAAAAACAAAAACCATTAATAGACACCAGGATAAAGTAGATATCTATTAAAGGCCTTATCTTGATCGTCTCATAAGGCCTCTAATAAACTTAAAGAGAGTTGTCATGGCCGCCATCTTGAAAGTAGACCATCTTGTTTTTTGCTCGATTGTTTTAAATAGTAAGGGGGTCATGTAATATATCAAACTTTGCTAGAATTTTAAGAGAAATACAATGGTGAAGTTAATGTTGCCATACGTTTATATTTGTAAGACATAATGAAATGTCACATTGGTAAGAGCTCGTTGGTTCCGAGATTTCTTCCGGTTGGTTCCGAGAATTGATAAAACACTTTGGCCTAACATTTGATGAGAAACAAACACAGTTGCTTTGAATACAACGTTAACAGTCAATCTTGTGTGAAATTACACGTGAAGTAATTATGAATATAATAATCTTGTTTGATTTGGGGAACTAGTTCAATCCGTCCTCTTTCTAGTGCTTTGTATGTGTTTGTGTATATCTGTGAGCAACTGATACCATTAGACGGCATCATGCTTATTGGGTTTCTTTGTTAGTATGAGAATAAATATGTTAGTACTGTACTCTCATACTGCCTTATTCCATTAATTTCTGACGTCGCGGTTCAGTCGTGAATTTCTCAACAGGGTAGACCACTTATACCAATATGCCATTTCATATCTTACAAATATAAACATAATGCAACATAGACTTAACCATTGGATTTCTCTTAAAATTATTTGATATATGACATGACCCCCTTCCTATTTAAAACAATCGAGAGAGATACAAGATGGTCTACTTCAAGATGGCAGCCATAACAAGTCTACCCTCTAATAGATGTCTACTTTCTCCTGGTGTCTAACTAATTAACTAATTCTATGGCCTATCGAACCCGGAGGTTCAATGCCGCGTTCACGAAAGCTCTCCACTGACTTCTATCCTTAGCCAGCTGGATCCAGTTTCTACTTTGTATTCCTATTTCTACGAGATCCATCTTAATATTGTCCTCCCATCTGCGCCTAGGTCTTCCTAATGGTCGTTTTCCGATTGGTCTTCCAGTCAAGACTTGAAAGCGTTTCTACTTTCTTCTATCCTGGTTACATGACCTGCCCACCTAAGCCTCCTTGACTTGATGACCCTAATAATGTTTGGTAAACCGTATAAATTATGTAGTTCCACGTTACGAAGTTTCCGCCATTCCCCATTCCCGTTCCTCTTGGGTCCGAATATTCGTCTCAAGATCTTGTTCTCAAATACTTTCAGTATATGTTCTTCCTCAGAGTAAGCGACCATGTTTCACAACCATACAGAACAACAGGGATGATTATCGTTTTATATATTTTAAGCTTCAAATTCTTCGTCAGAATTCGCAACGATAAGAGATTTTGAATGGAATAATAACACGAATTCCCTGCTTTTAGTTGACATTTAATTTCTTTGTGAATATGATTTTCTTCTGTTAATATTGATCCTAGATATTTGAAAGTATCCACTTTATCAAAAGTAATATTTTAACGCATTCATAATTTTCCGTATTACGGTCCCGACGCACGTATAGTTTTTTTCTGCATTTACTTCTAAACCCATGTCCCTGCAAGCGTTTAATAAGACCTCTGCGTTTCTTTCTATTTTTCTCCTTTCATCCCGTATTAAATTTACATCGTCAGCATACGCCACAACCTAGTAAACACTGTTCAACTTTAGGCCCTGGTTGGTATCTTTGATTTTCCTTATAGCGTATTCCAGGACAAAGTTGAATAATAATGGCGACAATGCATCTCCTTGTTTCGAGCCATTCTCGACGTGAAAGCTCGTGGACAAAAATTTTCCTACCCGGACTTTACTTTGGGATTCATTTAAGCATACCTTAATTAATGTAATTAGTTTTTTCGGTATTCCAAATTCTGTAAGAACGTTGTACAATGTTTCTCTCTTAACTGAGTGTAAGACTTTCTAAAATCAATAAGTAGTTGATGTACCGGGGTATTGTATTCCCACTACTTTTCGAGTATTTGTCGATAGTTGATCGATAGTTGATATTTGGTCGATAGTTGATCGATTTCGTCTAAATCCGCACTGATAATCTCCAATAATTTCATCTGCGTATGGGGTCAATCTTGCTAATAGAATGTTTGAAAGGATTTTATACGATATTGACAGAAGAGAAATGCCTCGGTAATTATTACACTCAGTTTTGTCGCCTTTCTTGCTTTCTTGTATCCTCTCCTGGTGTCTCCCGTTTTACAAATACACTGCAATTTTCAGACTTGCAACACCTTGTTCTAGACACTGTGCTTGTCTTTACGGACAGAAGCATTTTAAATTTTGCTTACGCTCGTTTCTTGATATTCCTCACTTCGTCGCCAAGTTTGGTCAACAAAGTCGATTCCGACGCCTCAAAATGTACTTGTAAGAATCCACTGTGGCTTACATCGCAATACATTTTGTAAATATGTTTTATCGGTAATATCCTGTTTTTCGAATGTAATCGCCATGTAAAGAAAGAAAAAAAATAGTGTTAAGATTTGAAACGGGATAAAATATCTTCTATATACTTTTATTTGGCAGGCAGTCACTCTACTAACAGAACCCATCCATATTTCACCTGTACAATTGGCTTTGTATTACAATACATTTAAATATTCTTCCGTCGTGCGTCGTTTCGAGTCTCGAGAAAAGAGAGTTTCTGTTTGAGTACGAAATATTGATTACAGAAGGCTAAATATGTTTGACAAACAATACAGTCATTAACTATTAACCAAGAAATGCAGCATTCTGGTTCAGTTTCATTACTTTATTCAGATCCTTTATGAAGGTTAAGACAATTATGCAGTTTCGTTACCTCCGTTGCTACAAGAATCCCTCAAAATCATTATTATCAGGATATACTGAATCGAATTTAATTTTGTTTCTGCTTATATTCTTATTATTTTGTAATATTGTTTGGAACAATTTAACTACAGTTCTTAATTATAACGGAACCTATAGATGTAAACAGGTTCTACTGAGTTTCAGTTCTGGAATCGTAACCAAATAGAAATAAATTTCGGTTCCAGCACCGAAACCCATTTTTCTGAAAAAATAGGTTTCGCTTCCAGAAACAACTGATATTCTCGGAAAAATTAATATATGTTCTAGAACCGATATTCTTAGAAAAAATATAATTTTGGTTCTGGAATTGAAATCTATTTTTGTGAGAAAATCGATTTCGTTTAGAGAACCAGAACCGATCTTTTGAGAAAAATCAGTTTCGGATCCGGAATCAAAACCCAAGTTTTCCACCAGAGTCCATTGAAAGACAATTTAATAATATTATTATTCATTGCCGCAATAAATGGCTAGAGCCAGTGGCGTATAAAGGGCTATGCACTACACGAAAATAAGCCCTTATATTTTCCCTTTGGGGTGCTGACAAATTTTAATGTTTTTGTGCATATAAAAAAATCATTTCGGGGGGGGATCGGTTAAGCCCGATAGCCACCCCCTAAATACACCACTGGCTAGAGCATAACGCTTCTTAAGAGATTAATAATTAAAACTAAGGGAGGAAAAGAATTATTGATTTCTTATTTGGTTTTACTCTTATAAGAATTTCAATAAGTGAAAATAGAAAATCATAATAAGTTAAAACATGAATTAGAATCTTTCTAGAAAAAAAATATTGAATTAATTACTAACTTGTCAAAACTGTAAAATAATAATAATAATATCGCTATGTGAATTACATTTAGATCTATTATTACTTTGTACATAAACACTCTTTGTTACTGCTATTATTGAACAATATGTCATAAAGATAAGAAATTTCTAGTATTTTTTGTCAATGATTTACACCATAAAATGTTAAAAATTGAATACTTTAATAAATCCATACATGTAACTATTTAATTAGTGTAAACTATGTCCTAATTAAAATGATGACTTGCAATGAGAAATTGTGTATTCAATTTGTGAAACAAGGTACAGACCGCTCTATCATAATTGTCTCATAACCGAGAAATACAAATTAGATGAACAATGATAACCATTCTTACTTAAGTTTTGTGATGTATTGTTATATGTGGATGCCAATGTTAATACTTTCTCAAATGGTTGCACATACTCTTTTCTCTTCCTGTTTATATCTAGATGAAAAAAGAAAATGTTTGAGACTTTGGGACCATTTATAGACCCTTTCCCGCTAGTCTAGTGGCTTGTGGTCCCAGATTTAATTCCCGACGGAATAGCATGGTTATGGTTCTGATTCCACCTTAAACTGTATGTCAATATCTCATGTACTCTCGGTATTGAAAGGGGATACTAAACTTAACGAATAAATAAATTAATGACTATATTTAAACAATTATCTAATTAATGCGTGACTACAACAATGAATTTGATAAATGCAGTATATTTGTTTCTTTAAAGGCAATTGAGAAATACTGTTAACCTTTAAAGAAACACTGACGTATTAAAACAGAAAAATCAACAAACCGTTTGTTCTTAGAAATGTGCACATTATCTGCTTTTCACTAGATTATCCAAAAAATAAACTACAGATTCTAGTAGTTACGACGTTAATTGAAATAAATTAAATTAATTAAGTTAAGAAGTGTGCATCGAACTTTAACTATCAGATTTATATTACATTTCTCTCAATGTTAGTTTTAATTGTTTTCATCAACTTAACTTTGGCTTGAAATTAAATTATCTCTTTCTTTTGATTTGTAATACAGTGCCCAAACACTGGCTATTATCCTGTTCCTCATACTTGTGAGAATTACACAGTATGTGTGCACGGAATATCAGAAGAATATAAATGTCCACCTGGAATGTATTTTGACCCAAGATTAAAACACTGCGATGTGAAGAAAAATGTGAAATGTACTAAGCTTGTAAGTATAAACAATTTATTGAAGTAATATGTTAGAAAATGATGGATGAAATTACGAACATACAAATTCACTAAGTTTCATACAGCTCAAGGCCATTTGGCTAAAACTGAACAACATCAACATTAGAAACACAAATATAAAAAGAAAAAGCAAATATAAATAAAAGAAAGTTCACCTCTAAATTTACAATATTCTCTTCAGTTGATTTCTAAGGCATAAATCGTCAATATAGTCATTCCATCTAGCACTTAAGTTTGCCACCTAGTGAAAGTAGAGGTATTAATCTAGTAATCAGTCGGTGAGCACCATTTTAATCTTTTCCACGTTCATTTTAAATCTGATTCCTTTCTTATTGAAACTAAGTTGTATCGTATCTTCCAAGACTTAACGAAATATTAATATACAACAAATAAAAATTTTGTTCAAAAAACAAGATACACCAAGACTTAACGAAATATTAATATACAACAAATAAAAATTTTGTTCAAAAAACAAGATACAAGTCAAGGAAAACTATATTGTATATCGTTTGTCGATGCTTTACAGACAGAGAGAGCAGTTGTCTTTGTAGTGGATGTTGGAAAGACAAATTGGTGTCGAATAGAGGTCAAGTTTTACAACTGTTAGGCATCTTTCAAAGTACATCCGATCTTCTAATGAAGGTGTAAAAATTAGAGGACTTTCGCTAATTGGTTTAACAGTAGGTCGGGGTAGAAGCTTTTCTCAATATCAAGTGAAGTAGTGACTATGGGAGAAAAGAAATTTGGTGGCCAATGGCGACTAGGATGGTATTGATGGAGCAAATTCAGAATAAAGAACTTAAGGTAGTTCGATTTTTATTTTCAGTTTTGTTTTTGTTTCCCCACCACCTAAATTTTAAGTAGAAAAAAAATCGAACTACTTTAAGTTTTGGTTGAAGAGTACTGACAAGAAGATCACGAAGGGATTATTTAAGGGCACTGCAGTGAAGCAGATATAAGTTTTCGAATGGCCAGGGTATAGTGTAGGGACCGTTTGAAATAATAAGCTCTTGAAATAGATGCATTACCTACTGTTGGTTTGATGCAGCCTTGGGATACCCATTCTCAAGTTCGACGTTTACGTTAAAGAAAGAGATGGTTTAACTGGAAGACGAATTTAACGAGGAACTTATTGTTTCGAGGTTGTGGGTCTATTTCTAGTATTAACCATTGCCCTTGCATACATATAAGAAAAATGTTAACTTACAATTTAATTCAGGTAAGAGTTTGAACTCGTCCCATGAGTGGCTGGATATGGGCCAGAGTACCCATAAAGTGCATTTGATTTGAAGGTATGATTACTTTTTAATGCAAAATTCAAAATTAGGAAAACGAACTTAGTCGGATTACTAACTTGTGATCTGAACTTTTAAAGATTAGAACATATATTTATGAATTCTTTAATAGAGCTTAGGTTAGGTGTTGGTACATAACGAAGTAATATTTCTAGTGACTAGAATGGCATTTGGTGGTTGAGGCTAGTTAATGAATAAAAAAATGGTTTATGTCTTCATGATAAAAAACATGAATGAGCGGTCAGCGACTATAGTTGAGAAAAACTAATATCTCAGTTCGATAGCACAACCTAACTGGAAACAGTAAATCTTTCTGGGTTATCGAATTTACAAATTTTAGGTGGAAGACAGAATCCAGAAGCTTTTGGTTTATCTGAAGTAAGATGATAAAGGTAGCTGCTTGAGATAAAGCTTCAAGTGAACCATGGTTAATTAGGGAAATTGAGTTTTAGAGAAGAAACGAAGAAACTATACGTGGGTTCCTTCTGTAAATATAACTAAAATACAAAGCATATAGTATTGATCAAATTCTTTTGACCTTTTGTAAGTACATAGACACAGCATTAACATACTAGAGACTTTAGCATAGATTAACAATCCATTTTAGAAATTATGAGACAAACGGAAACAGTTTACATTTGTTAGTTCTTCCCAATATGATAAGAATATTATGCAATTAATCTGGTTTTAGTCATTATGTTATTTGTCATAAATAGTCATCGATTGAGAAAAGATGAAAAATAAGATAGTTATAGATTTATAAAATTATGTTACGCACGTTCTTTTTTATTACTTTGTAAATTGTAAATCAGAAATCCCTTTGTTATTACTACGCTTCTAGAAAATTGTCATACGAAACCCTTTGTGTTTATATGGCTCTTTATATATATATTGTTTGATATACATAGTATAAATTCTTATGACCTTTAATTAAGTCAAACAAGCAAATTAATGATCTGCTAATCTATATGTGTGAAAATACTAGTAGTTGTGATTGAATCATCATCCATATATCATCATCATCATAGGTATTCTGCCTTTATTGGCAGGTCACTTGCCGCAGCTGAGAAGCTTCCATGCTCCACGGTCCTCCGCTAACCTTTTCATCTTCGCGTATGATCTTCCAGTCGATTTTCGTCACCTTTACGTAATGTCCACGTCTCCGCCCCATGCAGTACAACACTCCACACGAAGCATTTTATGAGTCTTTTTCTCAACTCTTTATTCAAGGTCCCACAAAACAGACTTTTCTTCCTCCTAAAGGCTTCTTTCGCCATTCCTATCCTTGCTTTTATTTCACGTTCGCATTTCATGTCATTACTAAGAATACTACCCAGGTATCGAAAACTATTCACTTGTTCTATTTTCTCTCCTCCTACTTTTATATTTGACACAGACCCCTTCGTTCCAATCACCATGGCTTTTGTCTTTCTAACATTTATTTTCATCCCATATTCTTCAAAGCCCTTTCTCATTTTTTCTAACATTTTATTGATTTTCTTTTCAGATTCTGCGACAAGTGCCATATCGTCTGCAAATCTTATGCATCTAATCATTCTACCTCCTACCGAAATGCCATCATCATCATGTAGGCTCTTTTTCACTATCTCTTCTAGATAGACATTAAATAGTGTTGGCGAGAGGCAGCATCCTTGTCGAACTCCCCTTCCAATTGCACTCTCTTCCGTCAGTTCTTCCCCTATCCTAACACTTACTTGTTGGTTCATGTATAAGTTTCTTATGAGTCTTCTATCTTTCCATTCCAACCCTATCTTTGTTAGAACTCCCAACAACAATTCCCAATTCACGCGGTTAAAAGCCTTTTCTAGATCAATAAATACAACATACACCTCTTTCCCTTTTTCTATAAATCTTTCCCCGATCGTCCTTAATAATCCAATAGCATCTCTTGTGCCTTTGCCTCTTCTGAACCCGAACTGCTCCTCCTCAACATCTTTATTTGTTCTTCCATATAATCTTCTGTTCAGTATTCGGAGCAGAATTTTAGCTGCATGAGATATGAGACTAATAGTTCTATAATCCTCACATCTCTTTGGGTTCGATTTCTTAGCCATCGGTATCATGATCGTTTTCAGAAAGTCTTTTGGCCATTCTCCTGTTTCATATATTTCATTGCATAGTCGCAACAATTCTTTCTTTTCCTTGTCTCCTATATTTTTAATGAATTCGATTGGTATATTATCTATTCCTGTTGCCTTTCCATTCCTAATCTCGGATATAGCCTTTTCAAACTCATCCTGAAGAATACTAAATCCTTTATCATCCTCGCCTACTTCATTTTCTACTTCAACATTTAGGCTACACGGTCTATCCCTACTCTCATATAAGTTTTCAACGTATTCTTTCCACCTTCCTATGACCTCATTTCTCTCGCTGACTACCTTCCCATTCTTATTTTCTACTGCCATCATAATACCCCCTTGTTTCCTCCGAAATTCCATAGATTTCATCTCCTTGTACATTTCCTCATATTTCCCAACTCTTTCTAATTCTTCTATGTCCTTGCATTTTCTTTTGTAAAACTCTTCCCTCGCTCTGCCTGTTTCTCTTCGTAATTCATTATTTAACTTTCTGTACATCTTTCTGCCCTCTTCTATGTCAACCTGTTTCCACATCTTCCTCTCCCTCGTTTTCTGCAACATCTGCTCTGTAACCCAAGGTTTTTTAGCAGTTTTGTGTTCGCAGTAACCTACTGCTTCTTCTGCAGCCTGCTGTAAGCAACTTTTAATATGTTCCCACCATGCGTTACTACCTGCGCCTATCCTTTCCTCGTTTGAACCTTTTTCTTCGAATTTTTCAACGAAAAAATTTCTTATTTCCCCATTTTTCAACTTTTCAGTATTCAACACTTTGTTACCTACTTTTCTTCTGCCTACATTTTTCAGTTGAATATCTACTTCGGCCAGCACAAGATTATGATCAGAGAAAATATCAGCCCCGGGAAGAGTCTTCGCGTTCTTTAAGCTATTCCGATACCTGTCCTGAATCATAACATAGTCTATTTGATATATTCCGCCGTCTATTGGTGATTTCCATGTATATCTTCTTCTCTTGTGCTGATTGAACCAAGTGTTCCCAATTACTAGTGAATTCTGTCTACAGAAATTCACCAGTCCCTCTCCCCTTTCATTTCTTTCGCCTAAACCATATTTGCCTACGATACTACCTTCCTGTTTTTCTCCCACAACTGCATTGAAATCTCCCATTAGAATTATGCATGCACCCTTCTTCTCCCTATCTATAATTTCTTCTATTTTCTCATAATTTTCCTCTACTTCTTCATTTGCATGCGAAGTCGTCGGTGCAAATGTCTGTATTACCACTAGATCCTTCGTTTTCCTTTTAAGTCTTAACATAATAACTCTATCATCAATAAATTCTACTTTCATTACCTTCTCCTTTAAGCGCTTTCCAAGAATTATTCCTACGCCATTATGACCGCCCTTTTCATTCCCTGAGTAAAACATTCTATATCCTTCGCTGTTCAATACCCCATTATCTTCCCATCTAACTTCACAAACGCCTACCAAATCTAAATTATTTTGTTTCATTTCTTCTTTAAGATTTTCTAATTTTCCTCCCTGTAACATAGTACGTACGTTCCATGTCCCTCTTTTAAACCTTTTGCTCTTCCCTGTCTTCCTTTCTCTGTCTGTCTTCCCCCCATTATTACTTTCTCATCCAATAGTCCTTCCCAAGCCATCCCCCTCCCGGAGATCCGAATGGGGGGATATTTTACCTCCGGAACTACATTTTGACCTGCGAAAGACCATTGTTCATATGTTCTATTTTTGCTGCCAGCAAACTAGGGAAAATAGAGTGTATGATGGCAGACTCCATATATCAATACAATATAAATACATATCATTAAATTGTTTTATATTGCGCATTCAATACAAACTGAGATGCGTTTGGTTTACTACCAACTTTGTATTTATTGCATTTTCATGAATGCAAATTACTTACATAAATTATTTTCATAATTACTTACATACTTCAATTATTAAAAAGTTTTTCCTTTGTTCTTTTCTTTATGTATCCGAGTTCCTTTTCACGAAGTTTAGCCCACAGTATTAGTTTATTGAGATATACAGGCCTCATATTCTCTCAAGTATTAATACAAAATATTATTTATTTATTATTACAAGTAGATTATCCCAAAGAGATGAGTGAGTGACCCATTTCTTGAGTTCCGTAAAAGTTTGCTGAGAAAAAGAAAGAAATATATTTTTGATACCTAAGAAAAACGAAAAATTTCTCTCAATCTTGTTTCGTTCTACGATCTACTGGAAATAGCAATGCTATGGTAATTTTGAGCATAAAAGTAGTTCATTGGTACTAATTTAATTTGTGATTATTGTTATTAATTTCTGACAGTGTCCGAGAGAAAATGGCTTTTTCCCCACACTAGATGATTGTCGTGAATTTACTGTGTGTGACAGAGGTCATGGAGAAGTTCGGAAGTGTTCGCCAGGATTGCTGTTTAACCCTGATACGTTAGTATGTGACTATCCTAAATATGTGAAATGTTTACAAGTAAAGGTAATTTTCCATTTTTCTATTAACTTTTAAGAATAATATTTTATATTCAGGAGATAATACCAAGAAATATAATTCAGGAGATATTACCAACCATATAAAGGCGCGGATCCAAGGGGGGTTATAGGGGCTATAGCCCCCTTCTTGATGCTCAGGTATACACTGGATAAAATGGCTTCAATCCTGCTTTACCTGAATAAAGCTGCAAACTATGGTTTAGCCTCTCCCTTGATCTTATCCTGGATTCACCACTGTATATATTATTATTATTATTATTATTATTATTATTATTATTATTATTATTATTATTATTATTATTATTATTATTATTATTATTATTATTATTATTATTATTATTATTATTATTATTGCCTTAATGATATAAGAACTTACCTAAAACAGAAATTGGTTAATTGGAGTGAAGAAAACTTTTACACATTGATATTACTCTATATGACAAGCTTGTTATAAATGAATCTTTATTAAGAATTGTGTCACTTAAATTGAAGCCGTGACTTCCATAACCACACAAGTCCAACTGAAGCGATATTGAGAAAATCAATAAAAACTGAATGTTTGTTGGAAATGTGAACTTGGAAATCAGACTTTTTTCATACTTACACTTTGCTGAATAACAAATGTCACTAAGTATGAACAAAGTCTGATTTCCAAGTTCATATTTCCAACAAATATTCCATTTTTAATGATTTTCTCAATATCGCTTCAGCTGAACTTGTGTGATTATGGAAGTCACGACTTCAATTGTTGCGTTGCTGCAAGTAACTGTAAGTTACTGGTTACGTCGACTTATTATTTTGACTATTAGGAAAATCCTAGATGATTATATTACGAAGTTCCTAGACTTCTATACAAAGAACGGGCGTATATTTGTCAATTTCTTAAATAATTACAAATTCCTAACTAAACAGAAATATATTTCTTGGAAAACAAGCTTACATTGAAGAATAAAACGAGATGTTACAGAAATCTAAGAACAGATTTTGAACTTCATGATTTCTGGTAGGTAATTTACTTTTTCCCATTCAAAAATTCCTTTGTTAAAATTATGTGTATAAAATTTAATGATCAATGACTAAATATAAATTCAGTGTTCCTCGTTTTGTAGCACTTACAAAACCCAATCAATCGAAAGATTTCTGTCGATGCCATTTGTAGACAAGCTATGCACAGATGCGAGAAACAGCGCAGTTTTCAATAATATATATGTTAGTAGCCTACTTTTTTGGTTACTGCATTGCTGCTCGTACGAACTATAGCACCACAATAGCCATGCTTATGTGGAACAGTTGGATGAAGAGAAAAAGATGAGTGAAAATCTGACTATGGGCCTTCCTACTTGTTCTATAATTGTTCAAACATGATTTAACATATAAATTTAGTTCCTCATTGTCTTTCTGTTTTCAGTACACTTATCCGGAATAATTTGTCCCATTACTTTTCTTTCTTGGCCTGATACATTCTGTACGTTTAACCTTGCAACACTACAATTTAAGAATACATTGATTGTATTCCAAGATGGCGCCCACACGGATGCTTCGTAGTTACTTTTCTGTTTTGTCAGTTTTCATTTCTTTCCTATCCGATGAAATATTTGCCAAAATTTCACACTTTCGTGTTTTGTGATAATGTATACATTATTTGTTGGTAAGTAATTCGTTGGATATATATATATCAATAGATATATGGAAGTGTTTCTTTAAAAGTTTTAATATGTTAGTATGCATAGCTGTTACCTATAATTAATTTTTATTCATTCTATCCCCACTAAATCCTTTTTCTTTTCTGTCTTGGCAATACTGCTAATAGGGAAAATGCAAATTCAACGATTGATAATTGTTTAATAGATTCAAACAGTGTAGACAAGGGTAAAGTGAGCATTTTTCAAATTGTACGAATATATCATTTTATAAATCAGGGGTTCTGGAAGATTACTGACAGTAAAGAAAAAATTGTATTTTTCAACTTAACGACACTACAATACTGTCATTAAAATACTAATGAATATTAATAAATATCAACATGTATACTTTAAAGGGAAGTTAGATTTCAAGTCAAGCTTTAAAGTTGGTAACACAAATAATATTTTATTTATTTAACTTCACATGTACAGGGTGTTTCAAAACAACACTGATAACTTTTGGGAAGTGGTTCCTGACAACAAGTGAAGACAAAAAGTGTAGACCAACCTGGGTGCAGAAATCCGTCATTTCGGAGTTATAGGCCGCCGAAAACATGAGAAATGAACCTTAAAGGTCCGTAGCTCCAAAACTATGGAACCTACCGTAGTCACGTGAAGACTTTACTTAGGAACTAATATATGCTCTATCCAAAAATCCATGTTTCATAATCTTAAGGTACTCAGGTAACAATTTTTATAGTGGGAATTTGGCTACGGGCATATAATTTGAAGTACTCACCAACTACCTCTATAAAAAATGTTGCGGAAGTACTGCAGGATTCTGAAACATGGATATTTGGAACAGGCACATACTAGTTCTTAAGTGAAGTCTTGGCCCGACTACGGTAGGTCCCATAATATTGGAGCTATGGACCCTTAAAGTTCATTTCTTTTTTCATGTTTTCGGCGGCCTATTACTCCGAAATGACGAGTTTCTGCATCAAGGTTGGTCTATACTTTTTTGTCTTATCTTGGTATCAGGAATAAAATCCAAAAGTTATCGGTGTTGTTTTAAAACACCCTGTATAAAACATAAAATTTGTAACATAAATAATATTTTACTTATTTATTTTAACTTTACATATATTTTCAGTGCCCTGAATCAGATGGTTTCTTTCCATTACAAGGCCATTGTGATGCATATCTAGTTTGTAATGAAGGAGAATCGCATATAAGTTACTGTCCAGATGGTTATAATTTTAATTTTGAGACTTACGAATGTTCATCAGAGTCCGAAGTTCACTGCAATCAGCAGGTAAAATAATAATAACAATAATCAAAGACAATGGTAAAGGATATAATATACTTAATTTTACTTTTGCCTTATCCTATAACAGAAAAACAAAATTGAGAGGATTCGATTTAAATTTGTGTTAATTATTTTAAAAAAAAATCTACATTCTCTTCAGTAGAAACGAAATGAAAAATAGTTAGTAGCATATGCTGAACAGAGTATAATCTTTTATACTTCTTCTAGCTTTTACCAGTAAATACAGTATATTTTTAAAACAATAATGATATTATATTTGCCGCATGCAGTATTTTAAAACTTTGATAAGATAACAAAGTCCTAAATTTGTTTCCAGTTGCAAGAAAAGTTCTCTTATAATTATTTATATTTCTGGAAACCAAATGGGAAACTGAATCATAAATTTAAAAAAAAAAAAAAAAAAAAAGTAGTTTGCAATGAAATTCAATGAGCAAAAACAGTGCGACAGATCTGAGAATTTAACAGTACCTCCGGCTAATCATTCTGGTACATAATCACATGCTACACAATACATTCCTTGATCAGTCTTCATCTTTGAGATGTTGGTGTTTAGCTACCGAAAGTACATGGGCTACCCGTAGCATTTGCTTTACCTGAATAATACAGAGTCTATATTAATGAACGCTACGTATGTTAAATTAAATGGAGAAAATAACTGTTTTCTCACACTGATTTAATCAAGTGTGATATGTGTTCACGAATATAGACACTGGATTTTCCGAACACAAGAAGAGTTTTGAGTTAATCAATGTGATTGAACATCGACTTAAAAGAGATGTGAGACTGGGTCGAAAAGTATAGTACGTACCGAAGTGGTTAGCACACCAATACGATAAGCCAGAAACTCGCGTTTGATTTTGAGTCTACTAGTACTTCTGCCCTTCTTTGAATTTCATAGTATACGAATTTTTCTATTTTTTCTCACACACTACTTTTTAAAGATTTTGAATTAGTTTATTTATGATGGCAGTTTAGTACAAGGATTGTGGTCGTACCGCTTATATTCTAAAGAAAAGTTAAATCTCGAGTAATAGCTTTACTATTGATAACTCATTAGTAGCGCTGAGAATTTATTTATCGATTTTCTGGGTTCACATCATGACACAGATCAATTTCAATTTTTATTCGTGGTATCATTAACATATTTAGGAAAACAAAATTGTTCTTCTGTATTGACTGAGGGACATTTTTAAGCTCATATAGAAATGTCATAGCTAAAAATTTCGTAAATGTAAGAGGTAATTAGCAACGGTCAATTTATATTGAGTAAATACATAAGTTCGTGCGGTTCTTATGTTTTACATTTTATTTTTATTCTGCTGTTCTGTTAATTCAAATACAAACACAACATAGACATAACATTAACATATTCTACAAGTGTAACAATACATTGCATACATTTTACTGTCACTCACATTAACTCACAATCACTCAGTGATGTATTCATTTCCACTATCTATGACCTTCTGCCGACGTTCAGGTAGCAGTTGAATGCCTCGTCTGTAGAACTGTTTTGGTTTTGACTGGAAGAAATCTGTTAGCCATTGGTTAAGAGAAGCTTTTCTGTGCTGTTCTTTCAGCAATTGCCTCATTCCCGTACACAGCACAAATTGATCTTGCAGCTTGTGCTGCACTGGATTCTCGGTTAAACTCGACGAGTAAAATGTGACGAAAATGATCACCTTTCTCAACTTGACATTCCATATTAGTTTGTCTGAAATATATACAATATATACAACATATATACAATAAAACGCTCACAATCAAGAAAACCTGTGTTTAACAACACACAAACTCCAAACTACGGTGAAACAACGGAATAACGATAAACAATCGCTTCACGTCTCATTGTTGCCAACTCAAAAGAAAACCGCACGAACTTATGCATCGACTCAGTAGTTAGCTCAGCAATATGGAAAGTAATGTTTATCACTAGAGTGATAAAATTAAGGGAACATTCAATAATAATTATTATGAGTTATGTACAGTTTCTTTGGAACTTTTTTTTTCTTTTGCAGAAGACAGTTTGAATTAGAAATGTATTTTTTCATAATTTCTTTTAAAAGTATCTTGTTAATATTTTCTTCATATTATTATGTTTTGTTAGATTTGAATAAGCTACGAACAGAAATTCTGAGATTTTTATACAGGGATGGCCAGCATATCTACCGACAAGTCATGAGAAGTAGCCCCGGTAGTCTGTGTCATACTGTCTGCATCAATCACTGTTATTATTTTATAATTCCCTCTAGTCTATAAATTGATAAGTAGACAACAAGTGATTTCGAAACGAAATGCAGTCCTCAAACCTAAAAGAGATTCGTCACCTCTGTTCTACACACTTATTGAAAAGTGTAGCTGCTGGATCTATTAACTGCTTCAGAATCGGAACCTGAAAATCAGAAAAATGTCATTGTGATCATTTTATAAATGATATGAAGCCATGATTTCTGTGATTTGTTTTCTGAAAACATTAACACAAAAAATACCTGTTTAATACTGTGAAATTTGCAATGGGAAGTTTCTTGTATTACCATTAAAATTTTATTAAACAGGCCTTGTAAACATTGGTTGGAAGATTTTCTAACTATATGGACCAACGTCTTAACATTATCTCAGTTTGAAAACCATGCTATTTTGTCAATGAAGCAATTCTCAAAGGAAGCGTCAATTAAAAAGACACTTTACTCGTTAGTATTTTCTTAAAATTTGAAGTTACATTCAAAGATTGTTAATTCTTTTCTTTAATTATTTCTTTCATCTCACTTGAGGTACTTGTAGAATATAATGCATATCTTCTCTATATTTCACTAAAAATACTGAATAATGTTTTAAAGCAAACTAGTTATAAACAATATTGAAAATATACACGAAACTTGAAAATATACAGTGTTTGCATTTGCTTATATCCTAATTACTTGTCTTATTTTACAATTACATTGTTATTTTTTTTTTTTTTTTTTTTTTTTTACACTTATTCACACCATATTCTACAGAACTAACTACGATACACGTTCGTTGCATATTAATTACATTTAAGTATAAATTGTGTATAGATTATGATGTTATAATTAACTCGTATACTAATATTTTCTTGGTTCTTTAAAATGATTTTTCATAACTTCACGTTATATAATTCGTTGTTTCAAATATGGTCTTTTATATTAGGTCTTTGTATAATGTTTTAAATTTATGGCAATAAAATTGTTAAAAATAAATTGATAAAAAAAAAATAAATATTCTACACAACTTCCAGCACTATATATTAACTCTTATACCACCAGTTTCTCTACAACGTGCTTATACAGAATCATTTGATTTTTTTCCTGAACCAAACATGGTTAGAGATTATGATTATTAAATAAGTTGCGAAGAGAAAATTCTTATACTTCATTTAAACTTAACTGTAGATATTTTCATTCACTTCAAGAAAACAAAACTTATAAACAATCTAGTGCAACTACAATATAAAATATTAAAAATAACTTATTCTCAACCCTCATTTTGTCCAAAAAATATTATATGAGAGGAAACAAGTAACTTTCCAATAGGCATGCAAATAGATAAAACTATACAGAAGTACATATTATCTAGACTTAGCACAGTAAAACACCAATTTGCATAAATATTTTGAAAAAAAAAAAAAAAAAAATGTTGATACAAAACTTTAACAAAATGCTACCATTTCGCTTAAAACTACCCGAGGTTACCAATCAGGATTATACTAACTTACAAATCTTTCAATCAAAAATATACAAAGCTCCCCTACTTCCTTATTACTGTAATTCTTTCTTCACAATCTATATATCAATCAATCTTATTATTCCAAAATATCCTTTTCTGGAGACAAAATATATATATTTACCTAGGTGTATATATATATATATATATATATATATATATATATATATATATATATATATAATCCACAATAATACCAAACTTTTGGCAGTATCACACAGATAAATTACCTTCCGACTACACATACATATATACAGATAGTTCAAAGACTAACACAAATGTCAGAGCAACTATACATATTATGAAATAAAAAAAAAATGCAATATTAATTGCATTCCGTAACATCAATCTTGGAAATAAAAACCTTTGCAATACGCCAGGCAGTATTAAACATAGAAATAAGTCATGCAAAAGAGGTATGCATATGCATAGATGCATTAAATATTGTAGTTAGTATTAATACTCCAAATTGGAACAAAAAATCAACATGGAACATTCTTAACATAAAGGTTATATTTACACAACTAAAATATAATAATATTATAGTTGTCATATGTGGTTATATATGTCAAAGCGCACACTAACGAAGATTTTAATGAACTAATCGATGTAGCCTTCCAGCAGGCGGCAACTCTTTCCAATCAATTTTAAAGTACTATATACTATAGAAATGAATGGAGGAAACAACCAATTTTAACACATTGAATATATAGATCCGAATTCAATGATAGAAAAACCCTATGGTTTAACCGCGACTCTAATGCGGGTCGAGTTCGGGTTTGTGTATCATCAAATTCTGTTTTACTCTCTATTCTTTGCTATAATGACAATACAGTCGTTAGAGGTGTTCCGAATGTAGACAATGAATTGCCCAAGTACTAGAAAGTTGTGGTACAAACCATGTGGTCCGAGTGAAACAATATCGACTTCAAGAATGAGAGAAAGTATGGCTATTCAGGGAACGGACTAGGTAGTGTAATTGTTAACGCATTGTCAAGGTAAGCCCAAGATCCCGGGTACAAGCCTCGGTCCAGTCACGTACTTTTCCACTCTTTGTGTATCATTGATTTCGCACTCACAGAGGAATTGGTGTGTTCAAAATCGATTGTTTCCTTCATTCGTTGCTGCAATGATAATTCAACCGTTAGATGTGTTCTAAAAGTAGACACTGGACTACCCAAGCACAACGGGAAGTTGCAATACAAACCATGTGGTTTGAGTGAAAGAACACCGACTTCAAGAATGAGAAGGTATATGGCTTTTTAGGAAACGGGCTGGGCAGCGTAGTGGTTAACGCACTGACATGGTACGCTAAAGATGACGGGTTTGCACCTCAGTCCAGTCATGCACTTTTTCAGTCTTTGTGTATCATTCTATTTTTTAATTAGTATTAACTGCACTATTAAAATACTAATAAAAAATTGGAAGAAAAATAGTAGAATGGGACGAGGAAAATTTCACTGGAAAAAATCTAAAATAACATACACAAAGCCCTAGGGTAAACTCTGACAAGTTAAAAGGCGTTGCATCATATGGTTAAAGAAGTTAAGATTACATACGGAACTTAATTCAACTACAAAATACTTAATACAACTTAATACAACTTTGTACAAAATACTTCGCCGAGATACCTTAATATGTTGGTGTGGAAGACGGAAGAATCAATTGATCATATATTATTTGAACGTAAATTAATATTGAAATCTAGAGAAAAAAAAATTTAAAAATTGTACATAGTCTCAACAAAAAGTGAGACAAGAACCATACTCATTAAAAATATTGATAGCGTGGAACAGTGATAAAATCAATGTCCAACTTCTATTGTATCTTTAAGATGATGATGTACAATTTCAGAAAAGAAAAGTATAACTTCTGAGCAAATGGAAAAAGAAATAATAATAATAATAATAATAATAATAATAATAATAATAATAATAATAATAATAATAATAATAATAATAATAATAATAATAATAATAAGAAGAAGAAGAAGAAGAAGAAGAAGAAGAAGAAATACGAAAAAAGACAGAAAAGCACTAAGATCATGGAGAAAAATGATCAATAAATTAAACTAAATAAGAAAAAATATACTGAAAATGGCACCACAAAACAGTGATTTAAGCCAGTATAAAAGTATTTCTTTCCCATATGGAAGGAGAAGAAGTGGAGCTGGATATTGAAAACTGTGTGAAAAGTAAATCTTAACATAAGAACAAAAGCTAAGTAATACTTCTTTGGTTTATTTTCTTTCGCAGTGCAAGCAGTATATCATAAAATACGAAAACCTACCTAAAATACTTCTTGTACTGTATATTAGAACATGTAGCTGCGTTCGTTCTCAAATATTCTCTCAAGTGATGGTTGGTAGCATTGATATAGAAACTAGTAGATTTTGCTACAGTAGCTCATGTTACTGCAGTGTTTTCCTTTAAGTTAATAAAATTACCAACCGTGCTGCAGTTAACATATTTCTATTCACAATCTCTTTGCAATTGACAAGTTTTGGAATTGAATAGGATATTCTTCGTTCTTTTTAACGGGCTTTAGAAAGTTTTTCAGACAAAGAATATGTCGATTGTAAAGATCATGAACACTTAGTTAAGTGTTACAGTATTTGAAAATGTAATTAACAGATTCCTCAATTGAGCTACTCAATACTACTAAGTTGTGAAGTAGGAGTAATATTTTTAATAAGAATGCACTTTATGTGATGGTGAAATACTATTGGTATTTCAAATATTTTGCAACTTTGTTCTTGTTTTTATACTTATCTGTTCATGTTAAATACGGAACAGAAATGCATGTGGTCGTATTTTGAAAACCATAAAGGTTATAATAAGAATCATACAATTAATTTTTATTTATTTCAGTGTCCCCAAGCATTTGGATATTTTAGATATTTTGGGCGATGTGATGCCTCCATCCGATGTATACATAATTTTCCACGAGTACTCACATGCTCGCCTGGATTATACTACAATTTCGATCTTAGAACATGCGATTATAAGGAAAATGTCCTCTGTCCTTACGAGGTATAATATAATTACGATATTAAACTAGCATCTAGTACAAAACATAAAGGGAAGTAGTTGGAAAAATGTTCAGTATTTCAAAAAATGTTTTGTGTTTAATTTCTTAAATACATATACGCCATTGGATAACTATTTTGTTTCTATGAACGTTAGTTTCATAATTCTAAATTTCGGAATGTAGATGCTGAACCCAGGCTATCCGATTAATGAGTTTTCGCGCTATAAATTGAGTTATCACATTGGATACAGAAATTAAACAATCATTATTCAATTATCTGGCTATGAAAACTTTTATCTTAAAATAGTAGGAGAATAATTTGTAATAACTTAGGCGTTAAGAACTGTCAACTACTCTTCCCTTCATGTTTCTATATCAAAAGAAGTAGTGCATAAAACAAAGTATTGCACATTTATATTACAGGGTGTTTCAAAAAGAATGACCTGATTTTAAAAGTTCATATGTATACATAAAAACATACTACAAAAATGGGATAAATTACAAAATACTCACGAAATCTTCAAGTTTTAGATGCTGTTACAAATGTTCTGTGTCCACCAGCAGCAGACTTTCGCGGACTCCGTTCCAATGTTTATCGAATTGTTGCCACCATTTCATCAAAAGTGCGAGGCCGACCTGCACTCTTACCTTTGCACAAGCATCCTGTCTCTTCAAATTGGCGATACTAATGACGGATGTTTTTGGATGCAGGTGGATCAATGCCAAAATGCCTACGAAAAGCAAACTGGACCAAAATCATTAACTCAGTCTTTGCAAACTGCAGCACACAAAACGCTTTCTGTTCAGCGAACACTATCTTACTTCTGATTGACTGCAAACTGAGAAGACGCATTGACTGATATCAAACGGCGCTTTTCTGAAACTCTAGCCGACGCCCATTCAAACAACACTCATTTCCTTGCCGGCACGACCCATGTTCCGTAATTATTACCGTCCAAAATCAGATCATTATTTTTGAAACACGGTGTACTATGACTCGATTAATGACTTGCAGCATTAGCAAAAAGTTATACAGTTTAAAAAAATGTTTACCCAATACCATAAATACCTCACTGACAGTCGCAGTGATTTATTCTGGCGGTGATTGAATTCATGAAGCAGAAAGACAGTTAAATTTAATTCTTAATTTAATGTATCTCATGGATAATTTTAATTTTAAATATACCTTTTATACTATAAAGAAAATAGAGAATGCACTTTATAGAGAATGCACTTTATAGAGAATTTTATAAAGAAAATGCACTGAAACGTGTTCACAAATAATAAAGAGACACTCCTCTAAAACTTAATTTTGATGTTTTGAGTCGTTATGTGGATTGTTTTCTAAGGAGAAAAAATGCAGTAAAAAGCACACAAGATGCAATACAAGTAAAATTGTAAAAAGCCACATACTAAAGTAAACAAACTACTGAGGTAATAGTTATAGATAAGTTAAGTAGTATTCCTTTTGTTATTCTCAACAATCTTGAAATGCGCCTCCTAATTGACATTGTCTGCACTGTTAGTAGGCTGTGTTTCATTAATTTTCCTTTATTGTTAATATGCTTCATTAAATGATCTCATCTTTGATTTAGACTTTCACTATCTAAATTTAATTTCAACTTTAAGTACCTAAACAGCGCATCATTATATGATAATATGAGTATGAATCTCGTTCCCACTTCCTCACTATATCTGTACATGTCTTTTACAAACACAAGTGAAGGACGAGAGGACTCACAAAAGAAGTGAATCGATAAGGACAAACATATAAACGTGGCATTTTAATATATAGATGTTGAGGAGAATTAGTGGAAACTTGGAAAAGTGATAAAAGATGTCAAATTCATATCCGAGCACGCCTCATTGCGCCTCTACAGGCCTTTGAAGTTGCGAGAATACAATAGGTTTTGCTATTCAACAAAGCGCCTGCGCGTGCAATGTCCGTCAACCTATTATATGTATGTCAAAAAAGGGCAATATTAAAAAAAAAAAAAAATTGAAAGAAAAAGAAACTTACTGCGATTGATATACGTATAAGTGCCCCTTGCCGTAAGCGTCGGTGCACCACCGATGGGCAACTAGAGATATCTCGCCAAAAATTGGCGGCCCCACAGCGACGATCCGTGGTGGCCCCACTTCTTTTTTGAAAATTATACCACCAGCGGCAGAGACGCGACGAAACGCCAATGAACAACAAAAGTACTCCCCCAAAATATGTTAAATCGCCTATATGCGTAATTCGTTGCATTAGGGAGAGTCTAAAAGAGAAGAAACACTGAAAACAGTAATATATATATATAAAAAAATCGTGGTCCGGGATGAGCGTGAACCACCAACCTTTGAATTACTAGGCGCGAGCTCTTTTGACTTGGCCACGGAGGCGATGAAGAAAAGATCCGCTTGTAGAGGCAGAAATCATTGAGGTATTTTTAATTTAGCTAATCAGAGTGCTCCTGTAACCGTGTATATTCGACGACAACCGTTTGAGGTTAGATAAAATCCATTCGTCATGTAATTTTTTATAACAAAATGACACGAGTCTATTTACTTTATTTCATGGTTCTCCCATATTCACTTTCAAATGATCGGCTATAATTGTCATCTAAATTCATACAATTATACGCACTCATCTCAAGATTTTTCACTTCATGATGTAGAAGCATGGGTCACTCTTGATCCCCGTAGCTCACTTTAGGAACAATTCGTCAGAAAAAATAATATAAAATCATAACCTCATGCACATGACTGGCGATAGTTCGTGTTGGTCCCTTCGTGATTCTCCGGGACGAATCGAAGAAGCGTGGACCAAAATGAAGTCCTCGCTGCTACGCGGTGGTAACTTCAACACCCCGACTCTAGATATCTCTTTCGACTCAACGAAACTCTGCCGCCAGTGGCACAATAGCGGCTGTCCTTCGACGCGTCACTATAGCGATGATCGACAATTACCGGCAAATGGGCCACTAGGTGTTGGTGACGTTTACGGACGGGGACATACCTGGAATATTTTTCGACATAGTCACCATGAACCTTCACCATTTCTGCTATACTCATGTGTAAAAATCTGTCACCTCAAAGTAGAACCAGTGCAGAACTGATGTCTTGAGCACTTCACTGTCGTTAAAAGCTTCGAGACGCCACCTTTCCAGGTAAAGGAAAAGGAATTGCTGGGACAAGGTCGGAGCTGTAAGAGGAATGATTGGCTCTCTCAACGAAATCTTTGATTTTTTCTCAGCAATACGAGGAACTGTGTCTGGGCGGACTTTGTCATGGATCAGAAGAATTTCTGACCGTAGCATTCCTCTCAGTCTAGCTTGGATGGCACATCGCTGATTATTTAGTATTTGACAATGTACATCTCTGTAGTTGTTCTTTTGATCACAAAACACGGTTGCCATGATTTTTGTGAATCGCTGTTTGAATTTTTTTGCTTTAGGAGAACCAGAGCGCCACCACTGAATTGACTGCTACTTCCACACCCCAGTGGCGTATGATATCAAGGTATCATCTGGTATTCCTACATGAGAAAACTGGTCATTCCCGAACTCCCTTCACCGGGCCAAAAAATCATGTACCGCTGTCATTTTTTGCTCTTTGTGAGCGTTTCTAGCACTCTTCGTGCAGTTTGTGATAGCCCAATTTGTCAGTCACAATTCGATACATTGTTTTCGCAGACACTTCTGACAACTCTTTGGCGAGTTCAGTTATAGTGAACCGGTGATTAGATCGCGCTTTCTCGTTAACGCGTTTCACAAGATCGTTCGTCTGAACACTAGGCTTACCACTGCGCTCATCGTGATGAATATTTGAACACATTTCCCGAAACTGAGCACCATTGCCTAACCTTCCCTTCATTCATTATTGTCGGTCCGTAAACGGAACACAATTCCCGTTAAATGTCAGCTGCATTCTGTCCTTTGGAGTTCAGAAATTGTATGACAGATCTCACTTCACACTTGGATTTTGTATTATGGCAGCCATCCATTTCATCTTACTGCTACTCGCACGTACGCAACTCTACTCGGACAATTCTATCTCTGTTGCAAGCACACAATACGAGAGCATGCTCTTGCGTATTTTCAACTTCATCGGTGTTGCCAATACCTGCAAATATTATAGTTTCTTTTTCTTTCTTTTTTTTTTTAAAAAAATACGCCTTGCAGCTCTTCTGCAGATAAATATACGAGGATATCAATCCTAGCAATACTCTAGCAACAATGTTAAACTTATGAGGCTTAAATGATCATTAAACGTTAAATAAAAAATTAACTTTACGTTTTTCGAAAATTTGAATGAGAACTGTCAAATCTACATAAAATTTGAAATCTACCAGCGAAAGCAGCACGTTAATAGAGCTTGTGGTTTCTGAAATCTCATCGACAAAAGGAATTAGCCACAAACACATAAACTTAGCATTTTAACATACGAATAATGTATACTTTAATATATACATGCTAATACAGACGAATTATTGTCCTTTACTCTAAGTATGAATATTTCAAGGTATACATAAATGAAAATTATAAATAAAATAAAAATAAAAGCATCCAATTTGAAATAGAATAAAGACTACATTACACCAAGTAACATTAAATTAAACTTAGTAGAAAATTATCTATCTATCTATCTATCTATCTATCTATCTATCTATCTATGTATATATATATATATTAAAATATGGAATAGAAAACAAATGAAGAATTAAATGGAAGAAAATCACTGTAAAATTTCTACATTTCACGTTGATAATAAATTGAGAGGCAAATAAATATATCTAGTTTGAAGAAACATGCACCTATGCACTACTTCTTTATGTTATAATAATAATAATAATAATAATAATAATAATAATAATAATAATAATAATAATAATAATAATAATAATAATAATAATAATATAGTTTTAGTGTAAAATATAAGATGGAAATGCAAAAGACGGTTTATGTAGATTTCTTCACAGTACATCTAAAGTCAAATAAATAAATCAACAAGATTATTTTGTATAAGAAATAAACCTATAGCATTTAACCTCTTCACGGATATGGCACTAAATGATGCCACATATTTATCTGGAAAATAATACGATTTTTTTTCACGAAGAAGAGTGCGAACTGAAGGTAAGTAAAAACAAGTGCTTCAGAATATTATTTTTACTTACCTTCAGTTCGCACTCTTCTTCGTGAAAATAATTCGGATTGTTTTCCTGATAAATATGTGGCATCATTTGATACCATATCCGTGAAGAGATTAAACACCATAATTGGGGGGATAAAAATAAATAGAATCAAAATTATTACCTTCGAGAATCGGATTCACGATATACAAGTAAACGGACTACCATTTCTGTTGCATAATATGATAACCATTTATTTTTCCGCAACATAAATCGTTATTTTTAAGTTTTTGCAAGGTTTGATTACTGATTAACATATTCTTAATAGTATATAGCCAGGCCCATATTTATATATTGTGCGCCTCTGTGCTCTAAATAATCCCCCGCCCCCGCACAAACTTATATTTCAAACAATAAATCAAGGCGTGATTTTGCAAACATACCAGCTCTTGTTGAGTAGTAGTTTAGGTATGACAAGTTACACGAATTACAATGTAATTTTAAATGGCCTAATTCTCTCAATGATAATTATGATGTGGTGTTCTGCTGAAGGTAGGTGGTTGACTGGAAGATCCCTGGGCAAGGTGAGCCCATGGTAGTTAGCCACTGCTTTCCATAGGATAATTATGACGTGCTAATGACGGGACCTACAGCTTAACTTAGGATCCGAATCACTTATGTCCCCACAGTAATCAAATCCGGGACCCCTTGATTACAAGACAGCGAGCTTAGCCACTCATCCATTGCAGACACATTCTCTCAATACTGGCATGTAATTTATTCATGTAGGTTTTAATTCACTGTCCGGAGAAAATGCATTCTATTAATTCTTAAGCTGTCTGTCTGTCTGTAACGCTTTTCAACTCGAGAACCATTATGGATAAAAACATGAAATTTTAATGTTTTAAAGCTCACAGAGAAATGATCAAAACGACTGTTGCAGGTCTCTGGGTCACACCTGAGCTGAGATATGGGGGGTGCAAAGTCCCCATAGGAATAACATAGGGGCATTTTAAAAATAATCGAAAACGAGCAATATTAGAGTTGAATTCATAGTTTTTGGGGTAGCTGAGATGAATAATGACAGTTTATTTCCAATTCAACTTCAAGGTTATACTCCACTTCCCAGGGAGGGGGCAAGATTTTAAAAGTAATCGAAAACGACAGATATTAGTGCTAAATTCATAGTTTTTGAGGTCGCTGAGTTTAACGCTATCAGTTTTCACGATGTTCAAGTTCATCCTCATTCCTTGGGGTGGGGTGGGGTAGGATGACGTTTTAAAAATAATAAGGTAAGCTAGCTAATTAGCAACTGATGTAATTAGAGCGAATTAAACACATTAACATATTTTGTCGCGCTTTCGCGGGACTCTCCATGTTGATACTTTTAAATATTATATTGTGAATCTTTAAAAAAAAATCCAAAATTTTGCCGCCCTAAATTCTGCCACCCTGTTCTCATGCACTGAATAGCACTTACCTAAATACGGGCCTGTATATAGCTCATAGTAGTTCTAATATAAAAATGCGAAAAGTAAAGTTAGGGTACTCACATGATTTTCTTGAAGATTATACATGAGATTTACAAAAGAAACTTTTCATTTGCCTGTAACTTCTTCATAAAACATACAAATGAAGAAAGAGAGGAAAGAGCAACGAAGAAGAAACCTTTAGCCATCGTGTAGTCTCACTCTTCTTGTAAATGATGGAACAGTAGCTTCATCAAAACTATCAAAGAGGACACCTGTGGAGAAAGAATGTTAGATTTTAGTAGAGCGATAGTTAAGATAACCACAGATATACAAAATATGATAAACGAATATTCAATAAAATGATATGAGAATGACTATGGAAAAATTTATGCAGTAGAACAATTTGGGACATGCTTTACAATACCATTCTTTCAAGGCTACTTTAAATTCACATTTAGACATCACCATCAACATTAAATATCCTGCAAACTTTTCTAAGAATAATTGGATTGTACAGATCTAGAATTCTTGCCTATATATCAGAGATGCCAAACATGTTAACCGCGGACGACTTGTCGATCGCCAAATCATGAGAGGTAGCCTCGGTGGTCTGTGTCATAGGTATATAGCGATTACTGTTATTGTTTCGTGATTCCCTCTAGCCAGTAGTGAACAGATAGGTAGACCGAAAGTAATTTTAAAAATGAAAAGTAGCTCCCAAACCAAAAAAAGGTTGACTACTGCTGCTATATACATACAGCATAGCAAGAGAGAGACAAAGTTATACTTCTATTTTTCTCATTCAGAACCTTATAAACTGTAATTTATTTTCAGGTATATAGAACTTGTTTTATTTTTGGCTCTAGTTTGACTTTTGGACATCGTAAAATAGAAGTAACATGCTCGTCTCCACTTTGTGGGTACTGTAAAATGTTTAGTGTAACATTTCTTAACATAAATCTCAGTATTCTTTTTCTTTCTTCTGGAGGAACACCTTAGCTTCTGAATTCGTAGTTAAGTTACCTACGAGGGACGCAAATATATCATAGGATAGATACAGGAAACAACAAAATTTTCCACATCCCTTCCATTTTTTTCTTTTTTCACATTATCTTTTTTCGCTTATTTCAGGTGGCCATCTCTTTTGTTGGGTGAAACCTTTCGTTGCTTTATTCTGTGCCTTGCCTATTTGTAGTAGACGTTTTATATTGCTCTTTTAGTCGTTTTGCATGCTCACCGGTATTGTTTTCAACATTTAACTCATCGATTCCTGTTTTATCTTATTTTATTTTGGGGCTTCTCTTTGTTTTAATTGCTTTTGCTACGTCGTCATTCTTCCGTCAGGTGCTTTATCTACAGACCCACATTCTAGTGAGTTTTCACACTACAGGTCGTCATATACTTGCTTAATAATCACATAATTTATCCTCACATCATTTGTTGATACTTTCGATCGTTATATTCTTTGCAAGAATTTTTCTTTAAACTGGTACTTTAGATTTAGATTTTTAGTTTCCAGCACTTAATTTTGGTTTGGTTCTTTTCTTACAACTCCCTTCCTTCTGCTGTTAAATTTGCAATTACCACAACTGTAGCGTTCTGAAAAGAACGAAGGAAGAACAGTGTAAAAGAAATAGAAACAGTGTACAAGAGTAGTTTAGCAGGGAGGGGACAAGTGTGACAAGGTATGCTGAAGAACTGAAGATCCAGTGAGAAACCATGTGGTCTGAGTGAAGGAAAACCGACTTTAAGAGTGAGAAAGTGTATGGCTGTTCAGAGAGCGGACTGGGTAGCGTAATGGTTAACGCATCAGAACAGTACGCTGAAAATCCCGGGTTCTAGTGCAAGTCCAGTAATGCATGTTTCAGTCTTTGTGCGTCACTGAATTCTCACCTATAGAGGGATGGGTTATGTTAAAAATAGATTGTTTTCTCCATTTATCAATATAAAATCAATTTTACTTTAATTCACATAATATTTTAATTTAGCTTACATTTTGTCTATGCTGTACAATTCGAATTAAAAAGCTGCATTCCCTCTATTCCCCAGTCAGAAAAAGCCCCACGAATCATAATCAAAAGGAATTATAACACTTTCAATCTGCAAAGCACACTATAAAGTAAAATAAAATAAAATAAAATAAAATAAGAAAAAGACACGAGCTTCTTAAACAAAAAAAGTAAAAAGAAGAAACAAACGGAGTTACAGAATCTCTTGACATTTATTAGGAGAAAGCTGTCCATCAGCTGCATTGAAATCTTTCATGTTAAAAATAGCTGGTGGCTAAACCACAAAGGAACAATTTGTAGATGGAAAATGCAACGAAATTGAAGAGATTTAAGTGCAAATGGAAAATTTTAATACAATAAAAAATTAAATTAAACTGAAAAATAAATTTCATTCATTCCTAAAGACAAACACTTGTCACTGCAGCCACAACTTGAAATCCATATAAAATGAAATTGCCAAATAAATGAGAAAATATTAAAAGAGAAAGGGATTGCAAGAGCATACTGAATTTTAGTATACAGAAAGAAATTGAATCTATTGAAACTAGGAACAATGATGAAACAAATTAGAAACAAGAATTAATTGCTATCTTTAAAAATGTTACTGGAGATCGCGAACATGGGTTGAAAGTAGTAGTCTAAGAAGATGGAGGTGAAGTCTGTAGGGTTACTGACACTGTAAACGAAAAGATTTCAGGACTGAAATATTTTTGTAATTTTGAGCACTAGATAGCATTCTGCATCCTTAGGCGTTGTATAGGAGAAATGTGAAGCAAATTTTGCTTTTGTGCACAAAGTTGATCCTTTATAGGTAGGAACTCGCTTTTCGTTTAAAAATCATGATGAAGACAATCTTAAGCAATATATGTTAGGTATATTTGAATATTCAGTTATAGTTTTAGTAGCCTGTTCCTTTAATGATGAAGCTGAGCAAATGATGACATTCTCGAAACGTTAATCTGAGATGCTTTTAAATATATAAGTTATTTGAAAAGCTCCTATTGAGAGAGAATTCTATTCTACCCCTTTCTGTTTTTCATAGTTTCTTCTCTGAAAAAGGAATTTGTTTCTTAGTTTCTGAAATTGGAACGAATTCGTATCGTTCTAAGTACCAAAAGAAAAAGATAGCAAAATGTTAGTATTACTAGGCATGTGTATAAAAATATATTTTATATATCGTCCAGGTTTCATATTTTATACTTCAAAAAATACAAGATGTGAAACAAAAATTGCATCCCACCACAATTTTGGATAAAATTTACATTTACTTATTGAACAATATCAAAATGAGAGATAGAAAATAATTTTCTTCGGAGAATGAACTAAATTTTTATTCCATTCTCCCTAGAACTAGAAAGCATTTCATGCATTGTTCCTGTAAACTAAACGAATTTAAAAAAATGCATTCTAAGTAATGTAATAAAATCTACTAAGTGAGTTATGTTATCAGAGAAAAATATCAAGAAACAGTATTAAGAATTGTTGGATAGTAATTTGTTTCGAAATAACAATGGACATTTTTAAATGAGATAGAGCCTGCAGAAGGTGTACAAAATGAAATTCTGGACCCCGAGATTATGTTGTGGCATAATGAAATGATGTTTGATATGTTGCAATGTGGTAAATTTGTATTGTTAATTGAGATCAAGGACAAAGAATATAAATTCAGTCTGCACTGCAGCTTCAGTTGAGTTACACAAACTTACTTTTTCTCTACATTTCTCGAACCATCACCAGTGAATTATTCAAAATTGATCTACTGACTCTTATGTTATTTTTTTCCCGTCTCAATGAGCAATTTGTTTAAACCATTCACTTTTCTCCAATCTTCTTATGTTCTTTCCTCATAATAATTTTTATTCTTTCAAAAAAACATTTTGAGTTATTTTATATGCTTATCCTTCAAGAAAGCCATGTAATATTATGTTAAGAATAGTGTAGCAAATAAAAGATTAACAAGTGATAGTGAGGACTGCTTCTCTATTGAAAATAAGTTTTGTTGTTAATAAAATTCAAGTTTTCTTTACAAAAATAAACAAAAAGAAATATTTGAGGATATTAATTGTATCGCATTTCCACTAACTATTCTCGAATTTTGGTACTATCATAGTAATAATAGAATAATTAAAATTCAGTCAAATACTTTTAGTTGACATTACACGTATTTATTTTAGTACTATTTAATCTAGCAATGCTAACCGTCGATATCTGTTATATTCTAAAATAAAAGTAAAACTTGAAAAAGGGAAACAAAACAAAAGAAGAAATTATATATATATATATATATATATATATATATATATATATATATATATATATATATATAATTTTATTGCTAAAGATAATTGCAGGGTATATACTTGAAATTGGTCCTACTTTGGATTAGATTAGTTTTCTTGAACAAAAGTGCTATTTGGCCAAAAACACAATTCAAATATTATGTTTATGTTAAAGTAAAGTAAAACAGGTAAAGTGTTTTTAGAAGATCTAAAATTGCTTCAGCTACTGGACTGAAAAATGGTTAAATATACTTTCTTGAAAGTTTTGAGAATTTTTTATAATAACATCTTATGGTTAAAAATCATGCAGAATACAAAACTTTTCAGTGTCTTTCCCTTTGCTTTTTCCTTAACATACGTCCTGCCGAATGCCGAACGCACGTGCTTATCTTATATAACCTTGAAGATGAAAAGAAAAGTTAACATTTATTTGAATCTAACAGTTACTTGTATAGTAGTAACTAATGAAAGGCATTAAATATGTAAAGAGATTTTGAAACTGATAAGTTGCACGAACTATATAAGCAAAAGTTCCTTGTAAATTTTATTCTAGTTTGGTGAAGATATATATATATATATATATATATATATATATATATATGTAATATCACTAACTTTCAATCGTGTACTTCACGTAATTCAACTGCACTAATTTGTCACAAAGACACTGGACTATGTGAACAGTTTTGTACTATATTGAACGTATGGGATCTTGGACAACAAACTAAAGACCAGAGAAAACTAGTCTCGGAAATCTCTAAATATGTCTTATATTTTGCACTCACATATATACACAAACAAATCACAGAGAGACTTGGAACATAGACTAGAAAGCAAAATGGAAGAGAAAAAGAGATGAAACGAAAAATAACTTTTGATAGTTTTTTTTGTGTGTGTGTGTGTGTGTGTGTGTGTATGAGTGAGTTTCTATTTCTCTTAGGTACACCAACATTTCTGAGAGAAATATGGAAGTTACCTGCTTCTTACCATGGAATATCTAACTTCTTCCAACAAATACATGCTACAGTACCCACAAAGCAACTCTGTACTTTACCTTTATTTTAGCGCTAGATTCTTAAATGTAGATCTTCTTTTTCAATTTCCTGCTACTGTTTGAAAAGTTATAAACACTTCACATTTTGAATTGGGGTCAAAGTTTAAAAATAATTTACTACGAGATTCCCTCACACTTTTTGCCCACCTGCAACTTCATTTTGTACCTTCTAGCACAAGTTCATTCCTTGACTAGAAAAGTAAGCTAAATAAACTACTTAAAACTTTTCATTAGCTAAATAATTACTGAGTTAGAAAGAGTAATATTTTATATACTATTCACAAACAAATTAGTGGTATCAAAAGTCATACATAGATATAAAATACTTGAATGTTAAGTAACGAAACCCGAATATAATGTAGAAATTTCAGCGAGTATTGTGATTTTTAAGGTCTCACTTAGCTTGTTATACACTTTTAGTATTAAGAATGGAAAAATTTAAAATGAAATTATATTAATAATTTCTTCTTTAACGAAACCAGTATATATTATTTTTCTTTAACGAAATTAGTATATATTACTAACTACTAACATTTTATATTCACTGGAGATCCTAATTGGATGATTATTATCGTGGAATGATTTCGGCAACCAATCGACTTTTAACTATCAGATACTAAATGAAGATATACACAGAAGGATTTCATGCTACTTGACTCAGACATTTTTTAAAGAAAGCATTGACATAAGCAGTAACTTGTAAAAAAAAAATGTGTGTAGTTAGTAGTGTCTTAGATTTTTTATTTAAATATACTGGTGCCGCATAATTGTGAGTTAATGTTTAAGTAATTAAAAACATTTAAAAAGTTATTGCTTATTTTATGTTTTTTTAACTAAGTTAATTAACATGTAAAACAACTTCTGAAGAGAAAAATTTTCATTTTGTGTCTGGGAATCGAAATCAACAGAATTGGTTACTAAAATTATACCAGAAAAATAATAATTTGATTATGATTTCCAGGGCATATAAAAGATTCATGGTTATTAATTTTAACAAAATAAAAAAGTCGGTATCTCTTTTAAAACAATTCAGTATAAATTTGCTTCTAATATTATATTTGAAGTTTTACAAACTCCAAATGTAAAGTTTGAGTAGTGTACATCATAGTACGAACTGTAAATTGGTTCTCCAGAAATTATACTTAAATTTGTTTTGAAATAATATGAGACCAAAAGCCAGGATTCTGGTCATTAGTCAGTTACGTAGTTTTATAATATCATAAATATTCTTGAGTTTATATTTTAAGTGAAAGAATTTCTCTAGGCACTTTTTAAAAATTTTTCTGTTTATGTTGTCCCGGAAATCTATCGCTTATCTACGTGAAATTTCAAATTGAATAAATATTTTTTCGATTATAGAATAGTTTGGTTTCAACTGTTGGTCTTAGATAATGTTGTATTTATTGTAAAATTTACATTTTTACAAACCATGAAGCATTGTTTTCTTTCTTTTTTCTTGGCTAGGGTCTGGATTATTGCATAGACAACCCATATTTCTGTGCAAATTCTTCACACTATTGGAAATGCACCACTGATCAGAGACGAGCACAAGTAATATTTGAAGAGCTGATGGCTTGTGAAAGTGGACTGTGTTGTGATTCACAGTCCAATTCACCTTGTGAATCATGCCGCACACTAGAAAATAGTATTTCTCGACCTGGTTCGAAATCCATTGGAAAAGGAGGAACTTCTAGAGGAACTGATATTAAAGTGCTGAACTTTGATCTTGAAACAATTAACTCATTTGATTTATTGACAAATAATGGAACAATTATGTTGGAACCTGATATTATGCACGAGTATAAGACTTACCGTCCGAGTGTACTTGATGAATTAAATATAGGAAATATGACAGGAAAAGATGGTAACAATGCAACTTATTCTACATTATCGAAAGATATGGAGTCAGATCTTAACAAATTACCAGAACCATCACTGGAATCTTTAGCCTCAAAGGAAAGTCATGGTGACATGGAACCTTTAGTAAGCAGTAAAGAAAATATAAATGCAACTGGTGTAAGAAGATATCCAGAGAAAACATATAAGAAAAGAGAAATCCGGATACCGGAGCCTATTATAGCGCCACTAAAACCAAATTGTACATCTATACTTGGAGATGAAATACCAACAGCAAATTTACCTAAAAGAATAACAAGTTGCATTAAAAAATTACGGGCTAATCCAAACCAACCATGTATTGACTGTGACGGGTCAAAAGAAGGGAGCGGAAAAGTGCATATTTGTAAGAAGAATTTAACTTTATTGGAAAAGTTTCTAAATCCTGTAAGGAAAGGGACAAAAAATTTCAAAGTTTACAACATTTCAGATGCAGTAACTAATACTGTTGCAAATGTATTAAATATCTCTACTGTTGGAAACGTGACAAAAGGGACACATATAATTGATACAGTAAAACATATACCTGAAAAAGTTTTCAGGATAGAAAATGGGAGTAGTAGTAATAACACATATCGTAAGTCCAACAGTACTGCCAATCATATACCAGATGATGGTTTTCTCATGTCCAGTTTGAGAAGAAACAAGCTAGAAACAAATAATAGTCTAAATCCATCTGGCGATTTATCTAATATTTCAAAATATCACCAAACACCTATGACAACAAAACTTAGTTCTGAAAGTGTCCAAAATTCACAAAACAATACCTTAATTAATGATCATGAAAACAGGTCTGAAATATCCATAGTTAACAATGTTGATGCTGAAGCAAGTGCCGAAGAGAATAATATTGAAGAGGAAATCATCTCCTCTACAAACTCGACTATACGTAACTTTGATCCTAAAAAGTTGAATCAAAGTAATTTAACAAAAACCAACTCTTCAACAATGAAACTGGATTTAGTAGTGATATCAAACACAGAAGAAAATGATAACTTAAAGCTAGCAACAGTGGTTGGTAAAAATTTAAAGGCAAACGAATTGGCTATGGGTAATGAAACTATTAGTCTTAACTCAATTAAATCAATTAAGTTTGGTTATAAGGAAGAGAATGGAATTAGGAAAACACTTAAATTTCCGTCTGATAACAAATCAATACCCCCACTGAAAACAACTAATGACATGAAACGCAGTATGTTAAGAAATGAAAGTCTCAAAAATCAAAACATTCCCTTGGTTTTAAACATTACTGCTGAAACAACTGAAATTAATAATGGCAGAGGAAGACATATTAGGGCTATAACTGTTCCAGGAGAATTAAACACAATTAGGAAATCCAATACAGTGTCCGCATATACACTTTCCAATCCAAATACTACTTCAAACCAATATTCAATTAATGATTTTCAAAACACAAATAAAGAAACAATACATGTGAATGATACTTTAGATAATATGAAAGTTAAACTTACAAACGTAACAAGAAAGGGAACTGTAAGGCGGTCGCACATAACTAAGCATTTACCAGTACGTAAACTAAACTCACTTGTACCAGCTAATCACTATTCACGACTTAATCGCAGATTGAAGAAACGCTTCAGGAAAAGGCCAACCAGAAAATATTATTTGTCATCCAAGTAACGTTTGTTTTACCTCTTGAATATGGCAAATATCTTTAAGCTATAATGTTTTGTATTTTTATAACTTGAATGTGTTTTTTAATTTAATTAGTACATTTATGTCTAAAGTTTATTATTGGAGTAAGACTTAAAAAATATTTTTCATAGGGCTCATAATTGTGAGAATGAAAATATAACTGAGATCGTAGCATGTAATAATTGAGTTCTGTTAATAGTGTAGATCATACTTCAAAATAATTTCTATTTTGAGTGGATAGTTTATTGCAATTGAAAGATACTGAAAATAAAGCAATATTAATATTTAATTTAATATATATGAACTAGAATACTTATAAAGATACAGAACATATGTTAAATTACACAGGTATATAATTATATCGTTATTACTTGAACTTGAAGTTTGATTATATATAACGGTGTTTAAGTTTAAAAAATGATTTTGTAAGTGTTTACATTATTATTACCTGTTGGAAATGAAACGTAAAAAATAACTTGAAGACAGCAATTTATTAATCCATTTTCATTATTTATTCATTTTAATATTTCGAAACAAATCACTAAGATGATAATTGTAATATTACTTGCAAATTTTTAAAGAGTAAAATTTAATTCTGGAATTAACATATTTTTTAAATATTTATTTATAAATATGGCTTGTTTCATATAAATAGTTCGTGGCAACTATAGTTGATAATATTTTAAAAAATAGTAATAGATGTTGATAGAATTCATAAGCACTCTTGAATGGTTCATAAGAATTAATTTTTTTAGACTCTAAGAGTACCAGAATAGTACTAGCACACTATTTATATCTTACGATGGCTGAGTGGAAAACCAGTTACATTTCGAAAGAGTGAGAATGGATTAAGTACTTTTTTCTAAAAGTAATCTTAAATCTCACTATTATTTTGAGTTGAAAGCGCTCAACCTTTATTATGTTGCATTTGTATCTTCTCAAGAAATATTTCGTATATATATATATATATATATATGTGTGTGTGTGTGTGTGTGTGATGTATTGTTTGAGTTAAAAGAAGCTTTATTTGCGAGTTTCGTCTCAAAAACAAAGTTTGTTGGAGTGTTATTGATTATCCATTCAGCTGTTAAATTAAGTACTTTAGTTATACTCTAGAAAGTCATAATACATTTATATACTTAATAAAAACATTGTTTTACGTCAATGGTTATATGAACTATATGGTATTCGTCTCTGATATACAATAATATCGAACAATCTTCGAGGAAAATTATATTTTCATGTGCAAATTAAGATACCCGGTGTAACATATTGCTCGATAATGTAATTTTTTCAATTACATATGTTTACACCTCAAAACATTTTCAAGGTGAACCAAATTTGTTAATATTATGTACAATTTCACGATAATTTCGTTTTTAAAATTTCTCTATTAAACGTTTGAAAAAAAAATACAACTTTTAATATTTGAATCATATTGTTCAAGACCTATCAAAAATGTGTTCCCTTTCCTTTCTTTCTTTTGACTAGGGAGTGGACATGTGCCAAAACAACCTTTATCATTGTGCGAATGCCACACATTACTGGGAATGTGGAACAGACGAGAAATCTGGAAGAGTTACATTTGTGAAACTACAAGAATGTTTACCAGACCAATGCTGCAATCATAACTCGAATACACCGTGTGAAGAATGTATATCAGATACACAGGAAATGCAACTTGGATTACGATTGATAAATAGCCCTTATGATTGGGTGAAAGTTTCGAAACTATTCCTTTCCATCTCTTATAACCGTTCAGTAACACGAAATGTCACAACAAAACATATAATTGTATTGCCATCAACTAACTTAGATTATGGAAGTGGATTTGATTCCAGAGACAGAAAAAATGGAAGCATTGATGGCTTTGGATTGCTTTCAGGAAATACTCCTCCGGAAAATCAATCACTCAAGATAAACTGTAGTAATTGTGTCACGGTTGTGAGCAATACCACATTTAAGAATACCATGAACAATTACAGCTTGGGAAATATATTTTACAGTTCTGGAAACGAAACAGAAAGTACAAATGACAGTTCAAAATTCGGTAAGATGATAATGAAATCTGTTAAAGTAACGACCATTAACAAAACAATCACCGTTATTAAAAACCATACTAATACATATTTAAATGTAATGATGAAAGATCCCAGAAAAGCATTTGAGCATACTGCAGAAGTGAACAATTCATTAAACAATATTTATCCGAATATGAATATAAGCACTATTCATATAGTGCCTTCTGCAAACAAACTAAACCCATTAAATATTACTGCAATACCGAATATCTTAATTTCTTCTTCAAATGCTCTTTATTATAATATAACACCATTTGCTATCACGCCTATGCACAATAATTCACAAATAGAAAATGACTTGCTACATAATAATTTATCTTTAGCTAAGAATGTTTCAGTTCTGGGTTTGAATCTAAGATATAATAATCATAACATACAAACTAACAAATCAGAAATCTCTCATACGGATGTGGCTGTTAACGAAACACAAAGCGAAGATAATATACTGAAAATAAATAAAGAATTTCATCCCTTAGTTACAGAGAATAAAAATGCTAAATCAAGTTCAAACATTTCCACTTCTTCTCCTAAACTATCAGAATCATTAAGGAAAATTCCAATATTATCTGCAAGTGATAACTTTACATTCATAAATACCACGACCAATCCATTAGATTCTAAAGGTAAAGTTGAAAATAGCCAAAGAATTTTGAGAAAGAAGATAACACAAAATAGAAATATTTACATGAAAAGTAGTCAAGAAATAAAAAATGTTAGCAATGAAAAAGCTAGTTTGTTGTCTTCATCTAAAGTATTACGTAATAAACCACGTAAGGATAGGTTAAAGACTGATAATCTTGAAACATCTTCACCGGGAAAAAAAACTTCCATGTCGTCATTAAGTACCGAAGCAAGTACTGAAAGCGTAAGAGCAAGTAGACCCAATGACAGCAAAAAGAAAGTGAAAAGTATACGCACTAAACAAAGTAACTCTCAAGAACTCAAAACGAGAAAACTTGCTGGAAACAAGCCCAGCATACCTGTGAAAGCTCAACAGACCAAAACAAGTCATCTACGGTCACAAAGTAACCACACATCTAAAACGGTGAAAGTAACCTCCTCACCCAAATTAAGAGATTCGAGAAGAGGTATGTCTATTAGGGAGGTGGCTAACAGAGCTAGTATGTTGAAAGACCGATCTGAAGCAACAACTCTTGCTCCAAGAAAAAGAAAGAAAAACTTTAACATAAAAACATACAAAAACAATTCTAAACGGCCGTTTTCGAGAAAATCAAAACGGAACGATAATAATGAAGCAAGGTCCAGTTTGGTTATAAACTCAAATAAAACAAACGCTAGAATGTTATTTTCTGAGAAATCAGATCAATATCAAGACATTGTAAAAGCAAAAACTTGTGACAAGGAAAAGCAAACTGTTTTCTCTACTATAGAAAATAAAAACTGTACAGAAAATAATTTAACAAGTATTAAAGAAATAACTAATAAACAGAACGCAAGAAAAGTAAACCAAGAAAATGAACGTTCCAGAAAAAGAAAATTAGTTTCTAATACAAGAACAAAGAATAGGAATAAACAGAATTTGGATAATCGGAAAAGTACATATATACAAAAATCAAATAAAACAGAAGAAGCTTTAGCAACGGCTGCTAGTTATAGAAATGAATCACAGCGCAAAAATCAAACGCTACATTATGAAACAGGAAAAGGATCATTCAGAAGTGATAACTCACATAAATCGAAGAATACTGTGAAAAATAATTTAAATAGAACTCTTTGGCCAAGAATGACTCAAGGCAGTAAGAAGAAAGTAGCAATACTTCGATCTACAACTTTTCACAACAACACACAAAATCATTCTAATAAATATAACATACCACGCTCTCTTCCATCTTTAAGTACACCCATGTTAAGAGAGCGCAGTCACAGTAACTTATCTTTAGTCACTTTTAGAACATTGCACAACAAGACATCGTTCGGATCTAGCAAAGATTACTTGACCAGTCCCAATTTAACGTCAGTTACTCCTGTCACAAGCAAACATCCTCATAGTAAATCAACTTCAGATGTTTCCAAAATATCCCTTAATAAGACATTGGTTTATTCTAGCAGAAGTCATGATATAAGTAACACATCATCTTCATATACTTTTCTCGCAGATAAACATATAAACAGTAGCTCACCTTTCAACCATAAAATTATAAATGGTTCTATAAAACAGATACAAAGATTAACAGGAAAGCGGTTAAATGAACAAGAAAGTGTTAATAGTAATGTATCTTTGTTTGCACATAAACCTGAATTTCAGTGTAGGTCTTACGGTGCTTTTGTTGATCCTGAAAGTTGCGAACATTTCTACAAATGTTATCCTCAAGCCGGTGGTTATAAAGCCTTTCGCTTACAGTGCCCTCAAGGATTTGAGTTTAGTCCTAAATTACTGGAATGTGTAAATATCTCCATGTCAGACTGTGATATACCAAGTGATTATTCTATAAAAATATGCAACAAGCCAGGACTCTTTCCTGATCCCACAAATTGTACGAAATATTTTGATTGCTATTTGGTAATGGATCAAACATTGAGACTGGCGAAACTTACGTGTCCGCAAGGTTACGTATTTGATTCAATAGTGTCACGTTGTATTAAGAAAAATAAACCAGGATGTAATTAGTGTATTGCTTATTGTAAATGAAGGGTAAGGGTAAAAAACAAGCAATGTCCCAAAACTGTATTTTCGAGAAAATGACGTTTTAATATTGAAAACTGCGTACTAAATGAATAGGGTTAGTCAAATCTTTTGCCCCTTTCCTTGGACATTTCTACATCTATGCATGCATGTATATAAAGTCAAATAGTATCAAGAGTCATCAACAGATAGGGCAAAGCACAAGTTAAAGCACACACATGGACATTCCTTGTTTTCTCCCCTTACCCTTCAAATTAAAGGCGAGTATTATTGGCATAAGTGATATAATTGGTATAAGTAAAAATATACTTTTTTTTTTCATTAAAACAATATGAAAGTCGAAAGTCTGCTTTCGACCTAATTCTTAGAAATGATCTTAAACATGACTAAAATAATTTGTTTTACTTGATTACATGGATTAAGTTTCTTTCCAGTGCAAAAGAGGAAAAATATTTTTAAGTAATATGAAAAGTAATAATTACTCAATACACATTTTAGTTTTAGATGAAATAATTTGAAAGCAATTCATTCACTAGTAATACAATATATACATATACTTTTTAAAAATACAGTGTCACCATATTTTATTTATACATGAAAAAAGATCCTAAAAGATGAAGGATATATTAAGCGGGAATACAATATAATTTATAAAATTTAACACACTAAAATAATAAAACCTAAAGATATACATATATATATATATATAACGAAATTCGTGCTAATCATCACTATGTAACACTGAGAAATAATGTTATAGGGTGTTTCATCACAAAAGTTTGTGTGGTAATTGGAAATTTGGGAGAGGAGAATTGTGTACTTTTCGATAAATCCGAGCATAATTCACGTATATAATAATTTTCAAGCTCCTTTCTACCTGACTGTATATTAGCCTAATTACGTTGTAGCTTTGAAAATCTGGATTCGATTCCCAACAAAAGTAAATAAATGTTCGGATTCCACGTTTTCTTGTAGGTGTTGTAAAAGGACGTTATTTAATATATATATATATATATAGTAATCTTTTGTCAAAATAAGAGTCTAAATTACTCTAGAGCTTTTCGCCTGTTTAGTTCCAAATTTCAATCACAGACTGAGTCATAGTTTTCCTATATAATGCTCGAAAATGAAGCATTTTATTTCCTACAAATTAATAAAGTTATGTAGCTACCTTAATTTACTAATCAAATAAAACTACTATGAACAGGACATAGAACATGAAATAATAGCAGAAGTTAGTGATAACATGCATGTGTAATACATAGTCCTATTTATCGCCTCTAAAAACAGAAATTACCACACACGTACTAATATGAACGAAAATCTCTTAATTAAGAAATAGGCTTTATTCTTATACAAAAGGAATACACAAGACTAAAGACTGGAATACGATTCAAAATAAACCAATTCTTTCAAAGTATTCGCTTTTCAGAAAGCAACAATGTTTATGAAATATTGATGATATAAGCTCCAGAAAGGACAATCGAGAAAAATGAAAATTAAGAAAATAATTTAAAGACATTTCTTGAAATTATATAGCTCACAAATAAATAATACTTCTAGAATGGCAATTCATAAGATAATAATTTGGTTGGTTAGGTTGGAACTTTGCGTACCTTTCATCAGCAAGGCTATATGAAACGAGGATCTAAGCCTAACGTGGAATCCGAATCACATGAGCTCTCATCGGGTATCAAACCCGGGTATCAAGAACGAATGTCAGTATGCCAACCATATAGCCACGAGGGAGCCTAGATATGGAATGACAGAAATAGCCTAGACGTACAAAAGGCGTTTAATAAGTTTAGCACAGATCTTATAATATTGTTATTAGTTGCAGTATGATGGTGAAATTTCAGGTGAACATACTTTGATCCTTTGGCTACAAGACCATGTTACTCAATGTAGCGTCCATCTGCTATGATCCATATCGTCTAACATTCTATCCATGCCTTGAATGCACTTTGGTAAAATTCAGGTGGCTGACGTTTACACCATTGTTTCACATAAGAAATGAAGACCCTGTCATTATCCAATGCTGATCCTTGCAGGTGGGTCTTCACACAAACAAAGCGAAAAAATCCGAAGGAGCCAACTCTGAACTATAGGGAGGCTGAGGGACGATTTCTCATCCTATTTTCATAACTTTATACTGCTTTATCATGGCTGTGTGAGGCTTGGCATTGTCATGATGAAGTTTGATGACCTTACTCCGGTCTCTTGATCTGAAGAGCAACCTTATCTAGTGACATACAATAACAGTCCTTGTTAATTGTGGAACCATGTTCCAAGAAATTTATGAAAATGACACCGGACTGATCCCAGAAAAAGGAGGCCTTAATTTTCTGGCCTGATCTGGAAAATCTAGTTTTTTTTATACCGCTCCAACGAACGTTGGATAATGATGTGGTCCAATGTATGATGCCCACAAGCCCGAAACAACTTCTTATGAATTGATATGGCTGATTCATCACCGATTTTGAACAGAAATTTCATTACTGATCGTTGTCGGGTCCTGATGTTTACTTCAGTGTCCAATGCGGTTTAACTGTGAACAACAGGAAACAACAACTATCACCATTCTGAAGTCAAAGAATCAGAGTAGGTCCGCCCAAAATTTCATCATTATATTGGAACTAATAAAACTATTTTACTCATCTGTACTGATATAGAGCTACAGTAGATCAACGATATTAATATTAACACACAATGATCTTCAAATGTTGCAAAAGTAAGTTCAAATGTTTTTTCGAATGATAGAATTACTACTCTAATTTACAAATAGCTCTTTTTCATATATATATATATATATATATATAAACTTGAAAATAAAATATCTATATTATAAATTTTCAAAGGATATTCAATTTAGAGATGAAGATATTTGAATTGTATTATAAACAAAATTGTATGAAACTAGAATAGTTAGAGCACATAGATCTATATGGAAAATAAATTCAATTACCATTTAATATATTATTTGTGTTTCAAGGTTATATTGTTTTATTTACAAGAATTCTTTACAAAGTTACTTAGTGCTTAAGTATATATTCATTATTTGGCAAACGTAATAACATTTTAAAAGCTTAGATCTTTGTTTGGAAATTTGACGGCCTAAATACAGGTATCTAAATTGAAACGTGCTAATTTTAACTATCTGTAATACCACATGTATTGAATGCATTAACATATTTATACAACTATGAACATAGATAAGCATAAAGTTTTGACTGTACGATCAGTAAATTTCTGTGTGTTCCACAAGTGGCACGGAAGATGTCTGGACGAAACTCAATTTCTCTCCAGATTGCTTGCAACATCGTTGAAGTAACTGTCTCAATAACACCACGCATCTTCTCGGAAAGCAGTTCCACAGTTATCACTTCTGTTGCATAGATCATGTCATTAGCATACCCCACACGAATAATCCAGGAAAGTAATGGTAAACAAACCGAAGTATCCAGGGATTTGAACCACCTCTCTCAATCCACTTTTTCTGGAAATTCCTCATTTTCCGCGCTGCCAGTGTCAAAGTGCTATATCCTGTTGAAACAGCAGGTTTGAGTGTCGATGTTTTATCTAAGGAATACAAAATTTTGTAACATATTAAAATATGTGAAACCAGCGCAAGTAAAAATGACCCAATGACTTCATCCGCCATTAATCCACACCACACGTTGACCTTGGGGCTATCGTGTTGATACTCCACGACCTCTAGAGGATGTATATTACCCCATATTCGCATGTTGTTTCTATGGCCATACCGCTTAGATGAAATGTTGCCTCATCAGAAATGAGAATCTTGGTTAAAATTCCGTTGTCGATCTCGATGCACTCAAGAAGGTCTACGGCAAATGTTTGTTTTCGTTCGCCATCGGATTTCAAGTTATGTAAGACTTGTAATTTGTATGCATAAAGCTTAAGATGCTTGTGAAGCCCATCGTGGATTGTGGGGTTTGGAAGAGCAAGCTCACATGACCCCATATAAATAGATTTATTAAAACTTCTAGCAAATGCATCTATATAATATGTTGGACGCTTCTCTGATTTTGTGATCGGTCACGACTATGCCTTTTTGGGATAGATCATATCTTTAGAAACGCTACTCGCGTAAGTCTCTTGGTATCGGGAGAATCTCTTTAATACTCTGGATGGAACCGCCTTTGAACTGGAATAATGGATCCCAGTTTTACGTACCATCACCTGCTTTTTCAGCATTGGTTGCCATTTTCACTTTTCACCATCACCACTTTTAAAATTTCTATAATTAAGATAAAAGGTACCACCTAACAAACTCTTCTTGCATGTTTATTATGAGTACTTGAAATTAAGACGTTTCAATTTGTACACCCTGTATTATTGAAAAGCAAACATGTTGGTTACCCATATAGTGTTCAGTATAAAATTTTCTAATGTTCTAATCTACATTGCAATATGGTTATTCTTATTGATCGTCAGTTGAATAAACTTTTAAATATGCTATCATTGTACAATTGTATATGTTAAGATCTTATTTTTATTGCAAGATATAAATTACAATTTTTGTAAATACTTATATTATCTAATTGTATTTTTTGTGTACATATGATTAGCATTAGTTGTAGTTATATGACCTAAGGCTATTAATTCATGTACTGATGTATATAATGAAATAAATTATTTTAATAATAGTTAAAAGCTATTCTTATTAAATATTCACATATAACATATTGTTAATGGTCAAAATTTTGCTCATATTTCAATCTATACTATACGAAAATACTGAATCAAAACTTTCGTTTCATTTTTAGTTTACTTTCCTCTTCATTCGGTACTCTAGTAAAAAATTGTCATGTAGCTGGAAACTGAAGTCTTAATGAGAAACATAAAACGCAAATTTGCTTCGACTGTTGACTGGAATCGAATTCCTGAATATTCGTAATGGGAGAAGGAAAAATACTTCTCAAACAAGCTCTCATAGAAAGAAAAGAAACTTCATTAAATAGTCTATACAAAGAACAAGTGCAACATTTGCATTTTACCACTACAACTAGTGAGTATCAGTCTCCGACTATTAATATGGGAAACTACTGCTTGGGCAAAATTAACCAAACTTACCACTCGGATTGCTGTGCATACTATTTCAAGTTCTCCCCGAAGTTCTGTCAGCTTATTCTGGTCCCATGCGGTACTCTACATCTTTAAGTACCCATGACAACTAAAACTCAAGAGAACGTGGGGCAAGAGTGTCTCTGGGGAAGGGACAGTGAGTCTCATAAACCTTGTATAGGAAATGACATAGATCCAGGTTAAAAGCAGAGGCGTTACCTGGGGAGGACATGGGCCTAAGTTTGAGAAACACGCGATTTTTAATAAATTGTATACTAATATGCTAATAAAAAACGCGAATCTCTTATGTCAGAGGACGATCTCCACTCCACTCCCCCAGTGGCAAAATCTGAAATGACGCTGCTAGTTCGAAGTAATGAAGAAGGAAAGAGGAATGAATGTTACACTTGTTGCTAAGTAGTAGTCTTTGTTACATTTTGTATTCACATTAAAGTTGTGTCTAAAGAAATAAGAGTAAAGGTGTTGTGTTACCCCCTGTAATTTAACAGTTCTATTTCGTTTTCTTTTTTATTCACGAGAAAACTAAATACATGGAAGTTTGCTGGAATCGTAATACTGTAAATTATGGATTCGACAAAATATGAAATAATAGGGTCGACAAAGTAGATTACTTTCAAATATCCAGGATTAATGTTAACAGACCAAAACTATATCCACTAAGAATATAAATGTTGACTGAAAGCAGGAAATCCGTTTTATTATTCAGTTCAGTATCTTTTGTCGTCCCGAATCTGTCGACGAATTTGAACTTAAAATATATAAAATGATAATCACGTCTGTTGTCATGTATGGTTGCGAAATATGGTTGCTTACTCTGAGGGAAGAACGTAGACTGAAAGTAATTGAGAACACGATCCTGAGACGAATACCTGTATTCGCATTCAAAAGGAACAGGAATGGGGAATGGCGGAAACTTCACAACGACAAGATTTATATCACTTACCAAACATTGTTAGAGTTATCAAGTCTATAAGGTTCAGGTAGGCAGGTCATATAACCAGAATGAAAGAAAAGTAGGAATGTTTTCAATGATTTAGCTGGAAATCCAATCTAAAAACGATCAATAGAAAGACTTAGGCGCAGATGGGGGACAATATTAAGATGGATCTCGCAGAAACAGAAATACAGAATAGAAACTGGAACCAGTTCACAAAGGACAGAAATCAAACAGAAGTTGGAGAGCTTTCTATCCTTCACTCCTAACTGTTAATCCAAAATATTTCTTACTTTCATACTTTCTTTGCTTTTTCCTAAATACTTATGTATCTATGTTGTGTTACTGTGCAAAATTAGTACCTCGAAACTGTTAAGTGTTGCAAATTACGCACTATTGACAAATAACGAAATCAATGAATCTTTGCTTTCTCACAGCGATGAAGGATATAGCTTCGAAACTGCTACAAAGAACTTGTGAACAATGTCAGTCTTTTTTGTTGCGTGTTTGAGTAGATATTCTGCCAAATATCCCATGAAGTGTTCCGTATTCTTGCCCTACGTGGAGAGGTCATTATGAATGGCTCTCCATATATTCATGAAAGGTGAATTTCTCTTAGCACTCTTACTGCCTGAAAAAGTGTTTCTTAAGAGTTGTATTAATGAGTGAGATTCACCTTACGAAGATTGAGTATAAATGCAATGTGTGAATTTAGACCCTATAACATAAAAATTATAGTGCATAGAACACGAACCAACTTAAAAACACAAAACAACATACGCTAGGTGGCAACTAAAAAGAACGGACGCTATATTACCGAGTCAATAGAAAGACCTGTGCCGTAACATGGGGATACGTCAGTAGGGAGCAGATGCGGTAGCGATGGTGGGTATACGCATAAATGAGGAGAGTGGAAATATTTTATATGGCATGAAAACGTATGCTTTGCTTGTGGCAGAGCTTTGTGACATTGGCAGTCTTGGGGCGAAGCTACTTTGTGGGGAAGGGGGAGGAGGCAGAAATTCTTTCTCTTGCTTTCCTCAGGAATTATCAATAGATAGTTTTCGACATCGAAACATTCCTCTTCAGGGATAATACTACTTATGCACTGATAACTAGTCACCTGTTCTACTTTCTCTACTCAGACTTCTGTAGTTGTCTCAGATTCCATCATTTCAGCCTCCACTGCTTTAATCTGTTTCGTATTTATTTCCATTTCACATTCTTCACAACTCTCCTTCATATTTTCTAACACAATATCAACTTTCAATTCGAATTCCGCAACAACAAGCATATCATCTGCAAAGTAAATACTTTCTACCTCCTATCAAAACAACCTTTTACTTACTCTGACATATCACGCAATACTTTCTTCAACAACTTTTCCAATTGCAATATTCTATGTCGTATCTTATATTATTCTGGCTCTTTAACTCTTGGTTCTCATGCAAGTTTCTTTCGATTTAATATGTCCATTTTCCCCCCAAGTATTTTTTTTAAAATAACTCCATGAGAATCGTTCAGTTCAAGTAGTTAATAAAATCTTCTGAATCAACTAATATTACATACAAACCTTGAAAGATATCGTATATTTCTTGAAGGAAATTAATTAGAAATCTAATGTCATTTATATTCTAAATCAAAACTTATTTCTTCAATTTCTCAATTTGCTCATCCAAACAAGCTATTTAATACTCAAAGATCAATTTTAGCTGCATGTGTTGTAAGCAAAATCTCTACTTAGTCTTCACAACTTTTCGTATATCTATTGCAGCTAATGGAACTATAACTCTGCCTGAAAGAGTTGTGGTGAATCTTTCTTATTTTATAACAAATTGAGAATTTTCCCCCTTTCTTTTACGCTCTTAGTAAATTCTTTATATGCAGTGCCGGCTCTTGAGGGAGGTTATATTAAAACTAAACTTTTGTTGCTTCAAACTAAAGGAATGAAACTTACCAAATATTGTAACTTTTGTATACAAGAGTTAATTCATTAGGTTAAGTTTTCTACTCTTAGTTTCAAACAATAAAAATTTAATTTTTTGTAATGTGACCTTCAATAGAGCTGTAGTACTATTGAAATAATATTATGAAGAAGAAGAAGAAAATTCCTGTTCATATATTTTTTTTTTTACATCGTTTTCATATTTAATATGTGAAATCTACAGTTGATTCTTCTTTCATATGAAAACCTCAAACTTAGTTTCACTTTTTTAAGTTTAACGTCCCACGATTAATCTCCAAGACTAAGTGAGACGGTGAGTTAATAATGAATAAAATGGTGGTATAAAGAAATTGGGAGGAAACGGACAAATCCCAAGAAAACTCATGCACACGGTGTTTGTCCACCACAAAGTCTACTTAGCGCGGCGGATCAAACCAGAGATTCCAGCATGAGACGTCGATGTTCTACCACTTAACCTCCTCGGCCCTTTATTTTCATTCTTCGTTTCTATATTAGTCATAGTTAGTGGCGGCTCGTGCTTTGAATTTTAGGGGGTGCACAATATATTACCTCGTTTTTGCATCATCATCATTATTATTATTATTATTATTATTATTATTAATAATAATAATAATAATAATAATAATAATAATAATAATAATAATAATAATAATAATAATAATAATAATAATAATAATAATAATAGTTAGTATAAATAATAATAGTGATTTCTTCATGGTATACTTCTAACATGCAATAGAGAAGCTCATTTTGTATGATTTTTGACGTAACCTTAAAATTTGTTGCGTTTTTAATGACTTGAGAGCGCTCTTAAGTTCAGCGCTGAAATTAACTAATTAGTTCCCCCAAAAACTTATCCTTTTTTCTAGAATTTTCGGCTTTTGACCCCATGGCCCCCCTGTATTTAAAAAAAAAATATCATGAATACCACAAAAAAATTAGAGACCCTAGACAAAGAAATATTTTTACGTCATGTCTCTATGCACAATAGAAGTTATGCTATACGCTTTTGTTTTATACACTATAGACTATTAAAAATCATTTTAATGGCCCGCGGAATCGCGAAGCATACTGGGTGTTGCCAGTGGTATCAGGAGGGTTAAAATCTCATCCCTTTCCCCCATTAATCCTCTTTTTCTAAAAACTGCTCTCCAATTCTCTCGTTCACCCACACACATATAAAAAAGAAAATATTCTCTGTATGCTGCGAAAATTCTACTCATTCAAACACGAGGTATTAACTACTGACACCCTCAATCTGACTGCACTCTTCACGGGGTCGCCTTTACTGTTTCCATAGCTGCCTTGACCTTACTTGGTTGACAGAATCAATAGTTATGACCACTTGGCAATCTCGCATTTAGGCAAGGCGCAAGGTTTTTTTCTCCTCTGTGTACGACTTCGAGGAGCGGACCATATCCCTTCAGGCGAGAACCGTGTCAACCAATATTGCAGGGGGAAAGACGGTGGAGAATTTCCAGTTCCGAAGCGTTTTGTTTTGGAAAAGTTGTTTTTGTTGGTAGACTTGCTTGCAAAAGATCTGCAAACATATAGATTCTTGTGAGACATTATAAGGATCATCACACGTCGCAAGCCTCGCAGTAGCCCAGCTGGGGAGTTTGTCAAGCTCCCAAGCAGAAAGCTATTAGCCAGCCCGTTTCAAACGCACTTCTTTAAGGAAAGATGGTGTTGGCAATAAAACGAAAAGTGATTTAGCATAAATAAAAAATGAAAATATTGGAAGGGGATTTGTACAAACATGCAAACATTAAGTGAAACCGCCACTGGTTATAGTAGTTCTCTCTTGCACTCTTTCTACTTTCACTTAATTTACTTTCATGTATCAATAACATGCAAATTTCCCTATCGTTTCGATTTCCATTTTTCATAGGCTTTCTGTCATCAGTAAGTTCTGTCGGCAAAAATTTAACAATTTCAATCTTCATCCTATTTGTTGTCCCTAAACTATCACTTCTCAAAATAAGGATTGATATCACCATTATGTAAAATTATGAACGCATCGATTTTCATCCGTGTGATTTTTTCCTAAAAATTAAAGACACTGTATATTGTACAAGTTATGCCAAACTCATTCGATCGGAATCAAAGTTGGCAAATTTTTAGGGAAAACAGAACTTGACCTGCTATATAAGCATGGAAAATACTATGATGTGCAACCTTTGGGTTCTCAAGTTAAAGGTGCGTCATATTTTCAAAAGTTAAAAAAAAAAAATCATAAACCGAACTCATTTGATCGGAATCAAACTTGACATGGTGTTAGAACTTATCCTAATATATAAGCACGTGAAATATTGTGAAGGTTTACGGTTCTCAGGTTATTTGCAGTCAAATTTTGCATCACATTTTCGGAAAGAAAGAAAAAATACTACATATGAAATCTGTTCAAAAAGTATCAAACCTTTCGTTGGCAAAAATATATTTATTGATTTGAAAATCCAAAACACTAATCCTCTTCAAAGTAGTCTCCTTGGTAATGCATACACTTCTCCCAACACTCCCGCTATTGTTGGAAACACTTCTGGAACGCAGTTTTTGGAATGATGAGTAACCGTGCCGTTGCATTTCGCATAGTATCTTCTCTTGACTTAAATCAGGTCCCTTTTAGTGGCATTTTCAACTTGGGAAATAGCCAAAAGTCACACAAAGCCATGTCGGTGAGTAGGAAGTCTGAGGACACACAGGAATGTTGTGTTTGGTTATGAAATCCTGAATCAAATTTCGTGGACACTCTCCTCGTGATAAAATTCTCGTTCAAAATTGAATGTACCGAACTGATTGAGTGGTGTCTGCTTGGGTATCACCAAGTTTTTGGCAAAGTTTTATGCAATATCGCTGCTCTAGTTTTTCTGTCATTTCTGTCTGTTAACAAAAAAAAAAAAAAAAAAAAAAAAAAAAACTGAAATCTGACGATCGCTAACTACACATTTTGACTAGTAGGCCGACTGCCAGCGACTGATGCTTTCTGTAGGCGTAAAACATTCACGACTGCGCATGAATGTCTTCTCTCCAACTACACCGAAGAAAGTCTCGCACTCTTCATTGGTTTACGTGGGAAAAAATAACATTCGATACTTTTGAAACACACCTCGTATGTACGTCATCCGATCGAGATCAGATTAGGCATCGAGATAGAACTTGACCTGGTGTATAATCTGAAATATTATGTTGTCCAGGCTTTCGGTTCCCAAGTTATGAGCTGTTAAATTTTTCATCATACGTTCGAGAACGAAAACCCATACATCGAAGTCATCCGATCGGGAACAAATTTGATATAGTGGTAGAAATTGACTTTTTTTTTTTTTTTTTTTTTTTTTTACGCGTGAAATATGTTGTCCAGGTTTTCAGTTCCCGAGTTAATGCACAATAAAATTATAAATCGACTCACTTCACATAACTTTTTTTTCTTAGTCGCTTCCGACTAGCTCTCGCTCAAAGGGTACCACCCTTTATATCGGGAAGTGGAGTGAAGGAGTGATGGGGATTAGGAAAGTGTGGATGGATACTGTTAGATTTATTAAACTTTATCTCAACATTATGTTGTACATAAATATATTGGGAGGGCATTTACTAAACAGATCAGTAAATCATGTAATATGGGAAGGGGTGAACATTATGGCCGTTAACCATAATCATATGTTAAGGTGGATGGGAATGAATGGAAATGAGGTGCACTAGACGTTACAACAACTGGTGTTGTTAGCAAAACAGATGTGTGTTATCTTCCGATCCGGGGGCAACTCCGGATCTGATGTAGACAGGGGAAGTTCAGTTAAAGAAGAGGACTACTTTGCATAAGATGGAATAATGCAAGGTGATGCCGTGTCAGTGATATAGTCTGTGATAAAAGATGGTCAGGACTGTCAGGTGGTAAGGAGAAGTGGTAAAGTGTAAAGAGGAGCGAAAGAGGAGTATGACGGAGAAGGACATAGGACGGATGTAAAAAGTGATGCATCGTGTCTAGAAGTAGGGGACGATGAGTTTGAAAACGAGTTGAAATGTAGCAGAGGTGTAAGGTTTCAAGGTAATAGAGTATGTGGGGAAATGGGGTGCGATCGTATAGTTCATGCGTTTGGCTGGGAAGGTGGATACGGAAAGCTAAGCAGAGGGCGTGTGGTTGAAGAATTGGAAGTCTAGTAGAAAATGAGAGAGATGCGACAATCCAGGCGGTAAAACCGAAGGTGAGAACTAGGCGGAGAGAAACTTTGTAGGTGGTTAAGAGTGTGTGTGTTCAACCCCCACGTAGTAACAGTGATACGGCGTAAAAGGTTGAGGCGATTGTAGGCTTTGGTGCAGATGGACTTGAGATGTGCAGTCCATTTAAGATGTCTGTCAAAGACAATCCCTAAATAAGTGACAGTGTTTTGAGGCTGAAGAGGAACACTGTCGACATGAACATGGAAGTTAGGAGTGTTTCGATACACGTAAGAGCGTTTGTTTGGTGGAAGAAAGATGATGGTTTGTGTTTTAGCAGCATTTAGGGTCAGTCGCCAGCGTTTGCATCATGAGAGAAATGTGTCAATAGTAATCTGCAGAGTTCGATTTATCCCTTGGATAGTGTTGCTATGGCGAGAAAGGCTGTGTCATCTGCAAATTGATATAAACTGATATTCCCAGGCAAAGGAGGAAAGTCGGCCTCATATAACAGATATAATAACGGACATAATGAGGAATCTTGAGGGACAGCAGTATGCAGAAATATAGGATGTGAGAGGTGATTGTTGATAGATTTACTAAGGCGGCAAGAGAGAAAGTGACAGATAAAACGGATATAATACAAAGGAAGGCGGAAAAGAAGTTTATATGTAAGACGAAGATACCACACCTTATCAAAAGCCTTTTCCAAATCGAATAAGACAAGGCATGAAAGTTTGGATGTGTTGAACTATATTGTGATATGAGTGGTGAGGCGCATAAGCTGATCATTGATACTATACGAAGGTCGAAAGCATGCTTGCGGAAGAGGAAGAAGATTATTAGCAGAAAGATAACGATGTAGACGTGTGACAAGAATACGTTCCAGAATTTTGCTGAACAGACGATAAGCTGAATAGGCCGATAAGAAGAGACGCATGTAGAGGTTTGGTTGGTTTCGGAAACATGAGAGTGATCGATGATTTGCAGTGAGTCGGAATGAAGACTGTGCTTAAAGTAAATGTGTAAATAACTGCAAGTAAATGGAGGACAACATAGGGAGTCTATTTGATATGTCAGTAAGAAATACGATCAGTACCTGGAGCCGACTGATGTTTTCTGGCGACTGTGCTGTGGATATCTTCGACCGTAATAGGAGCAGTGAGATAACTGTTTGCAGGTAAATGGTGATTGGAATTGGGTTGAAGATCGGGTGAAGAAAGATTGATATTTTCTGCTGGATGACGGCGTAGAGATGGATCAGGTAAAAGAGGAGTGAAAATGCCTTGAAGATAATCAGCAAAGGTGTTTGCTTCAGCAGTATCGTCAGTGAGAGGTTCACCTTCATCTAAGAGAGGAAATAGTATACGAGATGATCATCCAGTGAGTTGGTGGAATCGCTTCCAGTACTTTGTAGAATGGGTGGTGGTAGAAAGATCATTGCAGGTAGCGATCCAACGACAGCGTTTATAAGCAACAAGATAGCTATTGACAGTGCGTTGATACTTACTGGGGAAGCGGAGAGACTCAAGGTTACCAGTGCGAGTGATTCTCGATAATGTGATCGGGAACGGTTAATAAGTGTAAGATACTGAGGAGGAAGAGCGGTTTGTAAGCATGAGCGGTGTGAAGCGGAATATTTTGGGCAAAGGCAATGTGGATGGCAGGAGTAATAGTATCTAATGTGACACAAAGGTCTTCTTCTGTTTCGGGTTCCTGGACATTTTCTAACTAATATTGAAGTAAGATGCGGTAATCGTTTCAGTCGGCTTTGTCAAACATGGGATAAGAGCGAGGAGCTGGAGGAAGAGTGTGAGTAGCATAATGTGGAGTGGTGATGGTCAGAAGTATTGGCACATGGTCACTGCCGAGAGGATACAGGACATCTAGCCTGCAGCGAATTTGTAGATTGAGAGAAGTGATAACAACAACCGGCGTTGTATTACTACAAGGTCAAGTAGGCTTGGGTAATGGATGAAAGTGGCCGGAAGTATGCGTTATAAGTTAGTTGCGGAAATCCTGTTGCTGACGGTGACTGCGACTGTGAAAATTCAAATCAGCTAGAATTATATAAATGTGATAGTTATATGAAATGTTTTGAATAAACTGATATGGAAGAGGATGTCTAGGAATAATGTAAATGGTTGCAACTGTGATGTTGAATTGTTTGAAATATAAAGTAGTAACTAGATGTTCGGGTAAGGTGTATGGAAAGACTAGTTCAGTGAAAAGGAAGAGATGGAGAAAATCCTATAGCGACCCCACCACTTGCCCTCCTGCTGGTGTCAGGTTATCATGTCGAAGCATGGTTTAATTTGGCAGGTGTATATAAGTGCGGCCCGTAAGATGCGTCTCGTTTAAAACGAAACACGCAAGATGTTTTTCGAAAAGAATCTGTTCAAATAAGATTTTATGTTGAGGTAGAGAACGAATGTTCTAAAAGAGAAAGGTAATGTCCACAATGATGATAAGATACAAGATGATGTGGGATCTTAAACTTCTGTTTGCAACGGATCTGAATGAAAGTAAACAATTTGGCCAGAGTAAGTAGCTGTGAAGTTGATGTTAAGTTTGGCTTTGGCAGCGTGTTGGATTTTGCAGATGGTATGGTTGCGTAGTATGGCGCATGAATATTTTGTAGCGTAACAGTGAGAAACGACAAGAATTGGGTAATTGTGATTGGCTGACAAATATCCTGAGGGACAGATGTAGTTTGGCTAACATGCTGTTATAATGGCACTGTAAATTCAAGTTTGAATGGATCGGCTGTAGGTTTAGCCTTTTATTTGTAACTATAAGTAGCATGTCCAGTTTCATTATAGGTGGATCATTTAGGAATTTGTTAGTGCAATTCCGGGTGTTGTGAGGGTCAGTGCAGAATCCACATTTAAGTTGGTTTGGATATGAGCCAGTCGGATGATCGTCATATACTTGACATTTTTCACAGTGCATAAGAAGTGGAGCAGGAGAACGAGAAGGCTCGAAATGATGACGCATGTCCTTTGCGATAGGTGAAGGCTCCATTTGATAGAAGAGAGTCGATGGTGTCGTGTGAATTGGTTAAAACACGAACCATATAAGGTTTCTTCGAGTTTTTTTAATACGAATACATTTGATGATAGAAGGTCCATCAGGCTGGAGTTCCGGACTGATTTCTTTGTCTGTAAAGTACGAGCCAGCACTTTGGATGACAACAGACAAAGCAGGTTGTTTGCGTGGTGGAGGTAGTTGCTTGGCTGGTTGAGCGTAGAGTTTCGAAATAGAAGCGTTTTTACCAAAGATTTCATAGGAATAAGTATTGCGAATTGTGGATGCGAATTTATCGTCTGGCGTTTTAATAATGATGCCTTTCTGGGTGTAAATGATTTGTGCAACACTCGTCCGTGGCATGTATTTGGTGATGCGATGATACAGTTTCTTGAGATCGAGATACAGACGAACATAATTCGTGAACAGAAATGAATGAAGAGTTGGTTTTACAGAAGTGAATGCAGAAGATTCAGCGTCCATGCGATTGAATGAGTCTGATGCAGTGGAAGATTCGCTGAGAGTGTGATGGCGCTTTGGTTGAGGTGACTGAGGCTGATTCTGATGAACATCACCACGTGTGGTGCGTTTGGAGCTCATCCTTTGCTTGTCAGGAGATGGAGTCGGAACGGAGGGGCCCAAGGAGATTTTAGAAGAAGCGTGAGGTTCAGTAGCTATGATAATGAAAACAAAATAGCACAATGAAAACAAAATAGCTAATAAGGTATGGTAAGCAGGTAGAAGCCATCCATTTGGATAGTGGTTTAGGTGGAGAGATGCCCCAGTGTAACCTTATAGGCAGCCTACTATACTGTAGTCTACGCTGTACTAGATAAGTCTCGTAACTGTTGCACTGTAGATTTCTTAAGGCAAATCCCAGGATCGAGGACAGGTTTTATTAAAAATACACAATAGGTAGACTATTGTGGTTGCCGCTAGTTTGATCGCTTGCAACCAAACGTATCCGTAATAGAAATCTAATAAATATCGTTTACATAGCAATTAAAGCTAATTTTTGTACAGAAAGAATAATACTCAAAAGAAAAACATTTCTTACGACTACTAGTGTTTCACTTGTCTAATTTCTATTTCCACGTAATTTTTTTTCCGTTTTTTTAACAACTAAAAAAAGTTATTTTCCAATGTAAGGGATGCAGGAAATCAAAGCAGAAAATGCTTATATAGTAAACAGATGTGAAGAACAAATCAGTGATTCCAACCTGTGTGAATAATCCCATTTTGTGGGAGTTTTTAACGTTGATTTCTTGGAAAGGGATAGAGAAAATTTTCGTCGAAATTGGAGGCATATGTGGAATTTTTTTTTAATTCATCAATGACAATAAAATTTTCTGTGGACAAGAAGTAATCTCATGGGTAAACTTCGGATCGATATACACTAAAAAACGGTAAAATATGCATGCAAACATGCGAAAAAAAATCACGAAAATATGCAGTAAAAATATGCAAATATGCACTAAAAAGGGTAAATATGCACCAATCAAAAGCTAAAGTTAAATGAGGAATTTTATTATCTTTTGAGAAACAAGTTGGATTATTTGAACTACATATAGACCTACTCGGTGCGTAACTATAATACATTCATGCTACAATACACAACTGTAGATTTCGGTGTTTTCTGGCAAAAACCTGAATTTATGCCAAACCTGTATTGCCATGGCCTGTATGTAATTTCAAAACATTACTGTACATTGAAAAAATGTTCTTCCGTGTCACGGGTCGTTAAAAGACAGTATTTCAAAGAAGCAGTGTTACTTGCCGATAAATTAGAAATTCGTGCGAGTTTTTCCCAGGAACAATATTAAAATTAACAAGAACTTTATGCCAGGATTTTTCCCGTCGGTTGACTGTGCGTTTTGAAGAAATACTTGTCCGATTAGTCTTGGTGGCGTGTTTCGTTAATGAATCAAACAGCTTACATGCGCTACAAAGTACTAATCACCGCTCTTCTAATCTCGTTAGGATCTTTGAAATTGAACTGAAATGATTATTGATAAACTCTAGGTCGCTTTTAATGTTTTCAGCTCCACAACCGTATAAGGCTTCTTGAATACATTTGGTTTATTTGAGTTCAAGCAAGTCACACTAAGTATGTGAAATTGAAATACATCTACTTGTACTACATATATATATATATATATATATATATATATATATATATATATATATATATATATAGATAGATAGATAGATAGATAGATACAAATAAAAAAGAATGCGCTAAGTATCTGTGAATAAAGAATAAATATACTAAGAGAAGTTAATAAACATTTCTGGCGTAAGCATATAATAAAACTGCCTAGCGAAATTGAACAGGACTCTTAAAAATGTCCGTTAAAGGTTTTAAAGTTAACGAAGATAGATCTATGCTTAAAAAATAAATAAGGTACATACATATAATTGACATAGTGAGAATATAAAATGTTGTACATAGGGCCTACCGTTTTCAATTGCAGTATTTATTTATGCTATGAATTAATACACATAAAACTTACACTAAAAAAAAAAAAAAAAAAAAAAGCCTACATACGATTTCATAGGCCAAGACGAAAACTAGATGCTGTGTCTTTTTCAGCGCTCCTCCCTCTACTTTTGGCTTCCTTTTGATCTATTGTGCATATTGTACTCCTTGTTCCATGTCTCTAGACCACCTAGGGAACGAGTTATTATGTAAATTGCACTTTGTTCAAAAACTCACACGGTATCTAGGGCCATATATGGCGGTGGACTAAAGGTTAAATGTGTAGGGTAACAAGTAAACGAAGACCTTTACAGACAACGTAGTTCATATACCTACCTCTCACAGAATGTCTAAAATTTCTCTGAGTGCTACATTCCGGAACTTTGAAAATTTCCGTTAAGAGGCATATTTTAACATCCGTTGTTCGGAACGCAGGTTCCTCCTAATCAAGATAATTTAACACATTTCTTTACTTTTAAATTCATGGGACCGTGAAATATTTCCGTTTAATAAGGAGCTTGTTGAAGGCAGTTTTTACTGTATTAAAAGCCTGTATTCAAAAACCTTATGTTCTTGTTTAAAAGAAAATAAATCCACTTGAAATTACTTTTTGTTTCAATTATGTGTAAATCCTAGAATATTTTGTTTTAAGCGTAACATTGTCCGTTTCTAACAGAAATACTTTACAATGTATAACATTGATACTTTAAATGGAATAAAGTGATTTGAGCGAGACATGGAGCATGATTGGGAAGAATGTAAAGTTATTGAAATCATAACAGAAGACTTAATACGAAAGTTATGTTTCGAGAGACCGAGGTGCGTATCAAAGCAACGCAAACTTATATTTAAATACTTTCATGAACTCATTAAAGGAAAACTTGGGAACTTATCGCCTTATCTCAGAAAGTAACTGATGTGACAAGTTTTAGATTTTGTAAAGCAAATATTTTAATTAATTTAGAGCTCATTTTCAAAATGGTTGCTCATTTCTTCCCGACGGTTTCTTTGGGATGAACTCTGTCGAGTATATAAAAATGTCACGTCTGGGTTGTTTCATAGTTGTATAAGCATCTTACTAGATTCGAAACTGCTTTGAAAATATAAGAAGGAAAAGGAAAAGAGAGAGCTGTTAAGTTGGAGCTTATGCTTTCCAACAAAATAGAAATATCCTCTTCTGAAAACAAGCTTACTTTGAAAATATTACTTGTTTAGCATACACTTTGCAAAATATATTTTCTTCTTAAATTGTTAACGTCTCTCAACTTCAATCCATTGTATCAAAAGATAACTTCTAGAAGATTTTTCGGGCCCATTTAGTTGCAGTGCGACATCTTTGTCCATTTTTGTCCACCCAAGAAAAAAAGATTGTACCACTCAAATTAACAAAGGAGGGCCATTTCAAAATTTGGCCACTTCGATCACCTGTAGTGCGACATCTTCAAATTTGAATTTTAACTAGCTCAGAATTTTGTCCAATTTTTGTCCATTTTTGTCCACCCAAGAAAAAAAATATACCATTCAAATAAACGAGGAAGGGCCATTTCAAACTTTGGGCCACTTCGATTACCTGTAGTGCGACATCTTCAAATTCGAATTTTAACTTCCTCAGAATTTTGTCCAATTTACGTCCATTTTTGTCCACCCAAGAAAAAAATTGTACCATCCAAATAAACGAAGGAGGACCATTTCAAAATTTCGCACACTTCAATCACCTACAGTGCGACATCTTTAGATTCGAATTTTAACAAGCTTAAAATTTTGTTCAATTTTCGTGCATTCATGTACCACCAACAAAGCATTTTGCACCTTAAAATAAACGAGGGAAGGTCATTTCAAAAATTGGCCACTTCGATTATCTGTAGTGCGACATCGAATTTTAATAAGATCAGAATTTTGTCAGATTTCCGTAGATTTTTGTATCGTCAAAAATATGTGTACCATTTAAATTAACAAAGGAAGGCCATTTCAAAATTTTGGCCACTTCGATCACCAGCTGTGTGACACCTTTATATTAGAATTCTAACTAGCTTAACTTAGAATTTTCCCTATTTTTTGTAGATGTTTGTATCACCAAGATAGTTAAAATTCGAATTTGAAGATGTCGTACTACAGGTGATCGAAGCGGCCGAAATTTTGATATGAACCTCTTTCGTTTATTTGAATGGTACCAAATTTTTTCTTGGGTGGACAAAAATAGGCAAAAAGTTGGACAAAATTCTGAGCTAGTTAAAGTTCAAGTTTGAAGATGTCGCACTACAACTAAATGGACCCAGATTTTTCTTTTGGTATTCGTATACTGCCACAGGACCACACAATTTTAAATCGACACTCACATACACAACAGTAGCAACTTTAACTTCCGAGATGGGTGACGTGGAAATTTTGTTGTAGGTTATTTGACACCGTTATTTACATCTTCTTCCAAAAAGGTGACAGTCATGCATCATTGCAAGGAGGATGAATCACTCATCCTTTTCTTATTCTCCTTTCACATGACCTTGGAAGATATTCTAAACCGACAACAATGAACCATTTAAAGATCTTGAGTCTATTTATATTAGAAACTTGAAATTCCATTTATCAGGAAAGTTGTTGGACGTTAAAAATTATTAATTTGGTCGTTCCTTTATATGCAGTAACGACACAAATATGCACTAACTTCCGAAATATGCACTAACCTCCGAAATATGCACATATATGCACTATAAAACACTGTTATTTCACCCCAAAACAACTGAAACGAATTTCTATTTAAAGAGCATATCAATATCACATTAGGAAATAAACATGCAAATATGCAAAAATCCAAAGCCATGAGTCTTCAATGAGCTTGAGATCAATGTCAATTGTCAAGTTTTGTTACCGAAAAAGTGCATATTAGAGCTTTCCATTTCAAGTTTACCCCTGGTGGCGTTGCTCTTGATGTGTTTTTCCGTACCTCCCTCGAAAGAGGAAGGACTATTTGACCGAGGCGACTGAACGACAAATTGGCAACTTAGCCGAGGTCATTCACTTCTTTACCCAAAGTAAAGGGAAGATTTCCTCCATAAGAGGGCGGCGGGGGTGGAACTGAAGTATGTTTCACATATTTTCCGAGGGCACACTTGAAAGACTAATACATAAGTGACTTTATTCAGTGATTTGGTATACTAAAAAAAAAGAAGAAGAAGAAGGAAGAAAATGGAACCAAGGAATTAAATTTTACTCAGGTATTTAAAAAGAACAAAGAAGAAGAAAAGAAAAAGAAAAATTTAACGGAAGAAAATAAAATATCAAACGAGATGAAACGTTTCTGAAGTTCAAATGAAACGACTCCAGACTCTGCAGTTCACAATAATTTTTTTCTATCATCATTATGTTGAATAGAAGATGATGGCACAAAGGCGTGATGGCTACTAAATTCTGACAAGAAAATGTACATGTTTTTGTCAACATTTTCAATTTTTTGTTCTAAGAAACATTTTTATTTCTAAACTATCCCTAAATATAGAAAATGGAGGTTTACGGATAAATCACTCATATATTGAAGAAAATTAGTGTCATAAAATAGCATCATATTTCACATTTTATAAGATTTTAAATTTTTGTAATTAGTGTAACGTGGAACATTTAATAACAAAAGGAAATTTCTACCTCTCAAGATGAGATTTTACAAAGTTTTAGGTTGGCATCACAGGTACTTAGGGTTAACTGCAGCAGATGCTGGTGTCCAAATACAAAACTTATGGATTAATGAACAGAATTAAACGTCAGCACTACAGGGTAAGTAATTAGGAAGACAAACGAAGTTGAATTATGAAGTATTTGAATTCGCGTATTAATGTGATATTAAGTAAACAGAAAATGCAATGGGCCAGTGTTTCTAATCCACTAACCTAATCTAAGACGTGTATACTGAAATAATGGAGGGACAATTATAAATGTATAGCAAAAGGAAATGAAACCAAAATTGTATCCTAAACAAATGTGGTTAAAATTTATTTAACGAATGCAGCATGATGTAAATTGACATAAATTTAGTTAGACCTGTAACAGTAGCGTCATTTGAGGTTTTGTCAGGGAAGGGGGTAAGATTGTTCATCCGCATAGCTAAGTTTCGTATTATTATTAATATTTTATTATAAAATTTGTTAAAAAAGCGTGTGTTTCTCAAACTCAGGGAGAGAGATAATTGCCTCTTCCCTTCCCAAATGACGCCACTGGTAGAAGTCTGCGCGGATGCGGATATATATCTCTTTTCTATGCGGATAGCGGATAAAGTTGCGGATAATGTTTCCTACATTTTTCTACCTAAAACTATGCTGTGAATTTTCTGATAAGGGTGGAAAGAGCACTAGAAACGTTCGTTTTGAATTAAAAGTTTTAAAACCAGTTGAAAAATACTAAAATCAAAATAAAAGTGTGTTTGAAGTTTGTGACTCATTGACAGCAAAAGGACAAAAAAATGACACGAGAGTTATCCTTTTATTGCTGTTTTCAATATTTTTAGCAGCTGTTTTGTAGGTGAATGACATCTTTAACCTAAACAGAACGAAACGACAGGCCCCATCGCCACTCCTCAAGTACCGCTATTTGCTGTAAAAAAAGAAAAATAATTGCCGCCAAAGCCCCTCCGAGCTGAAAATTTTCAGACCATTCACCTTGAAGAGGAAGAAATGTCTTCAAATAAAATTTTTCTAGCTTGAGAGGTCAGGAACTAAACCCTAATTTAAAACACCGCATCCGCACCGCACAGCACCGCACCGCATCCCCTTCCATAAACTGAAAACTGGTCAGCAGAATTATCTTTGCCTTTTGTGACAAACTTGAGAAGCGCGTAGGTCACCGAAATAGTAAACAAATCATATCATACGCTCATGTTTCTCTCTCTCTCTCTCTTTAAAAAAAAAGAAAAAATCTTCTTCACTGTTTCCTTTGAAGTACAGAGATACAGAATGCACATTTGCGACCCCACAGATTTCTCTCTTCGGAGAGGTGCTACGGATCTCAATGAAGGTGCTACGGATCTCAATGAACATACCGAGGGATTGGAGTTTTATAACAGCAATTGTTTCTCTCGCTCTCTTTCTTTTTGTGTGTATGTGTATATGTATGTATGTTCTGGGCCTCTGGTAAAGAAAGAAAGAACAACCAATGCGTTGTTTCTCCTACCCTAAATGTGTCCAACACTGAGTGGGGGCTGCAAAGAAAAGCAGTAAATTCTAAACTTTCTCTATTGCCTCTTCCCGAAACCAACGGTATAGACTTCCTATTTGTATTCGAAGTTATTTTCACTTCTAGTTTCAGTAAAAGCGTGGTCTGCATTTTAGTTTGCGATAATCGATATAACATTTACAATAGCCTGTACCGGCTTTTGCGTTATGATCTGCAATATTTTGCGAAGACTGTTGCGGAATAAGGTCCACATTCATGAATTAAAGAAAAAAAGTCAATCATATCTGTACGACCTAAGTCTACCTAGGAAGATTTGGTGAGAAAAACATAAAGCGTCTCTTTCTGAAAATCATAACCAGGTAAAAATTCTGTCAAGATGAAAAAGGGAAAGTTACGATCTTGAGTTAGTAAATGTTACAGTCAATCTAAGTAACTTAGATATATTCAGCGAAAGTGAGCTTTAAGATAGTTGTATTTCATTGGAAATAAAATGACCTGAAAAATTTGCTTAGACAAAAACAGTAGTTTACAACTGAATGGTTGAATGAAATAAACGAAAGAAATAAAATATAGAACATACTTTGTAGTTATGTAAGAGAAAAAGTAGTTAAAATTCACGATCTTGATGATTAAGAAAAACAACAACTTTATGACTTGTTATTGATACATAGACATGTTTTTAGTAGTTTACGAGGTAAAAGTAATCGGTTTGAGTATAGTATCGAAGTTGGTAGTAACGAAGCTATTGTTAAAAGACAATATCCATTACCGTTTAAATTTAAAGAAAACGATGAAAAACAAATAAATGAATGGCTTCAATGTGGAATTAGAGAAGAATGTGTGTCTATATATTCAACTCCGTTGTTATGTGTAACAAAAACCAATATTTCAAAATTACGTACTGTAGTTGATCTATTTGCTTGGAACAAATACATAAAATTAAAACAATTAAAGGTGAATAAAATTGATTACCTGTTGTTAAAAATTTCAAGGCATACATTATATAAGTTGCTTCAATTTTGTCGGATCTTATCTGCTGATGTCCTTTTTCGAGTAATGTAAATCTTTCATAGCTTTTATTGGAATAGAAAAATGTTTCATTGTTTTCGAACCCCTTTTGAATATTTAAATAACTCTGTAGCTTTTATGCTTTTATGGCACCTAGAACAAATTGTTCTAGTTGCTGGATTGTACAGTCAATAAGCATGTTGCATAAATGACGTTTCTGTGCCTTCTTTGTATTTTAAAGAACAATTACGTTTACATTACTTACATGCAGGAGTGACGAACTTAAAGATTTTTTTTTTTTTTTTTTGTAATACAAAATTCAACTTTTTAGGTTTTAATATAGGTTCTCAAGGTGTAACTGAAGATCGTTTTACGTTTAATACATCAAGGATCTTCCATGTCCCTAAAATTTAAAAGAATTACAAAGAGTACTCAGTTTATTTCAATGGTGTTCTAAACTTGTCAGTAATTTCCCCCATTTTGTTTGTTATTTTGAGGAAGAAAATAAATGACTATTGGACGAGTCTTGGGAAATTAGCTTGAACCAATTAAAACGTAATTTAAAACAAGAAGTATTGTTGGCACATTCAAGTTTTGATTATGATTTTTGTATCATAACAGATTGCAGTTTAATTGCCGTAGATAATATTCTGTTTCAAGAAGTTGACGGTGAACGTCAGATCCTTGGATTTTATAGTAGAACATTTTTTTGACGTACTTTCATAAGATAAGGAATTGGAATTCTAAGTTAGCAAGCTCGAGCATAGAGATACAAGGTTTTGATATAGAAATTATTTATATTAAGCTAAAACACAATCAAGTTACTGATGCTGTATCACAAATTATACTGCAACCAGAAACAGAAAGGTATGAAATTAATAAATTCACCTTCATGTTTTGGACATTTTACTGTTGAAGAACTAGAAGTAAACAAAAGGAATACCCAGAGTATGAAAAAGTAATCAAGTTTTTGGAAAATCCTAATGATTTGTATGTAAAGGTTAAAAACAAAAACTCAAAATTTTTACAAATTAGATAGTCGTCATTTTCCAGATTCTTGAAAAATTTATATATCACCTATTTTGGTTCAGGAAATTGTCAAAAAATTGATCAGGGGCATTTTGGTACGAAAAAAGCTATTACTTTTATTAAAGAACATTGTTACTGAAAGTCAATGAGAAGAGACGTTATTGATTACATTATAGATTGTACAGATTGTAAGTTAACAAAAGTAGAAACTTCTCCACTGGCTAAACCATTGCAAACTGTAACAGTAAAGAATTCACGAGATATGCTTCCTTTAGATATTTTAGGACAATATTTTGCTTCTCACAATGGAAATAAGTTTGCTTTTTCTGTGTTAGATGTTTTTAGTAGGTACTATGTAACGTTTCCCATCAGAAATGCTACTACCAGATGTCTTTTAAAATGCTTGGAACAATATTATTTTGCACTTCTCGAAGTTCCACTTTTAGTTCTGATTGATAATGGTAGTTGTTTCATCTCTAACAAATTAAAAAAAAAAAAAAAAAAAAAAAAAAAAAGTGAAAGAATATGGTATTAAAATTCACTATATTAGCCCTTATTATCCAAAGGGCTCGGAAGTTGAAAGGATCCATAGAGAGACGAATCGTCTGTTTAAATTGCTGTGTATTGACAATTATGTAATGTAGGAAAAATATATTTGCCAAATTGTCATATTGAACTATTCTGTATATAGTAGTTTAGATGTAAATCTAGCCAGTCTTCACCTTAATATAAAATCCCAATATGCGATGTTTCCTCACTTTGAATCGTGATAAATGACGAATATGATGAAAATGAACCTTTAACTTGAGAAAATAAACTCATCACAAGAAGGCAAATATGTCGTAAAAGAAAATTAGTTATTTTAGCTTCAAAGACATCTCAGTTTGGCTGTAGACAAGAAAGTCAATAAAGTTTTCCATTTATATAAGGGACCGATGCTTTGTAAATAAAAACTTACCGATTAGGTATTTGAATTGGTAGATCTCCTTACAGGTAAGTATTGTTGAACTCATTCAACAGATCGTATGGACGTCTGGAAACCTACAGAAAAAATTAGACAATTATGGTTAGAATTTTCTAAACAAAACATGTTCATGAAAAGAATTAAGTTTGACAACGCAAAATTGTAAAAGGTAGATACCCGTTAACCTGAAGCAACAGTTTCTGTAAATTTCAGTCATACTACTAAAATTGATTTGTCCGTATTCAATTGTAACGAAAATCATAAAGTGCTAAAATGTTGTTAAAGAGATTGACCATATTTGAATGTGACCATATTTGAATATATAATACATGAGTTTAATTATTCCGATTACACGTTGCAGTTTATTTTAAACCATCTTGTCAATCCCAAAATTAGAAAATTGAGGTAAGTAAATAAAAAAAAAAAGGATTTTAGTGAAGTTAAGAACATGTATATTTTACTATTGTTTCGATACATATACCGAAAATCACTTTTATGTACTGGTTATGTTACCTTATCTTACTTATACGGCAAGTTATTGCAGTTGGTATTAAAACTTTACCACGCTTTGTTACGGGAGCCGTTAGATACATATTAAAAAAGGGAAAGCTACAACACATGTAACACTACTACATACTACGTAAAATGAATGTTTGATACTGCTATGGTAGTTCATATATTTGAAAATCTTTTCGTTGCAAACTGGAAGCAAATTAAAGTTGTTTTCTGAGGTAAAGGACAACTTCATCTTCTTATTTTGAACTTTAATATCATAGGCCTTTTTTCCTATTATTTTTTTTAATAAAATATGTCTCTATAGGCCTTGTTGACATTTAGTAGGGGTTAGAGAACCAAGGGTTTAATGTGGGTGCTTGACTTCTCGATGTAGGAAGGTAGACACTCAATGAGTTTAATGGTGTGACAAACCATCCACTACCTACTAAATAAGTGTTAGCAATAGTTACTAACCAGGAATTTTTAAATCCTATCTAACGTTTTGTTAGGATTTCAGACATATAATGAATATTATGTAATGGACAATATTGTTTTACTTTTGTACACATTGTTCATGGTATCATGTCAGAAATCCTAGAATATGCTTAAAAGCAATCTTGAATATAGATATCTGTTTATATATATAGTTATTTGAACTGTTAATGGTGTGATAACTTATAATAGTAACGTAGAAACTTATATATATATATATATGTGTGTGTGTGTGTGTGTGTGTGTGTTTGGAATTATTTGGAATTATTATTAGTAAAAAGATTTTGTCCACATATATAAGTATAAAAGCTCGAATTTTAAATATCTAACGTGGGTTCCTGTCACCACGGCATGGCGCGTCCTCAGGTTGCGGATCGAGGAGAAGGCCTCTAGATATAGAGGTTAGCTAAGAATATACTGAATAAGCAGTCGCGGACAGCCGACTAGGAGTTGTCCTCCAGCTTGGGGTTTGGGTAAGGCTAACAACCTCATCCTGTAAAAAAAGCACTTGTTCAGAAATATTCGCAAACACCTCGGACAAGGACTCATAACTTGGCATGACCTCAGCAAAAGAAAATGGACATGAGAATTAGAACATGGAATATTAGAAGTCTTTATAAGAGTGGAAAGAATCAATTATTGTTCCAATTCACAAAAAAGCCGACAAAACTGACTGTAATAATTATCGAGGAATTTCTCTTCTGTCAACATCCTATAAAATCCTTTCAAATATTCTATTAGCAAGATTGACCCGATACGCGGACGAAATTATTGGAGATTGTCAGTCCGGACTTAGACGAAATCGATCAACTATCGACCAAATATTTACCATTCGACAAATACTCGAAAAGACGAGGGAATACAATACCCCGGTACATCAACTATTTATTGATTTTAGAAAGGCGTACGACTCGGTTAGGAGAGAAACATTATACAATGTTCTTACAGAACTTGGAAAGCTAATTAGATTAATTAAGATATGTTTAAATGAATCCCAAAGTAAAGTCCGGGATTTTTGTCCACGAGCTTTCACGTCGAAAATGGCCTGAAACAAGGAGATGCGTTGTCGCCATTATTATTTAACTTTGTTCTGGAATACGCCATAAGGGAAATCAAAGATAGCAACCAGGGCCTAGAGTTGAACGGTATTCACCAGGTTATTGCATATGCTGATGATGTAAATTTAATAGGGGATGATAGGAGAACAATAGAAAGAAATGCAGAGATCTTATTAAAAGCTTGCAGGGACATGGGTTTAGAAGTAAATGCAGAGAAAACAAAATACATGGAAGTGCGTCGGGACCGTAATGCAGCAAATTATGGATGCGTTAAAATATTAAATAATACTTTTGATAAAGTGGATAGTTTCAAATATCTAGGATCAATATTAACAGAGGAAAATCATATTCACGAAGAAATTAAATGTCGACTAAAAACAGGGAATTCGTGTTACTATTCGGTTCGAAATCTCTTGTCGTCGCGAATTCTGTCGAGGAATCTGAAGCTTAAAATATACAAAACGATAATCATGCCTGTTGTTCTGTATGATTGCGAAACATGGTCGCTTAGTCTGAGGGAAGAACATAGACTGAAAGTATTTGAGAACAAGATCCTGAGATGAATATTCGGACCCAAGAGGAACGGGAATGGGGAATGGCGGAAACTTCATAACGAGGAACTACATAATTTATACGGTTTACCCAACATTATTAGGGTAGTCAAGTGTAGGAGGCTTAAAGCCGGTCATGTAGCTAGAATGGAAGAAAGTAGAAACGCTTTCAAAGGTTTGACTGGAAGACCAATCGGAAAACGACCATTAGGAAGACGTAGGCGCAGATGGGAGGACAATATTAAGATGGATCTCGCAGAGATTGAAATACAAAGTAGAAACTGGATGCAGTTAGCTAAGGATAGAAGTAAGTGGAGAGCTTTTGTGAACGCGGTATTGAACCTCCGGGTTCCATAAGCCATAGAGTTAGTTAGTTAGAATTTTAAATATCGTCATTTAGTTACATTTTTTATTGATAATGTAGGTATATTGTATTTCTGTGGTTTGAATAACAGTAATGGCATAATGATATTAACAGTGATAAATTAACAATGTAGGTTACTGCATATTAAATAACAATAATATAAAAAAATCTAAGAAAATATTAAACAAAGCGCCTAAAGTATTGTTAATATCATTATTGTATGAAAGTTCATTGATATTTTTTCTTCAATATAATAATTTTGCAAATAGCTAAAATCGTACCAAAAAAAAAATTCCAGATTCATTTATATGATCACAGACTAGATTTTGGAGGATATGAGATGAAATATTTAGCGAAAGTCCGTTTTAGTTATCAACTTGATATGCCCTATTATCAACTCTCAGTCACTATTTGTGTGAGAAGTGTTTTCCAAAACTTACTTCTAGTGAACATTGATGTGTAAAATGTGGAACCTAACATCGAAATTTAAACTTTAAGTTAATGTCAGTACATCGAAATTTTATATAGTGATTTCTGACTGGTTTCTATCAATCGTATCATACTTTATACAGTTAATAAAATGGTGGACCAGAGTTCATGAAGGTTTTTCCTATAACTGAAGAAACCTTTCATTCCCTACAGCCGCCTATATAACACTAGTTTTTCAACCCTTACCAAAACAGCAAACTTTTCACCTATGTTGGTGATTTTCTTCACTTGTTTCCGGATTTGGTACCGTAGTGGTGGTACCGTTTGGATTGTGGTTTTCAATTTGGACTGATGCCACCTGTCATCTACAAAGGAAAACAAAAACCTATGAAATCTTATGAGTGAGCGAGTAAGTACGAGTGGACACTCAACATTCCTGAAAGAGGAGATTGAAAATTATGATCTCAAAATTATATAAATATCTAAAGTAAAAAATGAAATAGTGACAATATACTGAAAAATTGTTATCAACAAAAATTAGATAATGTTAAAACATTACCCTCATTTGTACATGTTATTTTCTTGAAAAATTAATATAAACATGTTAATAATATAAACATAAAGAGGAAATCTCGGGAAAATTTCATCTTAACGAATTACAGAATCCTTCGAGAAGATTGCGTCACTTTGAGTTAGGCAAAGAGCAATTGTAGTCATGATATAAAGTGTGCCCTAACAAAGATAAATTTTCATTATCTACATTCTGTTTCGAGGGAAAGGTAAAGTACTAATAGAAGAATCATGCTACTTGCTTCAAGTGAAGTGAATTGTGATATTTTTGTTAACTGAACGATATTAAAACTTTACATGAACTCTCCACGTAACATCATTCGCTTGTGTCGCGTATTTAGTGAGGCAAAAACTAGACTTGAAAACAATAATACGAACAATGTAAAAAGTTATATATAATCGAACGATGAAATAAATATAGTATATAATATGAAGTGATTTGTGTCATTCTCTTCTTGTAAGTATTTAGTTATAAGGCATTTTGATGTGCGATTGTGTAGTTTCTACATTGTACCATCGTTCCTCCTTCATGTGAAATGATGTAAGGGTGCAACATCCTCCCGACCTTCGGAATGAGTACGTTGGAAAAGTACCACTGATATAATTAAGCTTTACGGGTATATCCACTTTTTGTTTCTTACTGTTCCCGGCAAATAATATAACTGGTATGTGGAAGAGGATAAAATCTGGGAAACGGAAAAGATTAAAACTCAGTGCTAAGCTCAAACCGATGCCTTTCCGAACTTAAATTAGACCATAAAAACAGCAAGCCTAAGGAAATGGGATACATATATAAAACTCTCCAACCAAGTAGGGTCTCGGACGACTTCGGTAAATGTCATTGGAGAAAAGCATTGTCAAAAACCGACAAACTAGTACACACCACTTCACACATTGCTTCTTCTTTGAAAAACACTCATATATTCTGTTGTTATGCGAGAGTGATTGATCAAATCAGCGATGAAGAAGTACTTGAAGAACTCAATCAAGAAGAAATTGAGGTTAATAAATCCATTCGCATTAAAAATAATATTAGCCCTACTCACATGACATGTACACGATTTGTCTCAAAATTAAACAAACTTGACTATTTGTTAGCTCATGTTGCTTCTATGTATAAGAAACTCCATCATGTTAAACCTTCCTAGAGATCAGGGTCCAGAGCCGTCGCGTGAGTTGTAAGCGCCCGGGGTGAGAATTCCCAGGCGCCCCTCCCCCCAGTGTTATGAAAAACAACCACAGCTTATTCTGTACTCCTATTTTTAAATATGGAATGTAAGATCATAATGTAAGTTAAAAGAAGTTGGTATTATGTAATTTTTTTAAAGTGAATGGATTTTGAAGTTAAAACATAAAGTTAATGGAAATATGGTTTTGAATTATTGAAATCGAGTGCTATTCTTGTTTGAACTTGATACACATCAACATAACAATAGCATAGAATATACAAATAACGATGTAAGTATTAAAGCCCAATGCGTAAGTGATAAGAAACTTTGTAATTTTCTGATTTTCGCTAAAAACTAACAAAATAAACTTTTCTTTCCTTCATAAAGTTTTCAGTAAATTTATCATCGGGAACACCGAGAAAGGAGGTCTGAGATTCCCCCCCCCGCCCTAATTACACGAGGTCCGGCAGTACTCCTCGAAACTTTTTGTAAAATATAAGCCTTAAAATTGCATCGCAATGCCTTTTTAAAAACTGTTTTCAGTTTAAATCAATATAGTATAGCGTAAATTCATAAATTTGAATTTTATTAAGATTTCCTTTTCCATTTTAGTGGGTGGGGGGTGGGGGCCTTGAGTCTCCTCCATGGCTACGTCCATGATAGTTAATAAACACAGTTGTTGCATGAGGTTAGTACAGAATTGAAGGACTGAAAAGGCATTTATTCTGTTATTGATTGGAAAGTACATGCAAAGTTGTATTTGTGAAGCAGATAATTGTAGTATTGCAGTTATTGTGGTATTACTTGAGCGTTTCTTGGACAGAATAGGAATAAAGAAATGTTATTGAATTCTACTGAAGTTCCTTCAGTTTGTACCAAATTGCCATACGGACAAGAAGTAAGTAGTAGCGGATCTCCGTCAGTTTTACAAGATAAAAACTCTTCTTAGAGAGGGCTGGAGAGAGTTCCCGTTGAATAATGCTAGAGGATGTTTTACTTTTCCGGTAATTTTACTTAGCCGTGACCTGATCATTATTAAAATATCTGATTTAACATTATTATTAAAAAAAAAGTCATTTACCACCATAATCTAAATTCCTTGAATTTTGTTGATTTGTCGTCCCGGCACCCCTTAGCTGTGGCGCCCTGGGCAATCGCCCAGGTCGCCCCACCCACGTGACGACCCTGTCAGGGTCTTTGCCACTTCGATGTGAGAATGCCAAAACTATAACACACTTTACACACTAATGCCCTAATCCATCTAAATGTAGCTATTCTGGTGGACCTCATGACACAAAGCTATGTAAAAATCAGCAACTACAACCAAATTGTTCTGCTTGTAACTAAAATCATCTAACATACATTGTACAGCTACTTCTGTAAGGGAAAAGCCCACACAGAACTGGAACCCAGAACTATCAGTGCCTGTACAAAGCTTTGACAAAGCCATACCACTCAACTTCTCTCTGTTGAAAATCATCTTCGATACATTACAATTGTACTACAAGGTGATTTTCCTTTCCAGTGTGAACACAATTTTAGTGTCGCCATTCCAACAGTGAAATCTCTCTTCAATCTTAATTTTACTGCTACATAGGCACTTCCACATCGCACTTCCAGAAACAGCAGTCTAAAACCAATATGGCAATATTTATTATGTTTCTAACTTTACTTTTTGTTAACATCACATCATTTCATCAGCATAAAGCAACTCTGGAGCCTCTCTTGTTACATTAACAAGTCGATGTTGTAGCTCTAAACGAAACCGCTTTATAACCAGCCATTTCTGAGCGAGTTTCTCGCTATCAACTTCAACGTTGTAATTACTACGATATACACGCAGGTGCTCAAGGAGGAGTGATGACGTTTTTCTCCCAAAAGTCCTTATCGTCAATGCAATCTTACTGCATTTGCACACCTTCATGAGCATCTCTTCTTCTTTCCATATTACCGTTCCCTTACAGTTAATGTAGCTATCATACATACACAAAATGGCCATATCATATCATTCACTTCTTGCGATTATATAGCCTTAAAAGAATAATCATCATAACTGACAAACATTTACATCAGAAGTGCCAGAGAGAAACATTTTACGGACAATATTTCAACTACCGTACAACTTCTTATGTATAATCCTCCTGGACCCACTCGACCAGATAGCCAAAACCCTTGATGTAGTAATCACGCCTCTCACACTCATAAAGTACTTGACATGATTAGGACCGATCGTGAGGTTCTTGACACGATTAGGACTGATCAATATTCAATCAGTCTATCAAGAAGATCCGTCCATCTTTAGAAGTGTTAGAATCACATATTATTCAGCGTTTTGATAAAGTTGATTAGCCTCAATTTCCACAGATCGTAAATTGCCATGTCTCCACTTTTCAACCACAAAGTTCAGAAACTGAAATGTACGATGTTGTCAACCACTCACGCAGATTCTTTACATACTGGTGCTCAACAAGCTATTCTTGTGGAAAAATGTCCATCTAGATCAAAGTTGCCTCCACACTGTCTTTCTTTAATACAGAAATCACGACAACAATTCCGAGAATACGAACGAATCTAAAACGAAGAATGTCTTCGTCAACACAGACCATGACAACGACCAATTATCTTATAGTATACAAAAATCGAATTTAGATCAGCGCTTGCAATCAACTAAAACATATTGGAAAATTCCATAGACTCACGGGCGGAAGCACCAAAATATCGTACCCTTTGTGAACATTGATGTCCCTTATTTACGGACAAAATTAAGGCTAAGGCTTTTGCAACTCGCAAATGTAACACTTTGTCAATTACGGCCACATTACAGAGAATACGTTCTGTCTAGTGCTATTGTTAGTACATATTTTCACTTTCATTTATTGAGCCGACCTCGTTTCGTTAACTGGAAAACTTCCTCAAAACTGGTTTAATGTTTCTTAAACCTAACAAGCTAGCTACACCTGTATCCAATCCAATTAACCACTGTTTTTGGCAAATTCTAGAATGCACTATTCACTACACTTATTCTTATGATATCTTCGATCATAACGTCTCTGCGAGTAAACAAGCATCTCGCTCTGGCAATCAGCCTCCTTTTCTACGCTATCAACCAGCATTATCTGTGGTCGTCTGGGGTGTTGGTCTCGCATTTACCGACAAGAAAATCAGCAACAATTTTAACTTGATGGACATTGATCATAACATGTTTCCGAATGAAAATTTCTACTGAGAGCACTTACATGCTGTCTATGCTAACCAACTTCAATGATACCACAAATCCATTGTTATTACATGCAGCTTACATCTACCGCAAACGTTATCGCGTTGAACCATCTAGATTTTCTTCCAATACGATGTGAAAAATGTCAAACGATCATCCTACACAATGTCCAAACCAGTCTAAGTGTGGCTTCTTTAGAGGCTTGCATAGAACTCGAAGTTGTCTCAAGCTGCACAAGTTTCTCACTGTTCTACTAGATTCAAACTGGGACACGCAACCTACAGTTATAAGTGTAAAGCCCGTCCTACTGCCGAACCTTTCAAGCCTGGACTGACAGTCCCTCTCTGTCTTCATATGACACAAGTCATACTGACACACACAAATGTTTACCAATCCATCAGTATAGCCCAATTACTCTCTTTCCTCATTATTGCACTACAAAACATCCATCTCTTTCTGCGCAATCATATATTTCACCAAATCCAATAAGCCACGTGAGATATTCTGCACGTCAACTGTCCCGCCACGTACTCCGTGCAATCTATCCACTTTCAGACTGTTGTTTTAGAAACCGAAGTTTAATTGTTCACAGCTACTGACTTTACTAGTCCTCAATATGTTTTACACTTTTTGTTTCTCAATATTCGTTCACATTTCAAACATAAACCACTCTTTGAACTCCTTCTTCTAGAATAGCATGTCGACTGTCTTCTGCTTAACGAAACTCATCTTATCCCTCGCCTCCATGTATCTATTCCCCGTTATACTTTAATGCAATATGACAATACGTTGAAAGCACAATGCAATTTCGGAAGAGTAGCAATCGGCTTTTCATTATAACTTTCTTTTCGTAATCACTCCCCTCTGTACAAACTTTTCTCGAATATCTCACAACTACCCTCTATTTTCTCAATCTTAGCATCACCTTCGCTACCATCTGCATCCGCCCTTGTTATCCAATCACATATCCCTTTTTTCAATGCATTTCTGGTATCTTTCGCATTTATATCATCTTAGCAGACAATTTATTCACAGTCGCCATATTCATCAGCTAAAGGACTTCTTACGGTACTTAGGAACTCATACAACCAGTTTCCCCCATACATTACAGCAATGTACTCGCCCAGAAAACAATACCATTCCGGACTTCCTTCTCACATTCGGCAATCTTCTTACCCGAAGTAAGATCTCTTTTCTTCATTCCTTAGGTAGTAATCACGTCCCAATTCTGTTCTCTATCACAGCTTAGTCTTTAATCACTACTGTACCAACTCCATCTCCCCAATGTTACACGTTTCACAAAGCGAACTAGTTTGGGTACCATTTACACATTCACCGTCAAGGTGCTCACATCCTTCCCCTGCCACTAAAGATGCCATGTACGACAACCTAAATACTATTACCACTAGCATACACACGGCCTCAGCAGAATAACTTCGACAAAATCCGCTCTTATTGTCCCATTCTTCTTCACTATCTCATACTCATTCAACAGTCACGACAGTTTTAGCGAGACTTCATCAAACTGGCAATCTTGATTCTCTGTGTTCACAGACAATACATACGCACTGTTCACAACTACCTAGATGCCTATAAATGCCGTCGTTGGATTGTCAGCTGCAAGGAACTCATCGCCAATGTCCAAACTATCAAGTTCTGGAGACGCTTTAGACAGTTAACTGGTCAATATTCTAGCTCCTCACACCCACTTCTCGAATATAATCACCCTCTCCATTATGATCCAACTTATTGCTTCGGTCCATGTTCCGTAAAGGGGGTCCAGAACTACACTGGACCCCATTAACCTAACCTACCTAACCTAATATAACGTTATATTATGTAATCAAACGAAAATCAATAGAAAGAAGTGGTGTCAAAGACACTGGACCCCCTTAACGGAACATTGACCATTGCTTCTTGTTGCAATCATCCTGCTGGAAAACTCAGTTTCTCTTTAACTTAATTTTGGGCTGGACTCATATATGCCATATATGGACTCATATCAATAATCCTCTCAGCATTCCTAATACCGTTATAGATATAACACATGTTCTTATTTGAAGACATAATACTGTACAAGGGTCCTAATTCATCACCTAGCCACACCAAAAAGCACCCTATATTACCTTCTTTCTGTCATCTGTCCTTTCATTCTAGGAACAGATTTCGTTCCCACCCCTCGGAAAAGATTTACCACCCTTATGTTCTTGCAACACAATAAACCTCGCGAAGATGTCTCGTCCTATCGTACAATCCATTTTATAACAGTGTTCAGGAAACTACTCGAACGCATATATTTGTAACATGGCTTGATACAAATCTTTCCCGCCACAAAACCGTCCTTCAGTATTACGATCAACTTTTTCGTCTTACTATTATCACAGATCAGTTCAATGACATCAATCTATAATGTCTTGTTATATTCGATTTCGGAACCTGGTCTAAGTTTGGCCCCATTGTCTTCTTTATAAACTATTTTCCTTTCACTTATCGATTTGTCATATCCGTTTCGTTTTCCATTTTCTCTTTTGCCACATAAGTTATGCTTCAATTCACGATCTATCTCTCAACCCATTTTTCTCCATTCTGTTGTTCTGCGAAAATCTTCTCTTCCCCATTTTTATACCTCTTGTATGTAGCGAACTTTCCTGCTGTACCGCCTAATATAAGCTTATATGAATTTGCCTACGATACCGCTTTCCTCGCTAACAACATTAACAGATAAACCACAACCCTTCAAACTGCTATTTATCGGTTTCTCTGCTGTTGTGTGTACTAAAACTAAATTTTGTGTTGTTAGCGCAACGTTGAATTTGTTGTATTCTGTTCAGACAGTTTTGTCCTTCCGTCTCAATTTCCGTTTCAGTAACATTAGGCTCTGGATCCTTCACTTCTTTAGGTGGTTTGTCTTCTTTCAGTGAGCAGATAAAATATGTTTCTACCTCAGCAAGGTCAATATTTGGCAACGAAACCTGTAGAAAATTTGGCTTAGATATATCGATAGTGATACGTTCTTCATTATTGTTCTTCAAACTGAGTTCTCGTTTCTCACTATTAATAACGCATTGAAATTTATTGAGGAACGGGCTCCCGAATAATAAGTCAGGTTTCGCGTTCTTTACCACAAACAAGGGGGTTTCGAACAAATTATTTTGTATTCTTAAATTTACGACTTGTAGGCTTTTTACCTGGAAATGTTCAGCACCTGCAAACGTTCCTAAAGTCATATGTGAATACGGTCGTAATTTAGCAGTGGGAAATTTGGCTAGTATTTGACGCCAAATTCTTTCACTCAATACGTTTACTTCCGCTCCAGTGTCTAGTACACAAGTAAGGGAAATACCACCAATACTTCCTTGAATCGTAGGGGACGGGTAACAATAAGCTTCCATTGATAACTCATTACTTCCCTTATCATTGTCCTCCTCTATGACAAAAGATACTTGGTATTGTAAATCGTTCAATGTTGAGGTAGGATCTCTTGGTATACCAAAGATTTCTGGAGTGATGGTGTTTTTGAAAGTGCAGTTAACAGCCCCCTCTACGCTAGATTCCGCTGTCTGCTTCTCTGCTTGATACTTATTCAACAGCCTTAATTTTTCCTCAGGCGAGCTGTTGAAATGCTTGAGGTTCCGAAAATTCTGTGTACCAATTGGTCGATTATCCAACGTGGTTAAAACAGCACAGTTTCGTAATACTTTCTCAACTCGGTACGGTCCAACGTAACACGGCAAGTATATGGCTGTTTCACTTTTAATAGTCGATGATAAATGATGTGTCTTTCTCATCACCAAGTCACCTGGCCTTAGGTCCACATCGGTTTTCTTAGTATCTAATTCATTGGATTTCGATCTCGGTAAGACAGGATTTTGTAGAGCTAAAATTCTGTCGTGAATATCTACAGGGAACAGTTCTTCCGGCCAGCAATAGGCGCGTTTGAAATTGTCCACAGCTGACTGTGACAAATAGTTCGGCTGGGGTCAACTGTGTTGTAGTGTTGACTGAATGGTTTAAGATATCCTGAACCATTTTTAACATACGACTCCACTTGTTTTGATTTTCGGCGCAGTATGTTCTTATAATTCTATTAAGCTGTCTATGTTTTCGCCCTATGATCCCATTTCCTCGGGGATTATAGGGTGTTGTAAGGCAATGTTTGATCTTCCGGCTGTGACAGTACTTTTTCCAGACATGGAAAGAAATTGTAATCCCTGATCAGTAACAATTGTATTTGGATAAGAAAATAAGTAAAAGTAAATTTTTTCTAAAGTCCTGATTATTTCTCCAGCCGTAGCCTTACGCAAGGGAAAGAAACACACAAATCTGGAATATACATCAACAATAGAAAGAATGTAATACAAACCATTACTTTGAGGCAGTTTTCCCTCTATATCCATACATAATTTATCATGTGGGAAGTTAGCTGTTAAATGATAAGTTTCTCGATGAATTTGCCTATTTGGAAATTTGTTCATTGCACAATCCAAACAGTTTCGGATACAACGTATCATGTCCCTTTTCAATGTTCTCCAATAAAATACAGATCTACAGAATGCCAAACATTTCTTCTGGCCAAGGTGTCCCTTTCGATGAATTCTTTGAACTAATTAATTTGCCATTACTTGGTGAACAACTAACAGCCAGCTTCCTCGTTTTACTTTCTGAACAAATATTACCGAATTATGTCTCTTTATATATCGCGACTTAGGTAAATTCTTTATTAATTTATTCTTCAAACTCTGACAATATGCGTCACTTTCTTGTGCTTTTTTTAGTTCTTCAAAATTAAATAAATTGGGGTCTTCTTTAAAAATAAAATTACCAAAGTAATGAAACGCATCATGTGTACTATTATTCTCTAACGTCTCCACAACTGGGACAGGGGAATTCATGGTTTCGCTGCCTCCTGCAGTTAGGTACTGCAGTTAGGTTCCATTGTGGTTGGTAAGAGTACGCACGCTTGCGAGACCAAGGTGGTAACGATCGTCTGTTTCGGAATCCCCATCGTCTTTCCTGGAATCCTGTGTGATAGTTCTGTCCAGAAAAACGATCATTTTTCGGTGCCATGATCATATTCGTTGACGCTAAAGGCGTTGCAACTTGTTGGTTCACTTCGACGTCTGTCTGAGAAGTTGAGTCTGTTTTCATTCTCTTCACATACTGAAGTTGACGCTTTTGCGCCCTCTCTAACCTTGGTGACAAGTATTGTCGTTGAAAACTGCGCACAAAGTCGTCATATGTTTTAAGTTCGGACTGGATATTCCTAAACCACGCTCCAGCACCCTTTTGCAGACATCGTTGCGCGATAACAAGTTTACAATTTTCGGTTAAATTAAAGAGTTCTATCGTTTGAGTTAATTAATCTAAAAATGCTTTTGCCGATCCGTTAAGTTTTCCACTGAATTTTGGAAAATCCTTCAAGTCTCGAGGTTTGATGTTACTTCCTTCATTGTCGGATCTCGGATTTGTATGTTGAGTGTTAAACCCTACAGTTGGTGAGCATTCACATCGCTGGTTATGCCGCATGCACAACGGTTCTCGTGGAGTGACATCAAGACTAATGTTTTCTCTATTTGGACCGAATTGATCATAAGCATTGTTATACACATTAAATGAACTAGGTCTCTTTTCCATTTCCAATACAGGTTCCTTCGACATAGGGAATCCTGTCGTTGTGACCGTAGTCGCATTCCTCGGATTACTATTAATTGTTGTTATAGTGGTACTACATATTGTCGACGAACTTAAAACGGTTGGTACAACTGGTATTTCAGTTGTCAATCTTTCTTCGGATATTGTGGAATCCATCGTTCGATTATTCGTTCGAAGACTGACTACTTCTTTTTCCAGTTTTTCTATGCGTTGGCTAAAATTTTCTTCTAGTTTGTCCACTCGGTTCCGATCCTTCTTTATCTCATTCCTACTTTCCTCTTGTTCACTTTTAATTATTCCTATACTAATCTGGGTTTCATTCTGAGTTTTCATTAAGTATTCCACGGCATCTCCCATAGTTTCCAGTCTTCTCTCAGTTTGAGCTTCCTTCGACTTCAGTTCTTCAATCTCTTTGTCCAATCTATCTGTAACCGATTTTACGTCTTTCTTCACTTCTTGTTTTAGCGTTTCCATTTCTCGAGTCATATTATTTGATAACGCCGCCATATCACTGGAAATTCTTTTCAGGTCTTGATTCATGTTATCCATGTTTTTATTCACGTTGTCCATGCTTTTATTCATGTTTAACTCTAGTTGAGCTATTTGCTTTACTAGCATCTGGATCATATCATTTGATATTCCTCCATTGTTACCACCCATTTCTTTTCCGGAGCTAGTTGCCGTCTCAGTATTTCCACTTGCGTTTGTTGATTCGGCATTCTTATTATTTCCAATATTACCGACTTGTCCACCAATTTCACTCTGGGTTCCTTCATTGGTCACACTCTCCATTAATATACTAATATCCTCTTCAGGATTCCGTCGATCTGTCTCATTTTCAGTTTCCAATAATTCTTCCACTTGCTTTCCATTACCATGAGGTTCTACTTCAATCATCTGCTTAGGTTCTGTTTCCGTCACCTGTACCGGAGTTTCAGGCACTTTGTTCAATTTACTTTCGTCTCCATCTTCAATGTCGACATACACTTCTCCTTCTTCATCCTCTGTCACGTTTTGAGTGTCACTTGGGCTTGGAAAATCTTTCTCTTCACATTTCGGACACAGCCATCTTACATTCTTCCCACTGAAGTACGCGTACTGTTCGTCTTGTAGTCCCATACACCTGAAATGGAACCATCCGTTGCACACGTCACAAGCAATTATTTTGTCACTTATTTCAGTCTTTCGTTTGGCCGCTTTCTCAGTCAGCACAACACTTTCATTACAGCACTTACACTTAAATGTATGTACTTCAGTTCTGGACATTATATTTTCATTAAATTGATCCGGAGAGTTTCTCCTTATCCCCCACATTTACCACTGTTCACAATTAAACAAGTTATGTTAAACAATTAACAGAATAACTCAAAATTCGTGCCATATTTTATTCTTTATACAGTATATTTAGATAATATATTCAAATTCACGCGATCATATTACCTCCGTCAGCCACGTTGTTTCTTCGAAATTTCATATTTACAGGATGTCTTCTTCTTCGTGTACATTATGTTTTCCATATTTCCAAACAGTCAGGTACGTGTGAACCAGTATTCTAATAAATACAATTTCTATAAAATTTTGAAATTCTACTAATTACCTCGTAAGTTTAACGTATTGCAGCTAATTATTACTGTTTTATCTCCATTTTACTATTCGGTTTCCTTTAAACAAAATGGCAGAACTTCAACTTCACACCCTAAAGTAATTCGAAGTATCCGTTCACAATTGGCTTCAACTTCATCCCTGGCTGGATGTCGCCATTTTGTACTAAAACTAATTTTTGTGTTGTTAGCGCAACGTTGAATTTGTTGTATTCTGTTCAGACAGTTTTGTCCTTCCATCGCTTGGATTTCCGGACAGAAACTGACTTTAGTAGCCCAGTTGTTAGGTCGCCACCGCAGCAATCGCCGCGGAAAAGATGTTAAAGCAATCCAAATTCGTTGTTGCGGGGATAAATGTCTCACGTGAATTCGATTTTTCGATTAGACCATACATACTTATATATTATCGTTGGCACATTCTGCGAATGCAATACTACACTCTAAACACAAAATTAATAATTTCGAAATAATCTTGACAACAAACTTCACTGTGATATTATATTATTGATAGATTAAAATCATATGACGAAATTGTACATTTAGCATGGAACAAAGAAAATCAATAGGTCAAAAGTTAAATAACATGACGTCTTTTACTAAATTTTGGTAAGTAAATAGCATTTGACAATAGCATCACAACAACATTCATCAATGTTTGTAGTACTTGCAAAATTACATGATAACGTCACAGTGGTACACATAGTAGTGAACAATCGCATTAATAGCCTGGTAATAATGGTGATGTCTTCAGTTTCGGACTTCACTTATTCATAATACTTCAGATGTTTCAATTCACTAGGAAAATAGTTAAGTTATATGGCATGATAAATAATAACGGCATTAGATCTCATAACTTGTACTATAGGGTCTTCACGGGATAATTCGTAGTATTTCATAATCGTATATCTTAATATTCTTAAATCGCCGTTACTCTATAAGCGCATTTTTGATGTTACACGTTTCCTCATTTAGATGCCTGGCGTTAGACTGGATCAATCGTGTAATCATTCAGACGTAAGCATTGCTATTAATATTATCGTTTCATCATTATTTACGCAGTTTTATTTTTATTATTATTTTATTTAATTATTCATTTACTATATTCATCATTCATTTACTATATTCGTAATTATTATTTATTGAATACTTTATAAATTCCATACCATTTATATTTTTCACTCTACTTTATACAACACATACACATCTATGCATACATCAATGTAACACGAGATTACTAATTATATACTGAATATATTTGAATTAGCCAGCGACACTAAGATGTCAACACAGAGGAAATCACAAGTATGGCGTCTACATATGAAATCAGAAATATTGCATACTACAATTGCTGCTATTTTATCCATTATATACCTATGATGCCACATAAATCATAATGCTTACTCTAATAAATTATGCCATTAACTACGTCTGTTCCGTCATGATACTAATTTCTTTGGATTATGAACCAATTATCAAAACGTTGTAACAGTCAATGCCAAATTGAAATTATACTGAGAATTTGGTTAATAGGTACCGGTAACTGTTATAATTCTAGGTCTTTCATCTTGAGTGGCTAATATAGTATGAGGGGGAAAGGTTTCCACCCTCCGAACCTACTCTTTTATTGATTTTGCATTTTAATGCCAATCTTCTCCCCAAAATCTAAATTGAAATATATATTTTAAAAGTAATAATAAATAATACCTTACGTTGATTCTTTTCCTAATATTATAGAATTGTGGTTGCAATCAACAATTTTACTTCTACTTTTTGAGGTGCAAATTTGTTCCATTTCGCTTTTTTTGATTTTACATTCGTAAAAATCGTAACTTTAAACATATATTTTTTAAAAAATAATGAACAAACAACTATCAAAATAATAACACAGATTGAAATAAAATGGACGTATTAACATAACTAATAATATTAATTGTAGTGTCAGCTGTAGCGGATCACTACATGTGTGAAATGGCGACTTTAACTTTTTTTTCTGTAACCCGTCTAGGGTTTTAGGTAATTTTAAGCAGCCTTAAGGATGTATTCCCTATTACACTGTGTTTGTTATACTTAAGATAAGTTGAATATGCTGTCTCAATAACCCAACTCTGAGTGAAAGTCCTTGTCAATGAGGTTCCGTATAATCCTTGCAGCAAGTTAGTTGAAAGTCTTCTCTGCTTTCATTATTGCCTGTTGATATACGTAAAGTTAATATTGTTGAATTATATCTGTCTTAGGTATAAATATGTTAAGTACATCATATTTGAACTTACGGACTGTCTGAAACAAACTAATGATTTGATATGGTTTAGTAAATTTTATTATAATCTAGTAAGTATGAGTTTTCGCTAAATGCTTCGTCAGATTCATTCCTCTCTCTCTCTCTCTCTCTCTCTCTCTCTCTCTCTATATATATATATATATATATATATATATATATATATATATATATATATATATATATATATATATATATATATATAATTGAATGCCATTGAGTTGTAGGAATTCTATAATGGTGTGAATTGGATTCCAATTATTTCTTGCCAGAAGATTTTGTAGAGAGTAAGTTCCATATCCAAGATTTTTAGAGATTATATCCAATATAAATTTCCTTCCTTTTCCAGTGTTTTCACAAGCAAAAATTATGTGATCGATAGAGCCAATATCTTTTTTGCACCAACATAGATTAGTTTGAATTTTATTTATTTAATATAATTTGGAGGGTTTTAGTGCAGTATTAAAGAGTAGTCGGAAAAGCAGGATTACTTGATATCTTGTCCAGTTATATATGAGTTTCTATGGTTTATGTGTATTTATAACCATAATCTGCCAATAATATTTGCTTGGACCTTGTCGATTAACTGATTTCCATTCATTTATTGTTGAGATTGTTGTAGACAGACAACTGTTTAGATATTTAAATGACTTGTTTTGATTAATACAGGTTATCCTTCATCACATGCAGATTTTGCAGCAATGTCTGTTTCATCATATTTTTGAGTGTGACTTTGTATATAAAAATTTAATTGTATACCCTTTTCCTTGTAATTGTTTGTATAAAACTTTGATATTACGTAGAAGCCAGGTAGTTTTTTGATAGTCCAATTAGTTTGTTGTAAAGCATAAAGTACACTTAGGGCATCAGAGCATATACATGAACAATATAGTTTTAAAGTTTTAATGTGTGTAAGAGCTTGTCGTATTGCGAAAGACTCTCCTTCAAAGATTGTAAAAAAATGTGGAAGTTTGTATTTTTTAACGATATTTAAAACAGGAATTAATATTGCAACACCGACATTTTTTTCCTTTATATTTTGATGAGTCCGTGAAGAGTAAGATACAGTTAGTAGGAAGTTGGTCCAAGTTCATATTCCAAATATTTTTGTTGATATTTTTTTATTTTTTTCTATATTATTAAGTATGAAATATTTCGACATAATAGGCTTAATTTGTATTAAGTTACTAAAATAGTCAATCATATAGCAAGGTAAAGAAGGCGTTTTAACTATCATTTCTTCATACTTTTTAATAGTGATAAAGGCATGATAAATCCATGGTAGATTGTTCTTGTATGGCATCCTTTTTTTCTCTCATTTCCAACTATATAATAAATCTGATGTAATTTATGAATGATGGGATTTTTAGTTTTTGCCATTCTGGATAAGATAAAGATTTCACCTAGTTTACATATTTGAAATTGGAGCGAAATCGTTCCAGTTTCTTCAAAAATAACAGTTTTTGGACAGAAGTTAAGTTGAAATAGTATGATTTTGTAGCACTCCCGTCTTCTCCAAGAAATCACGTACACCAGACTTCCTTCAGATCTTTGACGGCATCATCGCAACGGAAAATTGTTAAAGCCTTGTATCATTTCTAGAAAACAGCGGAAAATAACGCTGATTCCGGTTCGGTGGAAAGTAGGTGTGGTACCGATTAAGTTCCAAAATCACACTGCACGGGACAGATTTAACACCGTGTCTTCAAATACGTGGAGAGCGATTGGATAAATTATTTAAACTCCAAATGCAAAGAAGCAATTATGACACTTAAATTATTTCAGGAAATAAATACATAAAAAGTGATTATAATGGATAATATCTTTATGGAAGTTCATCTTCAAAGCTAACGCTGAAGTGCAATGGATATTACATAATCAATAACAATAGCAATGTAACATCAAATATTGAAACATTTTCAGAAAAGTGACATTACAGTTGAACGTCACAGAAGAAATGCAGAGATAAAAGATAGGTATTCGGTTGTCTTCTTTTACAACTCCATATATCGGCAGCCTTCATGGTACAGTTTAAATTTAATCATTGTGGTGTATTTCCGAAATGTAGCAAATGTAGAACAGAAGTTTTGTAGTAAAACTTTCAATAGTTTAAATTAGGTTAAGCTGATATGTTATTCAGTTTATGTCATGCATTTTATAATTTAGATTAAATTTTGAATAGTTACTCGTATCCTTTGCAAATAAAGATGTAATAATGTTGAGAAGATTACTGTTGGTATATGTCATGCAAAAATAAAGTTGTTAGTTCGTTAGATTACCGTAGATGTGGCATAAAATACAACTACCTTTAGATAGTAATATGTCATTAATATATCATTTACTTCAGAAGCCTAGTGTAACCCAATCCTTCTTCATATAGCTAGTTCTGGCGTCTTCATAACAGGCGAATGTGCAATTTAAATAAAGTTTCGGCTTAAGTTTAGAGACTATTTCAAACCTACAACAAAGCAATTTAAACATTGTTAGGTTAGGTTAGTTTAGGTTAGGTTTGGTTAGTTTTAGTTAGGTTAGGTCAGGTGGTAAGACTTTAGTCAGACTAGAACAGTGACTAGACTCGGTTCTCATAGAAGCTTCAATTATCACTTAGACTCAGTAATCCGTGGTTCTTATAAAAATTTAATAGATTCTCTACGTTATTCTTATATAATTCTATAAAACACAATGCGGAAATATCTTATTCAACGCAGCGATTTGTCTTCCTATACGACTACCATGCTGCTGAATCTCCGAAACCTTCCGCGTGTTGCAAATAGTACCCACTTCTACATAACTTTTTTCATATTAAACATATAGTTATTACCAAACTTACACATCTAAACGTCACATAAGAACCCTAAATCATTATTTCTTACCTCATTTCTCCTGTAAATTTTCCTAATTTTTATAAAAAAACGGAGGGGCAACTCTAGACTTAACCCAAAGTTTCTACCTTTACATTAAATAATTAATTAAATTATTTGCCATATGCATTAGTTCAAAAGGCTTGTGTATAGCCCGCTCCTCCCAGTTCTTTGTCACCGGAACTAGAAGAGTCACAGGTCGGAACAGGCACTGGCAAGTCTTTACTTTGGGCAAGGCAGTGACAATAAGCAATGAATCTCAACCGGTTCCCTCAATTATATTTACAATTCTTAAGAAGGAAAGACATAAAACAACGTGCCCTGCGGGGCTCTAACCCGCCTTCACTCGCTGACGCTCGCTTGGCAATAATATGTACTGCCAGTATATCACTGCCTTGCCCAAAGTAAAGAGTTACCACTATTACTGCTACTACTACTCCTTATGTCGAAAACACAACCCAACCTTTGCGGGGTTTCTAACCCGTTCCTCCTCCTCCTCCTGCTATTACTACTACTTCTTCTTCTTCTTCTTATGTCGAGAACAGAACCCAACCAACCCCTGCGGGGCTTCTAACCCGTTCCTACTACTACTACTATCCGATTCATTATGAACTAATATGAATCGTTAGAATCACTATGATTCATTAAAAATCACTGGAGGGAGCGGGCTATACTCAATCCGTTCAAAATATGTATCCACTATACATATTCCATTAACTGTATAACTACTAATACAGTATTCAACTTCATTCCTCAATTGGCCACATTCTTTTCCTGTTATTACACACAAATTCTACGGTCACTGTAATGAAAGGCTTACAAAAGAATTATGTAGAACAGGATCTTCATAAACAAAATAATATCGTAAATGGAGCTATGCCACAGTAGGTAATTAACGTGTTTGAAGTTAATTTTGTTATTTGCTTCTGACTCGTGCTTTATCGTCATGTACAGCAAGCAGAATACGAATAAAAATATTAATTTGTGTAAAATTCCAACTTGGAGAAAAGAAACTGGCAATTTTGATTATTGGAAAGCATTTCGAGTTAGTAGTTGTGCATTTTAGATGTAATTAGTCGCATGGGTATGGCGTAGCATAAGAAAAAGGGAAAGCAAAGCTTCCCGAAGACTTGCTTATTTCAACGTTTTATACATCTTCTATTCTATTCTATTCTATTCATCTCCCTCGCGGGAGATTTTATAATTAAAAAGTCACAGCACTAAGGCCAAGTTGACTGCTTCACTAGAATTGTTTTAAATCTTTTTGTTAGTGTTGCCACGAGACGAGACGAGACGAGACTTCAGGCTGTCTCGTCTCGTCTCGTGTAAAGCGTGTCTCGTCTCGTGTCTCGTCTCGAAAAAATGCACTCGTCCCGTCTCGTGTCTCGTCTCGAGAGGTTCTGTCCCGTCTCGTCTCGTCTCGTTTGTCTCGTTTTGTCTCGTCTTGTCTCGTAAAAAATATGGCAGCATACCATGGGAACGAAAGTTAAATGTAGCAGGCTGCCCCATGCTAATCAAGATACAACTAAGTTACAAGTATTAACCAGAACACAAAGACAAGAAATGTCACGGTAACTACACTGTGAAGCCTTCACCTCTGGTGTATGTGGTAGTCGGTTCGATCTCGGTTAGTGCCATGTAAGCATTGTGGTGGACAAACATCGAATGTGTGTGGGGGCCGCGGTAGCTCAGTGGTAGAGCGTTCACCTCTGGCGCTTGGGGTCTCGGGTTCGATCCCAGCCCCTGCCAAGTGAACTTTGTGGTGGACAAATACCGTGTGCGTGGGTTTTCTCGGGGTTCTCCCGTTTCATCCCACTTTCTTCATTCCACTATTTCATTCATTACTCATCATCACCGTCTCCTTTAGCGAAATTTTATATGTTACTGCACAGTAAGCTCTACTTAAAGTGCCATAGTAATGGGAGCTGAACGACACATCGGACCAAAGAATGCTTGGGGCCAGTCTTCACCTCCATGGTACAAATCTGTTCCCATAACCGCAGGGTGTGTGCCACTATATGGTGGTTGCCCCGTTTGTGTAACAAACTCATGACAGTACACCCAGATTAGCTAGTGGTCTAAAAAAAGTTGATTTTTGGGTGGCCATTTTGGATTAAAGTTTCTTATATTGTCGTGATCTATTCGCAATCATACAACGTCGAAATGTTGACACATTGAGTACGGGGATTCGAACTTGTAACCGCAGATGATTGTATAATTTATCAATGAGGCATGTTGTGTTAATGCACGAATGATATCTTAATCAATCCATCTTAGTTTTTTCTTGCCATTCATTAGCATATTTACTTGGCCCTGTATAAAACTTTTTCGTAATATATCCACCACCGGTTATTAACCACTTTATTGAAACGATCACAATATTATATTTTAGAACTGGCCTTTGAAATTAATTCTTTATTATATTTGCTTTCCAATTCTTTTAACTTCGTTTATAAACATATTATTTTGGCTTTGTACATACTGTTAGACTTCAGTTTTTCGTTCTCTTTACGCAAAAAGGAGAGCTCTTCCTTTGGTTTATGCCCCTCACTCTCCACAAAACAAACGAAAAATAACATAAACAAAGAGTTATTTTTTATTTCAGTCACAATAGTTATTTCATCTGGCTGCACCCCAATGTCTGATTTGTTTTTTCTTTAAACACCTAACTTCCGTACATTTAATTCTTTCATTATTTACATCAACACGGTTCCGTATAGTAAAGGTAAGTTTAGTGAAGGCACGTCTTGTTTAAACTTTTTCTTGGGTAGAATATTTAGAAGCTCACATTTTAAATTATGTCCATAAGCTTCGGGAATAAAATGATCGGAATAGACGCTGGCGTTTTCAACTTTAAAGATATCTTTCCGACAGCATTTCTTTCGCCAAACTTTCCGCAAAGGAACCGAGGGAAATATATGATAAATAACTTTGGAACCCGTAGTATTTCTACTATAATTGCGACAAATACTTAGTGTAGAATTCGACATGCTTATAGGCTAACACGAGCACTACAGTAATTAATGTTTTCTTAATACAGGAAAGCAAGAATCACTCACTTTCCTGCAAAAATCAAAGAAACAAACAAGGGTGAATGACAAGGATCTTGGGCGAAAGCTGTTTCTGCTCCCGCCGTGACGTCACAATTTTACTGCATCTTCGGTTTTCAAAGAAGGGTAGTTATGACGCGACCTTAAAAGAGCAGTAGGGTCGGCGAACAGTAGGGTCGGCGAACCTTGGAAGCAGAGGGCAATTTCGCACACTGGTCAGATCAAACATTTCCGCGTAACAAAACGAAGGTCCCCCTGTAAAACCTCTTCATGTGTTATTGTTAGTATCATAAATTTGCTGAAAGCAAACAATTTGAAGGGTTCGTCGATAATATCTGCTTTTTTTGTCCTGCGCCCGCCTTCCAAACGAAGAGGTGAATTTTACAACATGACTGCTGTATAATAAGCGAGCGATTGGTAAAATGGTAAAAGTGTATTTTTATGTGTATGTGTGTGTGTGTGTGTGTGTGTGTGTGTGTGTGTGAGAGAGAGAGAGAGAGAGAGAGAGAGAGAGAGAACGAGAGAGAAGACAAAATATTAGTTGCAAGATGACATACTTCAATTGCCGTTTTCGGTTAATTTCGGTTCATATAGCAAAAAGAATACCGCCACCAGAGAATCCGCCATCTCAACCAGAACTTTCAACTACAGCCTGTAATGAGTGTAGACCTTATCCAGTTTTCAAATTGAATAGATGGGGTGGTAGTTCGGTTTCTTGACCTTGTAAAAATCTTCCCTGTCTTTGATTTTGTTTGTCATCATTCCAGCCAGAACTGAAAAAAAAAAGAAATGAGAATTCCTCAGTTTACAGCAAGGGGAATTGGGGACAAGACATTAAGGATGATATTCCTGGAAGCTCATGTATCACGATTGATTCATTCAATAGACAGAGGACACTTTTCTATGAAGGCTTTTCAACATGTTTTCTCACAAAGGGGATTTTCCTTTTGCAATCTATATGACCACTGGCAATTTCAATCTTGGCCATTCCCGCCAGCGTTTGCATTTTCGAGACACGAGACGGGACGAGACATTTCACGAGACGTCCCGTCTCGTCTCGTGTCTCGTCTCGATTTCGAGACGGGACAAGTAACCTGTCCCGTCTCGTGTCTCGTCTAAAAGGGTTCCGTCTCGTCTCGTGTCTCGTCTCGTTTACGAGACGAGACGAGACGAGACGGGACACGAGAAATGTCTCGTCTCGTGGCAACACTACTTTTTGTTATGAATATAATTGTAGAAGGTGGCCCGTTCCAAAATGGACGAATTGGCCTGTTTCAAATAGTTCTGTTTCCACACTAGTTTGTGAATTAAAAAGGAAGACAGAAGCGTAGAACATACAAAAAATTATGTAAAACACTATCAAAATTGTAATACACTAAATTATGTCCAAAATTGAAATTGTTGTTAAAATTGAATTGAAATAATTGAAGAGCATGACGCTCCATTGTGTAGAACATTCTACGCCATCTTGCCAACCTCTTATACATCTTCATAACCAAAGAAGTATTATATCTGCAAATCGATTTTCTTCTGTTTTCGCTTCAATACGATGCAGACCAACGACCACGTTCCTGTAGTATTTTCCATTATTTTTTTCGGTGCAGATAGATAATTTGTTGGCTACATCGTTAGTGTTTCTCAACATCAAAATTTATATTGGTGAACTGACGATTCATTTGACAATAAATCAAAATTGACGTTCCCATTCAGAAACAAGTGAATAAAAGAACAAATAAATTGAAACATGGAATAAATATACAATTAAAGAACATAACGAAAAACATTAACAACAACATAAATTAACATTAACAAGTGAACAAAAGAACAAATAAATTGAAACATGGAATAAATATACAATTAAAGAACATAACAAAAAACATTAACAGCAACAGCTGGAGCATAACAATTTTGAGCATATCATATATAAATTTTATTAATTTCTCGTAAAAGTAAGTCATTTTCTCATTATAAAAGATACTTCCATATAGGAATTTATTTATGATACATTGTGTAATACATTTATGAAGACAAATAGGATTTATTCCCCATGTCTTTAGCTTAAACTTTTAAGTATGTTTTGATAGTTATTTAAGGTTGTAATTAGATAAGATAAATGGTGTTTCCAGTTGAGTTTTGTGTCTAAGTAAAGTTCAAGATACTTAAATAATTATTATGATATAAAGTGTGTCCTATTATAAGTTCTGAAATTATGTATTGTTTTTTCCTCGTAAAAACTGAATATATGGTTTTGTTTCAGTTTATCTCAATCCGATTAATGAAAGACCATTTGACCATTTTGGCTAGGATATGTTCAAGTTTATTTTTTCGTTTAATAAGATCGTTAGTAGTCAAAAGTACTACAAAGTCATCAGCATACGAATATATTTTAATTTCTTTTGATAGCTCTGAAATTAGATCCAGCAGGCACGTAGCCAAGGGGTGGGTCCGGACCCCCCCCCTTCGAGACCAGAAATAAAAAAAATTTAGGAAGGCCGAAACAAAAAGAAACAAGAAATAGGAAGAATCAGATTAAAAGTAAATATAAAAATAAAGCTAAAATAAAAATAAATTTTTATCATCGCTTCCCTGTACTATCAAACATGTTATTTCAGAAACGGTTTTCTACTGCTCCTTTAACTTGTCATTTGGAACAGACAGTAATTGACGGGATAATAAAAACAAAAAAGTTATGTGGAAAGCAAATCCTGTTAACATTTGATTCAACAGAGAAAGGAACGCAGATATAAAATATTTCACAAGACATTATTGGATACGTACTTTTTCTTAATAGTTGAGGTCATAGTGAAAGGAAAATTGTCATATTTGAATGAACAGAAGAAGGAACGTAGATATTGTCATTTTTTAAAAACATATTTTTATAAATATACTTTTATTCGAGATTTCTTCGTAGTTTGTTACTAAAATACTTACTAACATGCATGGGCGCCGATCCTGGGGGGCCGGCCCCGTTGTTGTATTTATAAATATAGGGCCTACAATATATTGGCATATTTGAATGCAATTTGTCTTAAAATCCTCATATATGCCTTCTGAATCTGAATGGAAGCCCCGAAATTTACAGAGAAATCGGCGCCCTTGCTAATATGTCCTAATTTTAAAGTCTTAAGAAACCAATATATGTTGCTAGTAAAATAGTTTAAATTGATCAAGTCCCTGGTGTGATAACCACAATATTTCATATCAAACTCCCCCCCCCATCACGAAATCCTGACTAAACGAACCAATATATGTTACCAATAAAATAGTTTAGAATAATCGAACTTTGGTGTGATAACTACCTATTACCCCCCTATTCTCGGACCCCCCTATTACGAAATCCTGGCTACGTGCCTGGATCCAGTATATAAATGTTGAAAAAGATAGGGCTCAGATTGCTACCTTGAAGCAGACCAAGGGATGTTGTTGTTGATTTACTATAAGTTTTATTTACTTTAATAGATATTTTCCTATTTATAAGTGAATTGTGAATAAATCTGATGAATTTAGTAGGTATATTGATTTTATGCATCTTTTCAACAAGAAGATCTAAAATAACTGAGTCATACGCTTTTTTTTTTAAATAAATGCTGATTATCATGACAAATTTTCTTTCAAGATACGATTTATATATATCTAGAATAACTGGTCCAATTGCATCATTTGTTGAGAAGGCTTTGCGAAAGCCTGTGATATTTTTAGATAGTATTTGATGATATTCTAAGAACCATAGTAGTCTATGTAAGATCAGATTTTCAAATAATTTAAGCGAACACGGAAGTAACGCAATAGGTCTATAATTATCTGCAATGCCTATATGTCTTTTATTTTTAATGATAGGAATAATTAGTATTTGTTTCCATTGAGGTGGGACGTGACCTGTTTCCCAAATGTTAATATATATTCCTAAAAGGAATCATAATAGGAAAAACATCTCTTCATATCCTGAGAGGTGTTTGTAATGATTGTAATAGATCCCATCGATTCCAGAAGAATTATTGATATGTAGATTTTGAAGTACAATGTTGAGTTCCACCTGAGAGAAATCCGTTTGAGAAGAGTTGAGAGATTCTTTACTGTATATACCTATATTGCATGATATTTATTCTTGAATTATTCACATTTGGCGGAGTTAATTGATGGTGAAAATCAATAAGCCTTTTTTGTTCAATATTGCAAACTTCTGCATGTATCTGTGAATTCTGATGTTACATGTTTTGCTGTTTGAAAAATTTCCAAATTTTATACTTGGGAGTAATAAATGAAATGTTATTACAAAATTGTTTCCAGCTTTTTCTTTTGTAATATAGTACGGTTTTTTAAACTATAGCTTTATGTTTCTAATATGAAATTCTCTTTGGATTTATTTTCCATAAATAATTTAAGTGATCTTTGATTAGAATGTTTATAGCTTTTTGACATGCTATATTCCACCAGATTTTGTAATTGATTTTGTATTTATCTTTATCTTTATTGTAAATTGTTGGGTGTTGTAAGAAGTTGTCTTTAATATTGATACAGTTTTTTGATCATATTACGGAAAGGACTAATGTTATTTCCCAAGTCATTATTTTCTGTTACATTCATGGATTTGCCTGTTTGTTCAAATACAGACTGATATGAATTCCAGTCTATATTACAAGTGAATGTTCGTAATTTTGATCTAAACTCAGTAGTAGAGTCCATTTTACTAGAAGTTGTAAGATTTATTTCATTTACATTATTGGGTAATGGTCACTACCTCCTGGATCAAAATATACATTCCATTGAGTAGGGGAAGTTGCTGTACCAAGGGACACATTTTATATTTTTCAGTGTATAAACGAGTAAATTTATGCGAAGCTAGAGGAAATACGTGCTTTTGTTAACTACATGTTTCGTCTTTACACCATCTAATTTTGAAGCATATTGGAGCCGTGAGAAAATTTCCAGACCGATTTTCTTCGACCAGGTCATTTTGTTCCTTGGTACGTACCCACTACGTACTAGGGGACAGAGATTGTTGTACCTAGGGACAATATGAAATCTAATAATAAACAGTACTCTTGAACCACTAACCAATTTATTACAAAATGTACTAAAAGATTACACAGCTTTTAGTGGAACTACGCAAGTAATCGTTGCATTAAACACCTGTAACTGCAATATTATTTTAAAATACAATATCCATATATAGTTCTCAATGGAATACGTTCAACTTTAGGAAAATTGTGGATAATACTCTAACTTAGTCTATTTTTAAAATATAATCCTTCTTATTATCAAATTATTAAGCAAAAGGAAAAGTAGTTTAAGTCAGATTTCAATAAAGTTTAGTAATTTGCACAAAATGCATTCTCTATATCAAAATATATTAAATAGAAAGGTAAGGCACGCCATAGTCCACATGAGTTTATTTATGAGTGAGCTGCGACGTGCTTTACCACCCAGTTTCTATATGAAGTAAACACCGAACACTGACAAATTAACCAAGTTGATAATTAGCAAAATTTACAGGGCATTTTAGGTGGTTTGAGCACCGTTTTGGGATATAATATACATGAACCTGCATCAGTTCCCGAAGGAGCAGGACGCTCATACTATTGCACTACGTAGAACATTTATGGTATTTCATGTAGAAATGGTAATAGAACACAGAAGAAACGCAGATCAGGGGGTTATCATGTATACTATTACCCCGTTTTGTTTCAACAATGTGCATTGGCTCCGGAAGCTTCAATATGATATCTTCCAATGCAATGGAAAATAAATAATCGTTTTCTTCAATTATAAATGTATCCGTTTTCGTCATCTTCTTCAAATAATTAACGTCATATTCATCACACATATTTCGTTCAAGTCTTGCCACAAAATAGTTCTTACATTTTTTTCCTACAATTTTCACTAACACATAATCGCCAGTAGCAAGAGAAATATGTCCATTAACTGTCGAAAACTGATATTCCAAATCATCTGCCATGATTTCTTCAAGTAAACAAATTTCATCATTCGAATTATCATCCAACTCAAAACTTATATCATCATCGGTGCTAGAATCAAAAACCAGGCTTCGTTTTCCTTTCTTATTTTGTTTAACACGTTTGGGCACTTGTTTGATGCGTTTCGGTTTACGAGACTTCGCTTCCATTATCTTTTCCTTCTCTGGTGTGTCTGTGATAATTCTCGAGCGGGCTTTTCTATTGACCATTCGATGGCTTGGTCTACAATCTTCTATACTAGGATGTGGTCTTATCAATTCAGGTGTCACTCTTACGCCAATAGATGTAGATGTGGAAGGGTTTCCAATATCAATGCTTCTTTGTGGTAGACCTTCTGAGTGTCACATTTCTGGATGATCATCAGATTCATTATGAATGATTTCAGATGAAGATTCTTGTGTTTCAGTTTGATTTTCCAACGAATTCCTCTCATTACTGTTAGAGCTGGTAGCCCGTGGAATTTCAACTGACACAAATTCATTATCTTGAAAAATATTTGAGTTCAAGGGCAAAATTCCCGTTACTTTAAAACCACTTAGTATATTCTTTGGAGTAAATGCCAATTCGTACGCCGTATCCGCTAGACCCGCTACATCATAAATAGTTACACGTTTCCCTGCATTAGAGGAACAATTCATTCAGTCAGCTACTCCTTTGTAATAAAAAATCTTGAGAGGACCAGAAACAGTCGCATCTAATGGCTGTAGCTTATGCGATGTATGGGGTGGTAGTGTTAAAATTATTACACCTGCTTCTTTGGCTCTGTCGATGAGACGTAATGAAATATGACTATCGTGATTGTCTAGTATTAAGAGATGTGATCGATTGCGAGAAGGTCTCGCATATGTAAGGAAATGTTCTAACCATTGAAGAAACACTTTCTCGTTTGACCAACCATTGTGAGTTGCCGCACCAGATGAACCAACAGGAGTCCCTCTTAGCATCGTATCTTTAAAATGTATCTTAGGGAACACAAAGAAGGGAGGAATGCTATTGCCGACACAGTTAACTGAAGCAATCATAGTAATGTTGCTACCTCTTTCGGCTGAGGTGATAGAGCCAATCTGTTTTACACCCTTTGGAGCAAATACTTTTGGTGGATTGTGCACAGTAGATAAACCTGTCTCATCCGCATTCCAGATTTCTTGTGGGTCAAACTTGTATTTTTAAAGAGCTTCTGTGTAATTTCCAAAAACCTCCGCAACCGCAGTTCTGTTAAATCCTAAAGTGCGTGACAGACTTGTTCCTTCAGGCTTTATCAACGACGCATTAGTATGGCGTCTTCTAAAGATGCGCAGCCATCCCTCTCCAGCCATTTTAATTGTTTCCCACATGGGAACAGTGTTATTGTTTCTTATAGCAAACTCATACGCTGTCTCATTCCCACTTTTGTCAAACCCTGTTTCAGCGAGCTGCTTCTATGAGATAATTCACTAGCTGAGTTTCCTCTTCTTCGGAAAACACTTTATGGACGTCGTAATTGGGATTGTAATGAAATTCTGTGTTAGAATTTTTAAATTTACGTACATAACGAGCAACAGCAGACTTCGATACTTTATGTTTAAGTGCAGCATGCCTTACAGATGATCCTTGAGACAACACTTCTTGAACAGCTGCTTCCATACATTCTTTTGTTGGAATTGATCTCTTGACACCACCTTTACTTCTAGGCATCCTTTTGTGCTGAAACAAAGCAAAGCAAACTCATGTAATTAAAGAATTACTGTGACTATTAGTCTAACATTTTAACATAATTTCCTCAAAACTTAATTTCTGCATAGCAATATCCGTGAAATTTGTGTTCCGCGTGAAACTTACCATCTTAATATAGGAATTTTCTAACATGGGTTTTTGTGCAAATAATTTTTCTGACTTCGAGATGTCAGTGTTGTATTAAAATATATTCATAGTTTTTTTCATATACACCTATAATACTCGTATCTTTTGTTTGTTTGCAATCTATGCGCTATGCAGAAAACAGTATTTTGGAAAATGAATCTTATTTTAAAGTGATGTACCAAGGGACAAGGAAAACACTGTCCCCTGGTACATCAAGCTATCATGTCCCTTGGTACAACATCCGTTCCATTTTAAACAGAGGTAAATTTTAAAAAAATTAAACAAGTTAATTTTAAATTACCTGAGTGTTCAGTTAATAAATGGATGTCCTAATTACGTTGTAGCCTTTCTCCTCCGCTTCAACTTCTGTTCAGTATGACAGAACATTCAAAACAACACAACAAAAAATTAGTTTTTGATACCAAAAATCGATTACGCCTTCCTTGGAAGAGGTCTCGCCGCCATGTGCAATTCATTCGGTGTAGCCAAATCACACTTCCAATGACGACTTCAATAATAAAATGAGTGACGAAACTAACAACGCAATACAATGCATGCCTTCACGACCAAGCTTCTTCGTGGCTAAGCGGTTAGCGTACGCGCCTTTGGCGTGGAAGGCCCGGGTTCAATTCCCGGCGGGAGATCATGTGCTTCGGATTTCACGTTAATCAGTAGGTCTACGTCTCATATAGCCTCGCTGCTGAATGGGACGTTAAACTCAAAATCAACACAAGCTTTCACGACCACGCTTTTACTGAAACTAGAAGTGTAAATAACTTCAAATACAAATAGAAAGTCTATACTGTTAATTTCGGGAAGAGGCAATAGAGGAAGTTTAGAATTTACTGCTTTTCTTTGCAGCCCCCACTCAGTGTTGGACACATTTAGGGTAGGAGAACAACGCATTGGTTGTTCTTTCTTTCTTTACCAGAGACCCAGAACATACATACATATACGAGAAACAATTGCTGTTATAAAACTCCAATCCCTCGGAATGTACTTTGAGGTCCGTGGCACCTCTCCGAAGAGAGAAATCTGTGGGGTCACAAATGTGCATTTAGTATATATCTGCTGTACTTCAAAGGAAACAGTGAAGAAGATTTTTTCTTTTTTTTTTAAAGAGAGAGGGAGAGAGAAACATGAGCGTATGATGTGATTCGTTTACTATTTCGGTGACCTACGCGCTTCTCCAATTTGTCACAAAAGACAAAGATAATTTTGCTAATCAGTTTTCAGTTTATGGAAGGGGATGCGGTGTTTTAAAGTAGGGTTTTGGTTCATGACCTCTCAGGCTAGAAAAACTTTATTTGAAGACATTTCTTCGTCTTCAAGGCGAATGGTCTGAAGATTTTCAGCTTTATCAGAGGGGCTTTGGAGGCAATAATTTTTCTTTTTTTTTTTTTTTTACAGCAAATAGCGGTACTTGAGGAGTGGCGATGGGGCCTGTCGTTTCTTTCTGTTTAGGTCAGAGATGTCATTCACCTACAAAACGACTGCTGAAAATATTGAAAACAGCAATAAAAGGATACCTCTCTCGTGTAATTTTTTGTCCTTTTGCTGTCAATGAGTCACAAACTTCAAACACACTTATATTTTGATTTTAGTATTTTTCAACTGGTTTTAAAACTTTAAATTCAAAACGAACGTTTCTACTGCTCTTCCCACCATTATCAGAAAAATCACAGCATTTTTTAGGTCGAAAAAATGTAGGAAACATTATCCGCAACTTTATTCGCAATCCGCACAGAAAAGAGATATATATCCGCATCCGCGCAGACCTCTATCTATTGTTTGCTTCATTAAATGAAAGTTTTTGCAGAGCCATGAGTTGCATAATCTGCAGTTGCCTTTTCCTCTCCTCACATTGCTCAAAATCTACTTCATGTGAAGCTCCACAGTTGACATCACAGACTAGAATATATGTATTCTAATCTGTGGTTGACACACTTTGAGGTGTTATTACAATTTGTTTTTCCATGTGGTTGACCATGTTTTTTTTGCATCGTTTGTGTTTTAATTTACAAGAACGGAGAATATGTCCAAGTTTCCAGCATCCATATTTGCACTGTCTAATACCTGGAATATAAGTTTCCACTGGTATGGATAAATAGTATATTTTGATATCTTTGCGGAGCTGTTGGGAGTAGAAAGTAAGTACAAGAGATCGGGTAGGAATTCTACCTTTCTTGTGAATTCCTACCCGTATCAAAATATCAAAATATTTATCCTACGTGCTGAGGTGACAGGAAATTCACGTTAATGTCTTTTAGTAGATCATTCATAGTGATATAGGGGTTTACCTCTTTTATTATCCCAGTTGAAAACAAAATGTGATTCGGGAAAACGCTTCCGATTGGTTTTGTCTTAGAATATTATTGTCTAAAAGCATAATTGCTTCTGGTCCTGATTTAAATGTGAGTTTGATCAAGTTTCTACCGATTACATTAAATGCAGTTATTCCTCGTATTTCGGCTAAATAGAATTTTCGACTAAGTAACATATATGTTTTTTTTTCCTAGATCATCTATACTTAATTTTACATGTACAATATGTGGTACAGAATGATGAGATTTGTATAAGTTTTTTCCATGTATTTAATTTCATGATATTGATTGTTACTTGTGTTTGCCGATGTTTGATCGTTCCTGTGACGATTTCAGATCTCATTGGAGGTACATCAGACATTTCAAATATTATCTATGTCAGGTAATATTTGAATCTCCATAGCAATAGATTGATCCATTTTGTGAAACAGCGAAATTATTTTTTCATCCGTCACCTTGAAAGGCAGTCTATAGTTTATAATAATATTTGGATATGAAACTAGGAGACATGCTACATAGAAAGTTAAAATAACACATTAAACAAAAGGAACACTAATTAAAACACTTATGGGATTGATGATAAAAAATAATTGGAACGGACTCACCCGAGATGAGAAGAGTATGATATCCAGACCAGTCCGATGAGATGCTCTTTTGTTAGTTTCACTGTGGACACCACATAAATAAGAATATGTCTTTGCACCAATATTTTTGCGTAAATTCACTTATAATAGTAATGATAAGTGTTCTATTTTACTTTCACTTGTAGAACACCTAAAATTAGGCAAGAAAATGTTACGTAAAACGTTATGTATACGTATTCACATGAGTTGAATCTCACTATTATATCGTCGTCTTCTTCTTCCGACTTTAACTTAATGGACAGCTCACCTCAAAACTGTTTCCACAAAGGCTATAACTTCCTTAATCTTTTGCGGTGCTTGGCGGGCAGAACCAGCATAGTTTGCTATATACGTATAAAATATTTCTAGGTTCGATTCTTACTTTCGAATTCATTGCTTGGATTGCTACTCTTCCATCTTTATATACAAGCCTTCAATTTGCAAACACCACGTCAGTTCTCCGAGTTGCGTTCCATATTTAGCTTCTAAGCCCCCCAAAAGACTTATACAACCGTGATCTATTCCCTCATTTCTTGTATCAAGTGTAATCCATCGTTATCTGTTACATAGAAAAAAGCATTCGACTCTACTATCCCCTTGTTCTTGAAACTATTCATCATTATGCTCTCTTCCCTACGAGCAACACCATAGCTCTCACTGTTCTTCATTCTCTACTGTTACTCCTTGCCATCAGATAGCTTTGGCCACCTTTTCAACACCGATTTTCTCACAGACTATGGGTATACTACCTATAAAATCCTTTGTAAAGAGCAAATACATAATCCAGTATGTAAGTTGAGTGTTTTAATGTTGTATACAGTGTTTCGTGCTATCCTCGTTTATGTGTATAGCCACCATCCCTGATGTGCCTGCTCTCTACGGACGTAGCCCCGCGCAAAGCCCCCTGCTGCGGCTCTGCTTTGACTCGGATAGATAGTTTCGTGCTTTTAGTGGTCACGTAGCACAAGTTGGTTAGTGTTTTCCCACACTAGTTTTTATCGTGTATGTACACTGAAGCCCTCATACAGTGAATCTGCACAGTAGAATGCAAAGCTACACTTTTTTGGTAAAATAATCTATTGTGCCCCTGTAAATGATTCAAGGAAAGGCATATATTCCGAGGTTGGTCATCCGCCTAGTTTTTGACTAAAATTGGTTCCTTTCTGTACAAAAATTCACAAAGTATTGCCGAGAGAGCGTTAGCGAGTGAAGGCGGGTTAGAGCCCCGCAGTGCACGTTCTTTTCTGTCTTTATTACAGCTAAATGGGAAGGGGAACTGTGTTTTAGAACCTTGCTACCATGTTGGTTGTGTTACCGTTACATTGAAAAGTATAACTTTTTCCACGTTTCTTTACGGTTATTTACTTAGCACATTTTCTACAATTTATTTTTTAGATTTATTAAGCTATGTTTTCTTACTTACTTTTAATAGATTTTTCCGATTATCATCGTATTGTTTCACAAAATGTAAAAGTGTTACCTTATATCGAGGGCTGCGTGTTTGTATACCTGCAGAAATTTACAAAATAAAATACTCATTACGTTCCCACAATCCTACCATGCAGTAACCTTGCGCCAGGTAGTTCCCTCCGTTTGCCAAATAGTCCCATGTTTAGAACTGCTCATATAAGAAAATGAACACAACTTTTGTTCTGCTTATACTTTATCAAGCACACAAACAAGCAAATTATTCATTTCTTTCCGGTAAGTTCTCAAAATTTTGATAGAAACGGACGACCAACTTTGGAACTTAAGTCCAAAGAAAACTTTAGAATTAAGCTATATTAACATGCAGACAAATGGGATTTTACTGGAAATTTTGATAACGGCGAGGTTCGAATTAGCATTGTAAAGTTAATCCGTAAATTTTATTACAATCATAAGATTGAAACTGCATTCACGAATCGGAAATGGGCTTAATAAGTTACTACTTCATTCTCTGCGATCCATCTTAATGTAATGACAGTTTGAACAGTAACATACAATAAGCGATGGGTATTTGCAATTTTATTTCATTATAGAATTTACTTGTTTCTGTTGTCCTTTTAGATCAGTCCAAACCATGATGCTTGTTCATAATAAATTAAATAGAATATATTATATTCAAATCCGTTATTATATTTAAACTTTCATTTTTTTACAGCGATTTGCTTTTCATTGTACTATTTTTTTCCTTTTTAGTTTTCTTCTTAATCTAATTTATGCTCTCAGGCGTAGAATTTTCAGTTTTTTTTTATGCCAGTAAATCACATAATTCCATTGATGCAAATTAATGTTGAGTTGGCCAAAAAAATATACAATAGATTAAATTAAAAACACAATTAGAAAAAAAAATACCCGAGATCGAATACTAGGAAACAATAATTAATATTTGTAATGGCATCATGAAGGGTGGTGCATTACATTTCTTTTTTTTAATTAGACGAACTCTGTTTGGAGAAAGTATATCTTCCCTGCTGCTCCTCATTGAGGTGTCAACTTCATTCTCTCATGCTAGCCATTACCTATATACTCAGAAACACGAAGGACATCCCAACTTCAATCAGAATTCGTAGGTTTTGAAATCTGTTTAGTATCTATCATTCCAGACTTTGATCTTTTTAAAATCCAAGTCTGTTTCGCGTTATTCCGCTTAATATAATTACCGTCACTCCACTTGCTACATTTCATTCAGAATGTCATTGCGAAATAACCAAGAGTTTTGTATTTAAAAAATCGCTGAAAAGACGTTATACATCCTTCCGATCCTAGAAATTGCCCGAAGCAAACATAAAGGCATCACAGTTGTGATATAAATCAAGTGAAGCACACTAGCTGCTGCACAATTTACACTAGAGCCTGTTTCCACGTGGCTACTATCCGAATGGGTAGTCTTTACCTGACACTTCGTGTTTATTCTATTTATTTGTCTCATCAAGGTCACAGGTTCCTCTGTGCTCTCGACCATTTCCCCGGGCCGTTTCATTTCGCTTGCTCCGTCAGCTACGCGAAGGAGAGCTCTAAACGTTCTCGTGCTACAGATCCATCCATCCTAGTCGATAAACATCATCAATATCACTCTCCAAAGGCTCAACATCACCATACTCTGTGATTCTTTACTATTATCATCTATTATCTCACATGCTCAACGATTCTCTGGAACGAATAACGAAGCATCCAAGCCGTTCTTTCTTACCCACTAATTGTGGTCCTAAGTATCAAGATCTCAAAATTTTGTATCTACGACTCACCAAATGTATTCCACTCTCTAGGCATTATCATCAAGACAACTGATTCAGATATCGACAAATATCTTTTTAAGATATATTTCTATGAAATCTTCGACAAGTAAGCGGAGATCACCAACCAGGCACCTCGCCTATCCAAACAACTGTCTCCACCTCGCAGATAGCCTGTACTTTCTGTCGTTACACGAAGTGTTGATCCATCTTATACCGATGACGAAATCACCGAAGAATTTCGTCTTGACGGCCTTTCCATTCTCAAATGCATCCGCATGAAGAACGCTTAAGAAAGGGAGGAATGGCGATCGGTGGGGTAATTCCGATCTTTAAATCTTCATTTGCATCTCACTTTTTTCTCGCCATATCATATCACTTCATTCTCTGTTTCTGAACATTCGGCATCTTATGCAACATAAAATTTTATTCCAATAACTTCTGCTAGAGGAGGATATTCATCTTAAATGAAACACAATTTACACCTCGCTTGAACCGCACATTATACTCTTCTTCGTCATGATAATACCTCAATTGTTCGGCGGACATGTGGAGGTGTCGCCGTTTGTTTCCCGCCCTCGATTACGTACCATCAACACGTTACTTCTCTGGAAACTCTACCAGAATATCTCATCACTGCACTGGTTTTTAAAATTCTTAATATCACCGTTGGTACGATTTATATTCGACCAGATAATCCCATATCATATCATTTCTTTCAATATATCTCTGATCATTTTCATACTTACATCATTTTAGCTTATATTTCATAGCCGTACTGGCAATCAACAGGAACATTTTTGAATTGACTTCACTATTCATACTATTGATTTCCTTCACGACCTACCCAAACCTACGCGCCCAGAAAATAACACAACGTCAGATATAGTCACTACTTCCTCTAATCTATTCACATGGCATAATAACACTGTGCTAGATCCACTTGATAGTGAGCATGTATCTACTGTCCACCTTCGTATCTACGCACCGTACTACTTCTACTTTACCATCTCCAGTTTGTACTGTACCTCTTTCGACACAGCAAACTAGCAGGCTACCACCCATCTCTACAAACACAGTTAATCGTATCACTCCACCTGAAACAGAAGACGAAATGATCAGTCTCTTGGTTCTATAACTAGAGCCATTCATACTGCCTCTGCACAGTATATACTGAAGAACACTGTTAATCTAGTTCTTCTCCCACGGTATCTCCACCTCACCCATTACTCCCAACGGATGCAAGTCGTAATAGGGTAGGGTAGCAAAAAATGTTATATCTATCATTCGTTCCTAGCTGTTACCTATATTTCTTTATCTTGTACCTTCTTAAAGAGATATAACTAAATTTAAAATACATCTTTTACAAATATCCAAATTGTATTATAGCATATTATTACCTCATATTGTCTCGGTCTCAACGAAAATACAGATTATTCTCTCTAGGCTAAAGCAGATGAACGTTTAATGAAATTGAATGACTGTGAAAGAATAGGTGTAATGGGAGGAAACATGAGAAAACCTATGGAATAGATGTTGTCCACCACAAATTCACATGTCCTGGAAACGAACTATGTACTCCTACTACCTAAGGTAAGCGTTTTATCACTGCACTAAGTCAATCGAGTCTTTTCTGATTTTTTTTAAGTCTAAGAGGTAGAAATCCATTGACTGCAGGTCTGGAGATGTCGTTAGGAAACTGAAAATTAAACCATCACGGACAATTAATCTGTAATGAGAAGGAGCTTCGTCCTTTTGAAGCAATGCGGAGAAATCACCAGCTCCATTTAACACGCTTTGGACCATGTCTTTAGGATATGTAATTGAAAACATGTCACGACATGTAATTCTTTTATTACCATTTAATTATGAGTTTTTCCACATTCAGATAAAACATTCAGTCGGTATAGGCTGACGATAAAAGGATGATTCAAAAAATGAAATGTAATGACATCTTTCGGTTTAACGTCCCATGATTATGCCCTTCAGGATTAAGGGAGACAGATGATTCAGGCAAGTGAATGATGATGGAATAAGAATGTACGAGGAAACTAGAGTACTCTGAGAAAATCCATGGACACGATGTTGTCCACCAAAAACTTATTTGGTCGAGGATCGAACCACGGACCTCAGACATCTACCACTGAGCCACAGCACCCCGGATGACACCGCTTATCCCACAGATGTCACCTTAAAAATGTAAACAGTAAGGTATGCAATTTTTTTGCATCATTGAAAAGAACATAGAAATACAACCACACATTTTCAGGCCTGTCACGACATCTTCTTGCGTTCAAACACAAGATCAATAATGTAAAAGAACTATATAGAACGATTTCGTTCATTGAGAGATACACTATGTGATCAAAAGTATCCTGACACCCCAAATAACATACGGTTTTCATATTAGGTGCATTGTGCTGCCACCTACTGCCAGGTGCTCATTATCAGCGACCTCAGTAGTCATTAGACATCGTGAGAAAGCAGAATAGGGCGCTCCGCGGAACTCACGGACTTCGAACGTGCAGGTGATTGGATGTCACTTGTGTCAGAAGTTTGTACGCGAGATTTCCACACTCCTAAACATCCCTAGGCCCACTGTGTCTGATGTGATAGTGAAAAGGAAACGTGAGAGGACACGTACAGCACAAAAGCATACAGGCCGACCTCGTCTGTTGACTGACAGAGACCGCCGACAGTTGAAAAGGGTCGTAAAGTGTAATAGGCAGACATCTATCCAGACCATCACACAGGAATTCCAAACTGCATCAGGATCCACTCCAAGTACTATGACAGTTAGGCCTGAGGTGAGAAAACTTGGATTTCATGGTCGAGCGGCTGCTCATAAGCCACACATCACGCAGATAAATGCAGAACGACTCTTCGCTTGGTATAAAGAGCGTAAAAATTGGACGATTGAACAATGGAAAAACGTTGTGTGGAGTGACGAATCACGGTACCACTGTGGCAATCCGATGGCAGGTTGTGGGTATGGCGAATGCCCGGTGAACGTCATCTGTCAGCGTGTGTAGTGCCAACAGTAAAATTCGGAGGTGGTGGTGTTATGGTGTGGTCGTGTTTTTGTTGGAGGGGGTTTGCACCTCTTGTTGGTTTGCGTGGCACTCTCATAGCGCTGGCCTACATTGATGTTTTAAGCACCTTCTAGCTTCCCACTATTGAAGA